>NC_091285.1:178549503-178852230 GCF_032444005.1 Ranitomeya imitator
TTCTGCCAACTTGGCCACAGTGATAATGCGGTCCTCACTGCAAATTTTTAGAGGATCATCATGCTGTCCTAGCTCTTAATTTTTACGAGGTGTGTATGATGCCCTCTTTCATAATTTTTACAGGATGTGTATAATGCCTACCTCTACAATTTTGATGGGAGAGCGTGCTCATCACTGATCGGGGCTCGATTGAGCATCCTGGTGCTCAAGACACTTGATACTTGAGCAAGTAACCTGGTACTCGAGCGCCATGCTTGATTCCCCACCCAGCATGTTTGGTGCATGATTTTCAGCCACTAAGTATTGCCTGTAAAACATGGTAATGGTGTAGTAATGTTGGCTACTGGCATTACCGTGACTGGCCGTCCTTGTAGCATCATCGGGTGTATATAAGACCCTGTGATGCCATGTTCAGTGCATTGTACCCAGAAATAGTGTAGGGAGAGTTTCTGCTGCAGAAGGGACAGTGTATTATATAGAGTTTTAGTACCTGGTGGTGTAACATTAAACCAACAGCTCTTTTGAGAGCTGATTCAAATAGATTATATTCTATAATACCACTGATAGATGGAATTATGGTGGTAGGATTAGCTGCTGGAGTAAGAATATTGTATTACAGGCACTTAGAGCATGGTTAATTACATTACAGTCCTTGGTGCTGCTATGTTAAAGCAACAGTCCTTTTCAGGGCTAATTCAAATATGTTTTCTCTAATAATATCACTCTTATGTGAAATTCGTTTAGGGATAGCTGGAGGAGCAGAAATGGCATATCACAGGCATCTACTCAAGGTTGATTGCGCTACAGTACTTGGTGCTGCCACGTATAAGCAAAAATCCTTTCAGGAACAATTTAAATTGATTCTATTCTCCAATAATACTGCTCTTCCCTGCAGTTCATTTAAGGTTAGCTGATGGAGTAGGAATAGTGAATTATAGGAATCTAGTCAGTGATTATCACCTTACAGTCCTTTCTGCTGCAATCTAAAACCTACATTCATTATTAGGGTTACATCTAAATCTATTCAATTAAATACCGCTGTTAGATGCATTTAGTGTAGTGCTAAGTCCCGGAGGAGGTATAGTTTTGGATTAGCAGAGGAGGAGGACAAGAAAAAGAAAATACCATTAACCATAGACTTTTTGGGTTGGGAAGAAGTATGTGGGAATACACAAGAAAAAAAGGAACATTTCAATTAGCTTTATGTTCCGCTTTTGTAGTCCGGTGGGATTGAGAAGTCTGTGCCAGTGCAGACCTTGTTTAGTACTATCAGGAGGTGCTAAAGTTTGTAAGGGAACACCAACTGGAGGAACTCAAGCCCAACTTGTGGAAAGAAACCAAAGACCATCCATAAAATTATCTGAGGCAAGGACACAGGGGAGTCTATTCCAGGGCTCTCTGAGACTGTGTAGAAAAACATGTCTTCTAGCACGTTAACCGACAGGCACAAAGACCTGACATAATCACCTGGCAGAGTGGGTCTGCCACTGAGAACTCTCATGCATGCTCGTGGAATGTGTAATACTACGTACTGCCAAAGATGCCCTTTAGCTGAGGAAACACCCTTGCATCTCTCCTGGCAGTGCCCATTCACATAAGCCCTGTTGGATGCCCTGGAAAATGACTTCAGAGTCTCTGTCCCTAGGAGTAACCTAAAGCACACTTCGATGCAGATGCGGGATAGTTACGCTGATTATGATGTCATTGCCACTCACCATCTTGGTCGATTACTCAGAGTTGGGTAGAACATCAAATACATCAGGCATAAGGTGTCAGACATCCATGCCCACTCATCCATTGTTATGTGTGGAGGCTGACTGGAATACAGCTGGTATTCAACTACTACCCTCTGCTGTTCACAAAACCTTACCAACATATGTAATGTGGAGTCCCAGTTCTTGGTGACGTCACGCACCAGTATGTGAGTTAGCACTTGCAATCACTGCTGCACTGCCAGACGGTAGCTGTAGCTGACTTGTGGAAATGGGCTTTACCATGCAGGTTGTAGGTTCAGCAGTTAGAGCCACAGGTCTGTCTTGTCTGTTATACCTTTCCACAGCTGTGCAGTGGTGTGCTGCTTTTTACCTTAACATATAAGTTTCAGCAGAGCATCCTGCCACTTCACTGAGGCAGTACTACCAGCTTTCTACTGATATGGAAGATGTTCTCTGAGACAATTAAAGATGGAGGATAAGGAGAAGGAGGGGATGCAAAAAGTGGTGTAGGAGGTGGAGGAAACCCCAATGGAACTAGGGCCCACAATTCACGGCATGCAAAGCACGGGTGCCGTACCAGGGTCTGACTCGGTCCAGGCCTCCACAAAGTTCATCTAGTGTACCATCAGGGAAAGGTATCATCCATGGCCACAAGCACTTGTTTATGTTTCAATGTTTAAGTGAACTTTCCCAGTAACTGCGTTGATCTGGGCATGGGTGATGTGACACGTGCTGGTGTAAGGTGGGGATGGCACACTGAGAAAAGAAAGTGAAGGCTCGGGACTAAGTATCGGGGAACGGCCATGGCAATGGAGTTGCGGAAAGCCTCAGTGTCCACAAGACTAAACGTAATGGCCCTCCAGAATTTATGAGTGACGGCCGCCAGATGGCCCACCATCATTTTGACGGATTGCCTTCCAAAATGTATCACAAAAGGCCGCCTGGTGGCACTCCAAAATGTATGACTGAGACTTGCCTGATGGGTTTCCAAATTGTCTGACAGAAGGTTACCTGATGGCCCTCCAAATACAGCTCTGGTAAAAATTAAGAAACCACTGCAAAATGTTCAGTTTATCTGATTTTTCACTTCATAGGTATATTTTTGAGTAAAATGTAAATTGTTATTTCATTCTATAAACTTCTGACAACGTCTCCGAATTTCCAAGCAATACATTTTCTACTTTTAATCCGAAAAGGAGAAAACGTCAAAATAAAAAAAATAACCAGTGCTTTCAGACCTCAAATAATGCAAAGAAAACAAGTTTATAATCATTTAGAAACAACAATACTAATGTTTTAACCCAGGAAGAGTTCAGAAATCAATATTTTGTGGAATAATCATGATTTTTAATCACAGCTTTCATGCGTCTTGGCATGCTTTACACGAGTCTTTCACACTGCTCCTGACGCAAAAATTTAAGCAGTTGTTTGATGGCTTACGACTACCGATCATCCTCTTGATTACATTCCAAAGGTTTTCAATGGGGTTTAGGTCTGGAGATTGGGCTGCCCATGAAAGGGTTTTGATGTTGTGGGCTCTTAATTTTTGCCAGAGCTGTAAATGACTGAGGTCTGCATGATAGCCCTCCAAAATGTATGACTGAAGGCCACCTGATGTCACTTCAAAATTAATAACTAACTGAAGGTCCTCCAAAAATTTGGAGCGGGGGTCACATGATAACCCTGTTGATATGGTGTAGGGGGAAGAGGAGGAGGAGGACAGGTAAAATAATAAATCATGAACCGTATACCCCTTTAAGGGTGGCAAATTCAGAGCCAGATGCCTTAAAGTGAACCTGTCATCAGTTTTGGCCGATATAAGTTACGGCCATCACCTTTCAGGGCTGATATACAGCATTCTATAATGCTGTATATCGGCCCCCAACCCAACCTGTAAGAGAATATCTTTTATTATACTCACCTACAGGGCAGTCCAGTCCGAGGAATGTCGCTCTTCTTGGTCTTGCGCCTCCAATCTTCATGCGATGAAACAATGAAATTGTATGCCATTTTCTAAAATACTGTTTCTTATTCTTCATTTATACCTCTGCTTGTTGAAAGAAGACACTCATTTACAGATTAAAAATCTGTGAAAGTCCCGATTTATCAAAGTTTTTTTTACCAGAAAAGTGGCATAAAAGCTTTGAAAGTCACAAATATTTAATTGAGGAGTTGTGCAAAAACTTTGTGACTTTCGGTGTTTCCACATGAGTTTTAAATCAGGTCAGTTGATGTTGGCAGAGCTGTGGAGGAGCAGGGGGCGAGTTGTAGCCACATCCAACTGTCTGGTTCCATAAAAATTGACTTTTTTTTATTTCAGAAATGCTTCTCCAATTCCTGACTGGAGTAGCATTTCTGGCATGGGGCATGGGACTTAGAAGATGTGCCAAATTAATTAAGTTAATTTAATTCATTTATTTCATTTAATTAATTAAACGAACACATTACTCAGCTGCCCGCTTAGAAGATGATAATTCATTTGTGCCACGATGGGTCTGGCTCTGTGACAACTAGACGGCAGGCTGCATTGTTGCATGGTATGACTATACAGCCTGCCATCCAGCTGAGACACTGAGCAGCATGTGCTACCGCTGCTTAGTGTCTCACAGTGAACATCTATGACCTGATTGACATCACCACGAGCATGAGAAAATTTGCATGCTTGCAGTGCCATCGGAAAGATCCTGGGAGTTCACAGCCAATGAACTCAGTTCAACTGACTGATGTCAGTGCGAGATCAGTGGGAAAAACTGCAATGGCGCTTTCAGGTCATAGGAGTTCACCACAAAATACTAAGCAGCGATGACATAAGTATGTTCTAGTCTTCTTCTTGGACCAGCACTCCTCCCATTTGGCTCAGGTGATTTTAATTAGCAGGAGACTGCAAAGTAAGGGGTCTAGCCCATTTTGGCTCTCACTGATGAGCTGGAGGAAGGTGAGTTTAAGTGCTCCTTTCATTTTGGTGTTGGTGCTGTGTGGCGGCCATTGTTGCTGTGGCTTTGTGCTGGTGGGGCGGCACGGTCTGGAGTCTTGGGGACTCAGTCTTGCAGCATGGGTGCTGTGGGGCAACAGGCCGTCCGCCCTGCTGGTGCATGGCCGCTGTGGCGGTGGGCGCTGCACGGCTCCGCTCCGTTAGGGCGATAGGACCCACTACGAGGTTTGCCGTGAAGGGGCAGTGGGCTTCATACAGTCTGATCAGAATGTTAAACTGAAAACCTCATATTCAGTTATATTAATTTTTGCCTAGCGGCTTTAGATCAACGTATGATTTTGGGATGTGCGGTTCATGCTCTTTTTTTTTTTCTTTTTTGTAAAGCATAAGTATGGCTTAATTTAGATTCATTAAAGGAGTCTGTGTTATTCTTTCAACTAAGGGACTTTATTCAGTGTGTGTTTTTTTTAATCAAAATGACAACAGGGTTAGTAATGGTAGCGTCTTATAGGCGCCTCTCCATAACTAACCTCCGGATTTGATGTCACCTGATAATACAAAGGTGACATCAACCGCCTAACTATCACTCCACTTATGGGCAGCAAGGTGGCGCAGTGGATAGCACAGCAGCCTTGCAGCGCTGGAGTCCTGGGTTCAAATCCCACCAAGGACAACATCAGCAAAGTGTTTGTATGTTCTCTCCGTGTTTGCGTGGGCTTCCTCCCACATTCAAAAAGACATACTGATAGGGAATTTAGATTGTGAGCCCCATTGGGGACAGTGATGATAATGTGTGCAAACTGTAAAGTGCTGCAGAATATGTTAGCGCTATATACAAATAATGATTATTATTATTATTGCCCCCGCACCGGAACAAGTGTGAAGAGCGAGACTAAGTGCCAGAATTGGAGCATCTTACGGTTGCACCATTTCTGGGATTGCTGAGAGATGATGTTTTTAGTTTGTGAGGGGCTAATGTCCTTGGCCCCTTCTTAGGCTATTAATATCAGCATGCAGGTGTCAGCTGATATTTATTGTCTGGAAATCTTTATGAATATTGACTCATTCCCAGAATATTAACATCAGCCCCCAGCCGTCAGCTTCCCCACTGCTGATTATGAAAATTATGGTGGACCCACACTCATTTTTTTTCAGTTACTCTTTTACTTGTCAACAAGAACAGTAAGTTCACCTGAGTTCATAGCAGCTGTTTCTCCTGCTTTGCAAGTGCAAGTGCCGGACTAATGAAAGGCAATGAGTTCGGCACTCTGGCAATCAACAGTCTGGCACTGGAGCTACCGTGAGACTTGGTGGCTTCAACTCAAATAACTAGTGATGAGCGAGTATATTTGTTGTTTGGGTTTTCCTGAGCACGCTCGGGTGATCTCTGAGTATTTGTTAGTGCTTGGAGATTTAGTTTTCATCGCCTCAGCTGCATGATTTACGGCTGCTGGACAGCCTGAATACATGTGGGAATTCCCTAACAAACAGGCATTCCTCACATGTATTCAGCCCGTCTAGCAGCCATAAATCATGCAGCTGTGGTGACCGAAAACTAATTCTCTGAGCACTAACAAATACTCGGAGACCACCCAAGCGTGCTCGGGAAAACCCGAGAAACGAGTATACTCGCTCATCACTACAAGCAACCTTTCAGAAACTAAGGTTTTTTGTTTCTTCGTGTTACTTTCCCACAATCTCATCTCCTTTTTTATCTTTAGGTTTACTGCTTTTCGCATAGATTTTAGACCACTCGTTAGTGTACTGGGGGAGGTAAGGGAGAATATCCGCATAGAGGGACACCATCTGGGTTTTTCAAGTGGTTAGGTGGCTAGGTATTACCAGAATTCCATTATTTTCTTGAGTTGTATTGTTATCCGGAGGTCCTGGTGTTGTAATGACCTGTGTATTTGTCCCTGCAAGAATTTGATTAGAGATATTCACCATGATTTTGTGCCTCTTGGTATCTTACCAAAACTGAAGAATGTATGGTGGTATATTGTTCCTAGAAAGGTTTAGCGTGCTGCTGAAAGATCAATCAAAAAAATTAAAGTAAATAGGGAGGTAGGGAATTTTTTGCAAGAAATGGGGGCATACTGATGAGACATATGGATCTAGAGGCAAGTGAGGGCTATTTATGATGTAATCATGGGTACAATTGAATGCAGTCGGTATTAACTTGTAAATCTTTAGCATTCAGGAGGATGTGGAAATGGTGCTTCCTTTGGTGGATTTATCTGCATTATTGAGGAGTCAAGAAATGCTCGCTGTGGCAGGGAAGGGAGATTTTGGAGTTGGTAGAAAATTGTGGTGAGCAAGTTGTACATCAAGTAGATGGCATCCTCCAATTGTGTTTGGCATTTGGTCTAGTGGAGTTTTGTGACTCTTCAGAGGGGTACCTGGGGAGTCGGTAACATGGAGAAGGTTTTCTGGCAATGGAGGTGCCCCCAAGCTTGTGGTCACAGCTGGGGATGAAGCTGGAAGATTTCAATATTTGGTTAATAAGAGGCCGTTGCAACTCCAAGAACAGTTCTCTACCTAAAGTGAAAATGTATTGTTATGTAAAGGCAAACTTGCCCAATTAATCCAAAATGATGGGTCTGTTTTTATTTGTAGGAATACCGGGTGTTCAAATGTGGAGTATTTGATAGAAGATGGTTGAAGGACAGCCTCTACAATACTTGTAAGTAGTCTTTAGCGATACCTTCCAATATCCAGAAGTATCGGCATCGGATTGGATCGGCCGATATCCAAAAAATATCGGATATCGCCGATACCGATAACCGATACCAATGCAAGTCAATGGGACACAAATCTCAGAACGTAAATAAGCCCTTTCTGTCCTTCTATATCCTGTTCCGGAGGGGGGAAGAGTGTGGGCGGTGCGTGGGCGGACACTGTGAGTGTCTGTGTATGCGGGGTCTGTGCGGGCCTGCCAGGGATCTGTACGTGCCTACCCGGGCTCTAGGTAGCGTGCTGGGGCTCTATGCGGGCCTGTTGGGGCTGTATGCGACCTGCCAGGGCTCTATGTGGGCTGCCCGGTCTCTATGCGGCATGCCGGGTCTCTGTGCGGCGTGCCGGGCTCTGTGCGGCATGCTGGGGCTCTGTGCTTGTGTGCAGGCATCGTCCGATGGGACTAAAAGTCCCATCGGACGATGCCTGCTACGCTGACAGTTATTGACACATTAGCCAATGATGGGACCGTAGTAGTCCCATGATCCGGCTAATGTGTTGAATGAAAAAAACAACAACAAAAAACTCATACATACTCCATACATACTCCATACATACTCCATACAGTACATTGATACATTACATACAATACATGCATATACAGTACATTAAACATAGAGTACATACTCACCATTACTTGTCACTTTGTTCCCCGAAGCCAATGTCAACCTGTAAAAAATATTAAAATAACAAACAACCAATATACTCCCTATCCGCAGAAATCCACGAGTGTCCAATGACGATCTCCCATGGAGAGCAGCAGCATCAGATGATGTGACCGCTCTCCAGGGGCCCCAGAAACACAATGACGGGAAGAAGGTATCCTTCCGCATGTATTCCTCCTTCGCTGTAAAAAAAATAGTCCCTAGTCTCACTTATGGCATTGCTGGGTGAGAAATTTTCCCACGCAGCAATTGCCATGAAGTGAGACTTTGTCCTAAGGTAACCTCTCAGTGATGCACTGCAGGAGCCATTGTCTCCTGACAGTGTGTCACTGAGGGTCCTATAGAGCAATGACATTACCCAATGTAATACCATTACGGCCTCCTAAATGTATTAAAAGCAAGACCACATTAAATGCAAACTGTACCTGAAGTGTTTCTGAATCACTCCCATGGCACCAGAAAGGGCAAGCACAGATAAAGGTTGACCAGGTCCGGACATAGACATTTCAGGTACAACCTCCACACTGCCTAACCAGCACCACAGATGAAGGGTGAAACAGGCTTGGACACAGGTGCACAATCAAGCAGAGCCTAGGGCAGTGCTGCTGTATGTGTGTACAGCAGCCTAGATCAATCACAAAGAACACAGAAAGAATGCCGTACATAACCCAGCGTGCACGGCAACAGTGGTGGTCAACCACAAACCAATACCAAAATAAAAAAGGGGAGAAGCCAGTGCTGCTTATGGTCAGAATGCAATACAGAAAAGTGCACATGCACATATTGATTTCTGATTATATTTCAAAATGAGACATTTAGCAAACAATTGATCAATTCTTTGAGTCACCCTGCCACGCCAAGGCATTCTCATAACGGGGCAGTTCCTATTCTACGTTTTTTATATTCGCAGTGCCATTACAGCCTCCTAAATGTATTAAAAGCAAGACCACATTAAATGCAAACTGTACCTGAAGTGTTTCTGAATCACTCCCATTGTGCCAGAAAGGGCAAGCGCAGATAAAGGTAGACCTGACTTTAAAATAATTTGTAGCATCTAGTGTGTTATAGAGGCCTGATCCATAGGCCACAAAAAATTCTTCTGTTATTAACATCATACAGTAAGTGACCTAACTTTAAAATAGTTTGCAGTATCTAGTGTGTTACAAAGGCCTTATCCATAGATCACACAAAATTCTTCTGTTACTAATGTCATACAGTAAGGAACCTGACTTTAACCTTTGTCAGGCTGCATAATTTTATAAAGTTAACAGGCTGCAGAGGTACAATTGTAACTTCATATATATTTTATTGAAATTTGGCCAATATATTCTGGACCAAAACTGCAGAGTAGGGTTGAGCGACTTTTAGTTTTTTAGGGCCGAGTCGGGTTTCGCGAAACCCGACTATCTCAACAGTCGAGTCGAGTGGAATCGGCCGATTATCGTGAAAAGATCGACCGAAACACGAAACCCAATGCAAGTCAATGGGGGAGCATAGTCAGCAGTGAGTGGAGGCCAGGAAAACATGTACAGTGGCCATTTTAATGGCAAAAACATCCATTCTTGTTACTGAAGCTTGTCAATCTTAATTTACCTTATAAAAATAGTAAGGCACTGGAAATTGGGGGTCATTTGGCTAAAGTTGTGGGGGGTAGGGCTGGTTCAAGTATTTAGTGGGCCCAGGAAATCTGGACCACGTCACGGCAGTGGAGCAGGGAGAAGTAAGTATTTCAACTTTGCAAGTGTTGTGATCCTGAGCAAGCAGGGGGGGCCCACTCGGCATTGGCACTGGCACAGGGCCCCTCAAAGTACGGCGGCGTGTTTGCACGACGGGGGCACCTCCCACCAGCAGCGACACTTTTGCGTACTATGAGGGGCCCTGTGCCAGCGACATCGCCAACGAGTATTCCTCCCCCACCTGAAGAAGGAACCTGCACTTTCATCTGCACCTTCCTCTTTGTCCCCGTGTAAGGTGGTATGGTATGCGGGAAGAGGAACCTGACTTTCAGCAGGGTCACAATCTTGCTGTGTAGCGTGCACGGGGAATGTTGCATTATGGGTCAATGTACCAGCAGACTCATCTATCACTGGCTGGGCAATGGGCAGGATGAGGAGGAAACACAGATATAGGTCCAAAGAATAAAGTGGGCTAAATGCAGTTCAAAATTGGTAACAGGACTAACCAGGGGGCATTGCAGTGGAGGACAACTGTAATGAGAGGCTGACACAGAGAGTAGGCCCAAATCAGTAAGTAGTCTAAATGCAGTTCAAAATTGGCAACAGTAGTAAACAGGCGGCACAGCTTTGTTCAGTGGAGGAGAACAGCAAGGAGCGGTAGACACCGATAGTAGGCCCCAACCCAACTAGTAGGCCAAATGCAGTTGTTCCATTTAACAACTATTTAACAAGAGCCTGAAGATAGAAGCTCAGGAAAGGCAACCTGGAGAACACCTTGGAGCGGAAGACACCGTCTCTACAACCCAGACCCAACTTGTAGGCCTAATGCAGTGTTGTTTCAACAACTACTGAACGAGAGCTAGAAGATCGAAGCTATGGAGAGGCAACCTGGAGAACACCTTGGAGCGGCAGACACCGTCTCTACAACCCAGACCCAACTTGTAGGCCTAATGCAGTGTTGTTTCAACAACTACTGAACGAGAGCCAGAAGATCAAAGCTATGGAGAGGCAACCTGGAGAACACCTTGGAGCGGCAGACACCGTCTCTACAACCCAGACCCAACTTGTAGGCCTAATGCAGTGTTGTTTCAACAACTACTGAACGAGAGCTAGAAGATCGAAGCTATGGAGAGGCAACCTGGAGAACACTTTGGAGCGGCAGACACCGTCTCTACAACCCAGACCCAACTTGTAGGCCTAATGCAGTGTTGTTTCAACAACTACTGAACGAGAGCTAGAAGATCGAAGCTATGGAGAGGCAACCTGGAGAACACCTTGGAGTGGCAGACACCGTTAGAAGGCCCTACCGAAGTAGTAGCCCCAATGCAGTTTTCAAATTCCTATAGGCTGAAAACCAGACTATTGACGCTCAGCTTTTTTCAGAGGAGGACAGCTGTATTGAGTGGCGCAGACAGACACAGGTAGTAGGCCTTAAACAAAAAATTTGGCTCAATGCAGTTTAAAAAAGGTTACAGGGGTACACAGGCAGCATTGCTCTGGTCAGTGGAGGACAATTTCAATTATGGACCGCAGACAGACTTAGTACGCCTACAATTAAAAAAAGGATGCTCTATGCAATTTAAAATAGGTTCCAGGGGAACACGGACAGCATTGGTCTGGTCAGTGGAGGACTATTGGAAGGAGGGACCGCAGACAGGCTTAGTAGGCCTAACATAACAAAAGCAGGCTGTAGGCACTTTAAAATAGGTTCCAGGGGTGCACGGGCAGAAGTGGTGTGGTCAGTGGAGGACTATTGGAAGGAGGGACCGCAGACAGGCTTAGTAGGCTTAACATAACAAAAGTAGGCTTTATGCACTTGGAATTATCTTGCAGGGGTACACGGGCAGCAGTGGTGTGGTCAGTGGAGGACAATTGGAAGGATGGACCGCAGACAGGCTTAGTAGGCATAACATAACAAAAGTTGGCTGTAGGCACTTTAAAATAGGTTCCAGGGGTACACGGGCAGCATTAGTCTGGTCAGTGGAGGACTATTGGAAGGAGGGACCGCAGACAGGCTTAGTAGGCCTAACATAACAAAAGTTGGCTGTAGGCACTTTAAAATAGGTTCCAGGGGTACATGGGCAGCAGTGGTGTGGTCAGTGGAGGACAATTTGAAGGAGGGACCGCAGACAGGCTTAGTAGGCCTAACATAACAAAAGTAGGCTCTATGCACTTGGAATTATCTTGCAGGGGTACACGGGCAGCAGTGGTGTGGTCAGTGGAGGACTATTGGAAGGATGGACCGCAGACAGGCTTAGTAGGCCTAACATAACAAAAGTTGGCTGTAGGCACTTTAAAATAGGTTCCAGGGGTACACGGGCAGCATTGGTCTGGTCAGTGGAGGACTATTGGAAGGAGGGACCGCAGACAGGCTTAGTAGGCCTAACATATTTAAAGTAGGCTGTAGGCACTTTAAAATAGGTTCCAGGGGTACACGGGCAGCAGTAGTGTGGTCAGTGGAGGACAATTGGAAGGAGGGACCGCAGACCGGCTTAGTAGGCCTAACATAACAAAAGTAGGCTGTAGGCACTTTAAAATAGCTTCCAGGGGTACACGGGCAGCATTGGTCTGGTCAGTGGAGGACTATTGGAAGGAGGGACCGCAGACAGGCTTAGTAGGCCTAACATAACAAAAGTAGGCTCTATGCACTTGGAATTATCTTGCAGGGGTACACAGGCAGCATTGGTGTTGTCAGCGGAGGCCGATTGTAAGGAGTGTCTGACAGTTAGTACTCCCAAAAAATAAATAGATGTTAATGTCTCGCAATACAGCAAAACCAAAAAACAAAAGGGTGGCATACTTAGGTACAGGGGTGGGCTCCTCTGCTGTGTTTCTGACCTAGTAATTTGGCGCAAAGTATTTACTGGTGTAAATATAGGACACTGCACCTGACTATTTTAAGTAGCATCATACATGTCAACACATTGGTATTGTCAGTGCCAGGCATTGAAGGATGTCAGCGCATAGACTAAACATTGGTGGAGCTGTGAGAGATAATTTTGCAAATCGTAGAGCACTGTTTGAGCTGGGGGGAAAACTGTCTTGTGGCCGGCGGTACAGGCCCAGGGCCCCTCATGTTACAACAGTGTGTCTGACGTTGGTTGCACGGCACCAGCGCCAGAGACACTTTATTGTACTATGAAGGGACCCAGTGGCAGTGCCGTCAACCAAAAACGTGCACACCCACCTCTTCAGACAAACGGCACTCTCACGGGTGCTTGCGCCAAGTGGCGAGACCACGGCCCCGTGGGGGGAGTTTGGCCATTTAGCGAGGTGTAAACATGTTGTATGCTGGACAAACAGCTGCTGTAAATTACAAGATTGGAAAACTCAGTCAGAGCAGTCCAGAAGAAAGACCTTTTCATTGGAAAGCTAGGTGTCAGCCGGGAAAGGTGGGGCAAAATAATTCGAAATCCAGTAGTGGTTCATTTTAGTGAAGGTTAGATCATCAACATTTTGGGTAGCCAGACGAGTCCTTTTTTCGGTTAATATTGAACCAGCAGCACTGAATACTCTTTCTGATAGCACACTAGCTGCTGGGCAAGCAAGCTCCTGCAATGCATATTCTGCCAATTCTGGCCAGGTGTCTAATTTGGATGCCCAGTAATCAAATGGGAATGACGGTTGAGGGAGAACATCAATAAGGGATGAAAAATAGTTTGTAACCATACTGGACAAATGTTGTCTCCTGTCACTTTGAATTGATGCTGCAGTACCTGTCCTGTCTGCGGTCATAGCAAAATCACTCCACAACCTGGTCAGAAAACCCCTCTGTCCAACGCCACTTCTGATTTGTGCACCTCTAACACCTCTGGTCTGCTGCCCCCTGCAGCTCGTGTGAGAACGATCACCGGCGCTGTGTGCTGGGAATGCCTGAATCAAACGGTCAACAAGAGTTGATTGTTTGGTTGCTAATATTAGTTCCAAGTTCTCATGTGGCATAATAATTTGCAATTTGCCTTTATAGCGAGGATCAAGGAGGCAGGCCAACCAGTAATCGTCATCGGTCATCATTTTAGTAATGCGTGTGTCCCTTTTGAGGATACGTAAGGCATAATCCGCCATGTGGGCTAAAGTTCCACTTGTCAAATCTGCGGTTGTGCTGGGTTGAGGGGCAGTTTCAGGCAAATCTACGTCACTTGTGTCCCTCAAAAAACCAGAACCCGGCCTTGCCACGCCACCAATTTCCAGTGGCCCCGGAGAAGCTTCCTCATTAAAAAAATACTCATCCCCATCATCCTCCTCGTCCTCCTCCTCCTGTTCGCCCACTACCTCATCCTGTACACTGCCCTGACCAGACAATGGCTGACTGTCATCAAGGCTTTTCTCTTCCTCTGCTGCAGACGCCTGCTCCTTTATGTGCGTCAAACTTTGCATCAGCAGACGCATTAGGGGGATGCTCATGCTTATTATGGCGTTGTCTGCACTTACCAGCCGTGTGCATTCCTCAAAACACTGAAGGACTTGACACATGTCTTGTACCTTCGACCACTGCACACCTGACAACTCCATGTCTGCCATCCTACTGCCTGCCCGTGTATGTGTATCCTCCCACAAATACATAACAGCCCGCCTCTGTTCGCACAGTCTCTGAAGCATGTGCAATGTTGAGTTCCACCTTGTTGCAACGTCGATGATTAGGCGATGCTGGGGAAGGTTCAAAGACCGCTGATAGGTCTGCATACGGCTGGAGTGTACGGGTGAACGGCGGATATGCGAGCAAAGTCCGCGCACTTTGAGGAGCAGGTTGGATAACCCCAGATAACTTTTCAGGAAGCACTGCACCACCAGGTTTAAGGTGTGAGCCAGGCAAGGAATGTGTTTCAGTTGGGAAAGGGCGATGGCAGCCATGAAATTCCTTCCGTTATCACTCACTACGTTGTCTGCCTCAAGATCTACAGTGCCCACTGCGTTTCTTTCTGCAAGAACTCGGACAGAACTTCCGCGGTGTGTCTGTTGTCGCCCAAACACTTCATAGCCAATACAGCCTGCTGACGCTTGCCAGTAGCTGCCCCATAATGAGACACCTGGTGTGCAACAGTGGCAGCTGCGGATGGAGTGGTTGTGCCACTGCGGTCTGTGGACGAGCTCTCGCTTCTGCAGAAGGACGAGGAGGAGGAGGAGGGGGGACGAACCCCTACAGCCAACTGTTTCCTAGACCGTGGGCTAGGCAGAACTGTCCCAATATTGCTGTCCCTGTGGACCCTGCATCCACCACATTCACCCAGTGTGCCGTGATGGACACGTAACGTCCCTGGCCATGCCTACTGGTCCATGCATCTCTTGTCAGGTGCACCTTTGTACTCACAGATTGCCTGAGTGCATGGACGATGCGCTCTTTAACATGCTGGTAGAGGGCTGGGATGGCTTTTCTCGAAAAGAAGTGTCGACTGGGTAGCTCGTAGCGTGGTTCAGCGTAGTCCATCAGGGCTTTGAAAGCGTCGCTTTCAACTAACCGGTAGGGCATCATCTCTAACGAGATTAGTCTAGCTATGTGGGCGTTAAAACCCTGTGTACGCGGATGCGAGGATGAGTACTTCCTTTTTCTAACGAGAGTCTCATGTAGGGTGAGCTGGACTGGAGAGCTGGAGATCGTGGAACTAGCGGGTGTGCCGGTGGACATGGCAGACAGAGACGGTTGGAGACGGTATTCTTGCCGGTGCCCTAGATGCAGTGTTTCCTACTATGAAACTGGTGATTCCCTGACCCTGACTGCTTTGGCCTGGCAACGAAACCTGCACAGATACTGCAGGTGGTGCGGAAAATGGTGGCCTTACAGTGACGGAAGGGATGTAGCGTTGCTGACTAGCTTCATTGGCCGAGGGTGCTGCAACCTTAAGGGAAGTTTGGTAGTTAGTCCAGGCTTGCAAATGCATGGTGGTTAAATGTCTATGCATGCAACTTGTATTTAGACTTTTCAGATTCTGCCCTCTGCTTAAGGTAGTTGAACATTTTTGACAGATGACTTTGCGCTGATCAATTGGATGTTGTTTAAAAAAATGCCAGACTGCACTCTTTCTAGCATCGGATACCTTTTCAGGCATTGCAGACTGAGCTTCTTTAACCGGATGGCCACGCTGTCCTCCAACTGGTTTTGGCTTTGCCACGTGTTTTGGGCCAGATACGGGCCCGGCAGATGGAACCTGTTGTGATGTTGATGCCTGCTGCAGCCCCTCCTCCTCCGCTTCAGAACTACTGCCGCCTGCACCCTGTTCCCCCAATGGCTGCCAATCGGGGTCAACAACTGGGTCATCTTTGACCTCCTCTTCTTTCTCATGTGCAACTTCGTCTGTGTTACCGTGTAAGCCGGTGGTATAGCGTTTGTGACGGGGCACCATAGTCTCATCAGTGTCTGATTCTGCATCAGTACACTTCGAGGGCAATGTGGTGGTCTGAGTCAAAGGAACAGCATAGTAATCTGGCTGTGGCTGTGCATCTGTGCACTCCATGTCCGATTCAACTTGTAATGGGCATGGCCTGTTAACTGTTTCACTTTCTAACCCAGGAACGGTATGTGTAAAGAGCTCCATGGAGTAACCCGTTGTGTCGACTGACACATCCTTCTCTGTTGTTGTTTTTGCTGAACAGGACAATGGAGTGACTTGTCCCTGAGCGTGAACATCCACGAATGATGCGCTGCTTTTACATTTACCAGTTTCAGAAGAGGAGGTAAAAGAGCTAGAGGCTGAGTCAGCAAGGAAAGCCAAAACTTGCTCTTGCTGCTCCGGCTTTAAAAGCGGTTTTCCTACTCCCAGAAAAGGGAGCGTTCGAGGCATTGTGTAGCCAGATGACGAACCTGGCTCCACAGCTCGAGACTTAGGTGCTATATTGTTTTTCCCACGACCACCTGATGCTCCACCACCACTACCATCATTACCAGCTGGCAATGAACGCCCACGGCCATGACCTCTTCCACCAGACTTCTTCATTGTTTTAAAAACGTAACCAAAGTAACGGTATTTGTTACTGTAAAACAACTTACAAGGTGAACTCAAACTTCTGTAGGATTTAGATATCCCTTTATAGGTGGGTGAGACTGCAAGGAAAATCAGGCACCATGTTACACACTCGGTTTTCTGTGGCACAAAATGAGACAGATGCCACACACGCAGGACTGGCACAGAAGCAGAAATGCCAATATTAACCCCTTTACCCCCAAGGGTGGTTTGAACGTTAATGACCGGGCCAATTTTTACAATTCTGACCACTGTCCCTTTATGAGGTTATAACTCTGGAACGCTTCAATGGATCCTGGTGATTCTGACATTGTTTTCTCGTGACATATTGTACTTCATGACAATGGTAAAAATTATTTGATAGTACCTGCGTTTATTTGTGAAAAAAACGGAAATTTGGCGAAAATTATGAAATTTTTCGCAATTTTCCAACTTTGAATTTTTATGCAATTAAATCACAGAGATATGTCACACAAAATACTTAATAAGTAACATTTCCCACATGTCTACTTTACATCAGCACAATTTTGGAACCAAAATTTTTTTTTGTTAGGGAGTTATAAGGGTTAAAAGTTGACCAGCAATTTCTCATTTCTACAACACCATTTTATTTTAGGGACCACATCTCATTTGAAGTCATTTTGAGGGGTCTATATGATAGAAAATACCCAAGTGTGACACCATTCTAAAAATTACACCCCTCAAGGTGCTCAAAACCATATTCAAGAAGTTTATTAACCCTTCTGGTGCTTCACAGGAATTTTTTGAATGTTTAAATAAAAATGAACATTTACCTTTTTTTCACAAAAAATGTAATTCAGCTCCAATTTGTTTTATTTTACCAAGGGTAACAGGAGAAAATGGACCCCAAACATTGTTGTACAATTTGTCCTGAGTATGCCAATACCCCACATGTGGGGGTAAACCACTGTTTGGGCGCATGGCAGAGCTCGGAAGCGAAGGAGTGCCATTTGACTTTTCAATGCAAAATTGACTGGAATTGAGATGGGACGCCATGTTTCGTTTGGAGAGCCCCTGATGTGGCTAAACATTGAAACCCCCCACAAGTGACACCATTTTGGAAAGTAGACCCCCTAAGGAACTTATCTAGAGGTGTGGTGAGCACTTTGACCCAACAAGTGCTTCACAGAAGTTTATAATGTAGAACCGTAAAAATAAAAAATTATATTTTTTCACAAAAATTATCTTTTCGTCCCCAATTTTTTATTTTCCCAAGGGTAAGAGAAGAAATTGGACCCCAAAAGTTGTTGTACAATTTGTCCTGAGTACGCTGATAGCCCATATGTGGGGGTAAACCACTGTTTGGGCGGATGGGAGAGCTCGGAAGGGAAGGAGCGCCGTTTGACTTTTCAATGCAAAATTGACAGGAATTGAGATGGGACGTCATGTTGCGTTTGAAGAGCCACTGATGTGCCTAAACATTGAAACCCCCCACAAGTGACACCATTTTGGAAAGTAGACCCCCTAAGGAACTTATCTAGAGGTGTGGTGAGCACTTTGACCCACCAAGTGCTTCACAGAAGTTTATAATGTAGAACCGTAAAAATAAAAAATCATATTTTTTCACAAAAATTATCTTTTTGCCCCCAATTTTTTATTTTCCCAAGGGTAAGAGAAGAAATTGGACCCCAAAAGTTGTTGTACAATTTGTCCTGAGTACGCGGATACCCCATATGTGGGGGTAAACCACTGTTTGGGTGGATGGGAGAGCTCGGAAGGGAAGGAGCGCCGTTTGACTTTTCAAAGCAAAATTGACAGGAATTGAGATTGGACGCCATGTTGCGTTTGAAGAGCCACTGATGTGCCTAAACATTGAAACCCCCCACAAATGACACCATTTTGGAAAGTAGACCCCCTAAGGAACTTATCTAGAGGTGTGGTGAGCACTTTGACCCACCAAGTGCTTCACAGAAGTTTATAATGCAGAGCCGTAAAAATAAAACAAAATTTTTTTCCCACAAAAATTATTTTTTTAGCCCCCAGTTTTGTATTTTCCTGAGGGTAACAGGAGAAATTGGACCCCAAAATTTGTTGACCAATTTGTCCTGAGTGGGCTGATACCCCATATGTGGGGGGGAACCACTGTTTGGGCGCATGGGAGGGCTCGGAAGGGAAGGAGCTCCATTTGGAATGAGGACTTAGATGGAATGGTCTGCAGGTGTCACATTGCATTTGCAGAGCCCCTAATGTACCTAAACAATAGAAACCTCCCACAAGTGACACCATTTTGGAAACTAGACCCCCTAAGGAACTCATCTAGATGTGTTGTGATAGCTTTGAACCCCCAAGTGTTTCACTACAGTTTGTAACGCAGAGCCGTGAAAATTAAAAAAAAAATCTTTCCCCCCAAAATTATTTTTTAGCCCCCAGTTTTGTATTTTCCCGAGGGTAAGAGGAGAAATTCGACCCCAAAAGTTGTTGTCCAATTTGTCCTGAGTGCGCTGATACCCCATATGTGGGGGGGAACCACTGTTTGGGCGCATGGGAGGGCTCGGAAGGGAAGGAGCTCCATTTGGAATGAGGACTTAGATGGAATGGTCTGCAGGTGTCACATTGCATTTGCAGAGCCCCTAATGTACCTAAACAGTAGAAACCTCCCACAAGTGACACCATTTTGGAAACTAGACCCCCTAAGGAACTCATCTAGATGTGTTGTGATAGCTTTGAACCCCCAAGTGTTTCACTACAGTTTGTAACGCAGAGCCGTGAAAATTAAAAAAAAAAATCTTTCCCCCCAAAATTATTTTTTAGCCCCCAGTTTTGTATTTTCCCGAGGGTAAGAGGAGAAATTCGACCCCAAAAGTTGCTGTCCAATTTGTCCTGAGTGCGCTGATACCCCATATGTGGGGGGGAACCACTGTTTGGGCGCATGGGAGGGCTCGGAAGGGAAGGAGCTCCATTTGGAATGAGGACTTAGATGGAATGGTCTGCAGGTGTCACATTGCATTTGCAGAGCCCCTAATGTACCTAAACAGTAGAAACCTCCCACAAATGACACCATTTTGGAAACTAGACCCCCTAAGGAACTCATCTAGATGTGTTGTGATAGCTTTGAACCCCCAAGTGTTTCACTACAGTTTGTAACGCAGAGCCGTGAAAATTAAAAAAAAAAATCTTTCCCCCCAAAATTATTTTTTAGCCCCCAGTTTTGTATTTTCCCGAGGGTAAGAGGAGAAATTCGACCCCAAAAGTTGTTGTCCAATTTGTCCTGAGTACGCTGATACCCCGTATGTTGGGGGAAACCAACGTTTGAGCGCATGGCAGAGCTCGGAAGGGAAGGAGCGCCATTTGGAATGCAGACTTAGATGGAATGGTCTGCAGACGTCACATTGCGTTTGCAGAACCCCTAATGTACCTAAACAGTAGAAACCCCCCACAAGTGACCCCATATTGGAAACTAGACCCCCCAGGGAACTAATCTAGATGTGTTGTGAGAACTTTGAACCCCCAAGTGTTTCACTACAGTTTATAACGCAGAGCCGTGAAAATAAAAAATCTTTTTTTTTCCCACAAAAAATATGTTTTAGCCCCGAGTTTTGTATTTTCCCAAGGGTAGCAGGAGAAATTGGACCCCAAAAGTTGTTGTCCTATTTGTCCTGAGTACGCTGATACCCCATATGTTGGGGTAAACCCCTGTTTGGGCACACGGGAGAGCTCGGAAGGGAAGAAGCACTGTTTTACTTTTTCAACGCAGAATTGGCTGGAATTGAGATCGGACGCCATGTCGCGTTTGGAGAGCCCCTGATGTGCCTAAACAGTGGAAACCCCCCAATTATAACTGAAACCCTAATCCAAACACATCCCTAACCCTAATCCCAACAGTAACCCTAACCACACCTCTAACCCTGACACACCCCTAACCCTAATCCCAACCCTATTCCCAACCGTAAATGTAATCTAAACCCTAACTGTAACTTTAGCCCCAACCCAAACTGTAGCCCTAGCCCTAACCCTACCCCTAACCCTAATCCTAACCCTAGCCCTAACCCTAGCCCTAACCCTAGCCCTAACCCTAGCCCTAACCCTAACCCTAGCCCTAACCCTAGCCCTAACCCTAACCCTAGCCCTAACCCTAGCCCTAACCCTAGCCCTAACTCTAACCCTAGCCCTAATGGGAAAATGGAAATAAATACATTTTTTTAATTTTTCCCTAACTAAGGGGGTGATGAAGGGGGGTTTGATTTACTTTTATAGCGGGTTTTTTAGCGGATTTTTATGATTGGCAGCCGTCACACACTGAAAGACGCTTTTTATTGCAAAAAATATTTTTTGCGTTACCACATTTTGAGAGCTATAATTTTTCTATATTCTGGTCCACAGAGTCATGTGAGGTCTTGGTTTTTGCGAGACGAGTTGATGTTTTTATTGGTAACATTTTCGGGCACGTGACATTTTTTGATCGCTTTTTATTCCGATTTTTGTGAGGCAGAATGACCAAAAACCAGCTATTCATGAATTTCTTTTGGGGGAGGCGTTTATACCGTTCCGCGTTTGGTAAAATTGATGAAGCAGTTTTATTCTTCGGGTCAGTACGATTACAGCGACACCTCATTTATATCATTTTTTTATGTTTTGGCGCTTTTATACGATAAAAACTATTTTATAGAAAAAATAATTATTTTTGCATCGCTTTATTCTCAGGACTATAACTTTTTTATTTTTTTGCTGATGATGCTGTATGGCGGCTCGTTTTTTGCGGGACAAGATGACGTTTTCAGCGGTACCATGGTTAGTTATATGTGTCTTTTTGATCGCGTGTTATTCCACTTTTTGTTCGGCGGTATGATAATAAAGCGTTGTTTTTTGCCTCATTTTTTTTTTTTTTTCTTACGGTGTTTACTGAAGGGGTTAACTAGTGGGCCAGTTTTATAGGTCGGGCCGTTACGGACGCGGCGATACTAAATATGTGTACTTTTATTGTTTTTTTTTTTTTATTTAGATAAAGAAATGTATTTATGGGAATAATATTTTTATTTTTTTTTTCATTATTTTGGAATATTTTTTTTTATTTTTTTTTACACATTTGAAATTTTTTTTTTTTACTTTTTTACTTTGTCCCAGGGGGGGACATCACAGATCAGTGATCTGACAGTTTGCACAGCACTCTGTCAGATCACTGATCTGATAGGAGTGCAGGCTGCTTCACAGTGCCTGCTCTGAGCAGGCTCTGTGAAGCCACCTCCCTCCCTGCAGGACCCGGATCCGCGGCCATCTTGGATCCGGGGCTGGAGGGAGCAGGGAGGGAGGTGAGACCCTCGCAGCAACGCGATCACATCGCGTTGCTGCGGGGGGCTCAGGGAAGCCCGCAGGGAGCCCCCTCCCTGCGCGGTGCTTCCCTGTTCCGCCGGCACATCGCGATCATCTTTGATCGCGGTGTGCCAGGGGTTAATGTGCCGGGGGCGGTCCGTGACCGCTCCTGGCACATAGTGCCGGATGTCAGCTGCGATAAACAGCTGACACCCGGCCGCGATCGGCGGCGCTCCCCCCGTGAGCGCTGCCGATCGCATATGACGTACTATTGCGTCCTTGGGAAGTAAAGCCCACCCCACATGGACGCAATAGTACGTCTAATGGCAGAAAGGGGTTAATCTCCCACTATTTATTTTTTTCAGGGAGAATTTAACCCCCCCCCCAAAAAAAAAAACAGACACTAGGCTTTCTGTGGCCCACAATTTGAGAGAGATGGCACACACGACTTGCACTGAAGCACAAATGCCAATATTAATCTCCCACTATTTATTTTTTTTCAGGGAGAATTTAACCCCCCCCCAAAAAAAAAAAACAGACACTAGGCTTTCTGTGGCCCACAATTTGAGAGAGATGGCACACACGTCTGGCACAGAAGCACGAATGCCAATATTAATCTCCCACTATTTATTTTTTTTCAGGGAGAATTTAACCCCCCCCCAAAAAAAAACAGACACTAGGCTTTCTGTGGCCCACAATTTGAGAGAGATGGCACACACGACTTGCACTGAAGCACAAATGCCAATATTAATCTCCCACTATTTATTTGTTTTCAAGGAGAATTTAAAACCTCCCCCCCAAAAAAAAAACAGACACTAGACTTTCTGTGGCCCACAATTTGAGAGAGATGGCACACACGACTGGCACAGAAGCACAAATGCCAATATTAATCTCCCACAATTTTTTTTTTTTTTCAGGGAGAATTTAAAAAAAAAAAAAAAAAAAACCAGACACCAGGCTTTCTGTGGCCCACAATTTGAGAGAGATGGCACACATGACTGGCACAGAAGCACAAATGCCAATGTTAATCTCCCACTATTTATTTTTTTTCAGGGAGAATTTAAAAAACAAAACAAAAAAACAGACACTAGGCTTTCTGTGGCCCATAATTTGAGAGAGATGGCACACACGACTGGCACTCAAGCACAAATGCCAATATTAATCTCCCACTATTTATTTTTTTTCAGGGAGAATTTAAAACCCCCCCCAAAAAAAACAACAGACACTAGGCTTTCTGTGGCCCACAATTTGAGAGAGATGGCACACACGACTGGCACTCAAGCACAAATGCCAATATTAGTCTCCCATTTTTTTTTTAAAGGGAGAATTAAACCCCCCCAAAAAAAACAGTATTGCAGACACTAGGCCTTTCTGTGGCCCACAATTTGAGAGAGATGCCACACACACAGGACTGGCACTCTAGCAGAAATGCCAATCTTAATCTCCCACTACTTTTTTTGTTAGGGAGAATTGTCAAGAAATCAGGCCCAGTATTACACACTAGGCTTTCTGTGCCCCAAAATTGGAGAGAGATGGCACACACAGGACTGGCACTCTAGCAGAAATGCCAATCTTAATCTCCCACTATTTTTTTTTTAGGGAGAATTTAAAAAAAAAAAAAAAAGGATTATAGACACTAGGTTTTCTGTGCCCCACAATTGGAGAGGGATCGCACACACGGCTGTCACTCAGCACAATTGCCAAGATTAATCTCCCACTATTTTTTTTTTTCAGGGAGAATTAAAAAAAAAAAAAAACAGGGACTGTCCTACAATTACTATCTCCCTGCAGTAATCTCAGCAAGGTATGGCAGGCAGCAATAACAAGGAGTGGACTGCTGCACAAATTTAATCAAAAGTGTGGACAAACAAACAAGATAGCTGTGCAGAAAGGAAGGAACAACAGGATTTGTGCTTTGAAAAAAGCAGTTGGTTTGCACAGCGGCGTACACACAGCAATGCAGCTATCAGGGAGCCTTCTAGGGCAGCCCAATGAGCTACAGCGCTGAGGAAAAAAAATGTAGCTTCCACTGTCCCTGCAAACAAAAGGTGGTGTTGGACAGTGGAAATCGCTACAACACAAGCGGTTTGGGGGTTAATGGACCCTGCCTAACGCTATCCCTGCTTCTGACGAAGCGGCAGCAATCTCTCCCTATGCTCAGATCAGCAGCAGTAAGATGGCGGTCGGCGTGCACGCCCCTTTATAGCCCCTGTGACGCCGCAGACAGCAAGCCAATCACTGCAATGCCCTTCTCTAAGATGGTGGGGACTGAGACCTGTCATCACGCTGCCCACACTCTGCGTCCACCTTCATTGGCTGAGAAATGGCGCTTTTCGCATCATTGAAACGTGACTTTGGCGCGAAAGTCGCGTACCGCATGGCCGACCCCACACAGGGATCGGGTCGGGTTTCATGAAACCCGACTGTGCCAAAAGTCGGCGACTTTTGAAAATGAACGATCCGTTTCGCTCAACCCTACTGCAGAGATGTCACAAAATTTCAGCCCTCTACGGCTTTTTGAAAAAAAAAGTTATTGCAATTTTAAAACGGAATAGTTACAATTGTACCTACTCAGCCGGACGAAGGTTAAAAATATATTGTAGGAGGAAATCTTCGTTGATGCCCAAATTTTAATGGCTTGGATCTGGCACAGAAAGAAGTATGGTCTGAACAGCATCCTGACCCTTATCATCAGATGTTAACCCCGGGGGGAGGTGATCCTGATGAGACTCAGATATCTGAGGCTGTGCTGTCAGGACAAGAAGAGGAGGAGGGTGACTCTAAGGGCGAGGAATGTGATAACACAGAGGATGATGATGAAGTGATAGAATCCAGTTGGCGTGAACATAGAGGCACACAGATGAGTAGGTCATCTGAGGAGGAAGACCAGGAGGATATGTTGCACTGTATGTCACAGGCACGTAGTGAAGCAGCCGCAACGAGCGATGAATCCTCAGCTACAACTGTGCCTCTGACCATCTGCCTCTGCCTGGGTGGCAAGGGTTGCCTAGCCTGGGCCTTTTTTGATGCTGCAAATGATGAGACAACTCATGTAATCTGCCAACTTTGCAAAAAAAAAACTGAGTCAACGTAAAAAGTGCAATAATTTGACTACTACATGTGTGAACCTTCACATACGCAATAAACATGCTTTACTGTGGGAATCCCACTGTGCAAAAATTCGAACCAACGGACCTCAACAACTATCAGCCGCCCCATCAATCACATCTGCTGCTGCTTCTTCCTCCTCCTCTGTAACCATGCCAACTATTGAGATGCAGGTCTTCGACCGCAGAACCTCGGGTTCTTTACCCGCTCTAGTCACGCTGATTGAGATTACGCATTCAGCTGTAATGGAAGCGGACATGCCTGCTGTTTTTGACTGATCTCAGATAACGATCACAAACAAGTGTGTCAATCCACAGTAACGTCTCCGCCTGCACCTCTCTCACGGTCCAGCAGTTTGTCCGGTTCACCATACTCCTCCCTGTCACAGCAATGCAGCCAGCGAATGGTTCCGCAGTTGTGGTCACGTAAAAGATTGTTTCAACCTATACATGACAAAGCTAAGAGGTTAAACTTCATCACCTCCAATTCGTTGGCCACGGAAATGCTGCCTTTCCGCCTGATAGATACAGATATTTTCAAAAGGTGATCACCGTCGCGGTCCCCCAGTACCAATTGCCCAGTCGCCATTACATTACCAAAAAAACTGTGCCTGCGCTACACCAGCATGTAGCAGTCAACATCACCCATTCCTTAACAAAATCTCTGTCTTCCAGGGTGCATTTCACCACAGACACTTGGATGAGTAAGCATGGCCAAGGGCATTAAATCTTGCTGACTGGGCACTGGGTGACTGGTGGCTGTGGGGACAGGCGCTGCTCCACCACAAGTCTTGGAATCCTCAAAGCTTGCAGGACAAACCTCTGCATTTAACACTTCCTCCACTGCTTCTGTCTTCTCTATCTCCTCTCGGGCCTCCACCTGCACCCTCTGCCTTAATGAGAAATGCATTCCAGCAGTGCAGAGTGAACCCTCACCACCTCTGTACTGTGCAGCCAGGGCTCACCGCAATCTGGCCGTCTTAAAATTGATATGCCTTGGAGATTGCAGTCATACAGCTGAAGAGTTGTGGACAGCTCTCTAGGCTGAGTTTGATCAATGGCTGTCTTACCTGATCCTGCATCTTAGTCGCCCATCAGGGCAGTGGGGTACTCGGTACCGGGTCCGGTCGAAATTAAAGGGGTGGTCACAGTGGCAGCAACCCGGTCCATAGCCCTGGGTACCCAAGTAAAAGGGATGGTCTTTAACGGGGTTGTTGAAATGATGAAGGTTCGTGATGCCACCTGTGGTTCTCAGTCAGAAGTGACCAACGCTGCTTAAAGGGGTCCTCTGGGGGCAATGGTGCTGCAGCAAAGATGGTGTCACTTCCCACAGGTGAAGCGGTGTCCCCAGGGCTCCCGTTGTGTTTGCCAGGGATGGTGAATGCCGGCGAATAAATGGAGGACATAGGGTTGCATTCTTTACCTGGTTTATTGGTGTTAAACAGCCTCAGTCCAGGGTACCGGCAACAGGTAAAGATGGAGTCCAGGCAGCCTGAAGACAGGTGGAAATCCCCTTGACAGGTCAGTTTGGGAGCCTACCACTATGCTTTTGTCTGTAGTCCGTTGCTGTCTGTAGTTATCTAACAAGGTCCTCTATCTTCCATGTCCAGGGACAGTACCTGCACGGTACTCAACTTGAGCCGTGTCTTTGGGTCTCTGTCCACGATGACTCCGGACTCTGATTGCTGCTATACCTCATGCAAGTCCCTTTTAGTTTCCTGCCTTCCGGTTCTGCCATGGGACCTGTAGTTCCTCACGACCTCGGGCTCTTGGTGCCTGGTTTCTGCGCTCAGCTTAGAGAGGTCCGGTCGCAGGCCTCCTCTTAGCTCCTAATCACTTCTCCTTTGATCCTTCACTGTCTGCTTCCAACTGTCAACTGTCGCTGCCTAGCAACTGCCTAGCAGCTGACTCCTCCTCCCGACCAGAGAGAGCAGCTCCCCTCAAGTCGGGTGTAAAGCTCCCCCTTCTGGCCTGGAGTCAGAATGTGTTGCATGTAAGGTTACCTGCCAAAGGGATTCCTCCTGTCTCCAGGCATGCTATTACCCTCCCCGAGAGGAAGGCAATACCACTGTGGTACCTGAACTCCTGGGGTGCCACATTCCCCCTGTTAAATCCAGTACTCCCAGACTGGGAAAAGAAAACATAAACATACAGGTTAGTAAGCGTGCAAAACATTTTGAAAAACATTTCAACAGGTTACACAGGTGCAAGCTTTTTCTTCCCTTACGGGAGGCAGTTTGCTGAAACGTTGCAAACATATTTACAAACGTAAAACTGGTCTTATACCAGGGTGTCCTTGTTAATTAGCAATAGTACTGATGCGAGGGATCCATCATAAACCCCCA
Organism: Ranitomeya imitator; assembly: GCF_032444005.1. Taxonomy (NCBI): domain Eukaryota; kingdom Metazoa; phylum Chordata; class Amphibia; order Anura; family Dendrobatidae; genus Ranitomeya; species Ranitomeya imitator. The sequence goes on from NC_091285.1 coordinate 178,576,901, forward strand.
ACGTAGGCTTGGGCAGGCTACAAGGCATATATACAGACCCGCTGTTCACCACGCCAGACGGTTTTAGCTTCAGGACTGTGAAGGAGAAACTTCAACTGTGGTATCCAGAGATCACCTCAAAGTATGCCCTGATAAACTGAGAGACAAGGAAAAAGACCCCAGTACTCATCAGCCTACAGAAGAAGAAAAAAGGAGAATTCATTCTATTTTAGGAGATTTTCCCCAGCACCTTTAGCTGGTTCCGGGCCGAGCCTTTGGCTTAGGTGCCTCCTCCTGGGTATCCGAGTTCCGCCAACGCCAGGCGGTCCTTGGTAGTGCTTTTAAGTGCGGGCACCTACAGCTTAGTAACCGGGTTCCAGCACCATCAGCTGGTCCTCGGTGCCATTGGCTCTTGCACACTGGGGCGACGCATCCGGGTTCCAGCACCGCCAGCTGGTTCCCGGCAGTGTTTTTGTCACGGGTACTCCCTCGTGCCCAGCCTGGTTCCAGCACCGTCAGCTGTTTCCAGGTACTGTCAAACTCACTGAGTCACCTATGCGTTGCCCCGTCGTGTTGCGGTCGGGTTAGCCAACTCCATGGTCCCTCCAGTTTAGGAGCTTCCTATGTGGGCTGCGTGGATTGGTAGTCAAGGCTGGTTCTGTAGTGCCAGTAGGCCAAGCTCCCACTGTAGGACTGTTGGGGTTCGGTAACTGCGGCTGCCTCGCGGCCTAGCTGTTCTCTCCTGTGGACCTTCGGGTCCACCACCTGGTTCCAGCACCGTCAGCTGGTTCCGGGCAGAGCCTTTGGCTTAGGTGCCTCCTTCTGGGTATCCGAGTTCCGCCAATGCCAGGCGGTCCTTGGTAGTGCTTTTAAGCGCAGGCACCTACAGCTTAGTAACCGGGTTCCAGCACCGTCAGCTGGTCCTCGGTGCCATTGGCTCTTGCACACTGGGGCGACGCATCCGGGTTCCAGCACCGCCAGCTGGTTCTCGGCAGTGTTTTTGTCACGGGTACTCCCTCTTGCCCATCCTGGTCCCAGCACCGTCAGCTGTTTCCGGGTAGTGTCAAGCTCACTGAGACGCCTATGCTTGCCCCGTCGTGTTGCGGTCGGGTTAGCCAACTCCAGGGTGCCTCCAGTTTCTCCTTCATCTTTGCTTATGAGACAGACTTTAGTGTTGTCAAAGTTGGATGGTAGGATGTTATATGGTACTGCTTCCCACTGGTCATCAAGTTTATGCATTCTTCTTTTTAATTTTAACACTTGTTCACCTTGTGACAAGAGAATTGCAGGGGCTCGTTGATTGTAGTTTCTCTCTTGTTTTTGTCTTGCCTGGGACAAGCTTCTTTCAACACACTCTTGTACTTGGCGATATTTCTGTTGTCGCTCAGTATCCCAATCCGCATGTGGTGAGGTTTCTTCTGGGGTTAAGACTCCCATATCAAGATCAACAGGTAATTTGCTAGATCTTCTTCTCATCAGGTAGGCTGGAGTCCAGTTGGTGAAATTCACTGGGATGTGATTGTACATATCTACCAAGTCTGGCAACTTCTCTGGCCATAAGTTTCTTTCTTCCAAAAGCAAGGTTTTCAGTAAGTCGATTACCACTTGATTCATCTTTTCACACATACCATTTGTCTGTGGGTGGTATGGTGTTGTTGTTATATTCTTACATCCGTTCAGGTCGCAGAATTCCTGGAACACTTCTGCTTCAAAGGCTAGGCCTTGGTCGGTAAATACCTTCTCAGGGTATCTGTGTGGTCGACAAAAGTGTTGTTGAAAGGCTTTGGCTACCGTCTTCGCTGTCTGTTCTTTGACAGGCACGACTACCAGGAATCTGGAGTAATGATCCACAATGGCCAGAGCATGTACATAGCCTGACCGGCTTGGAGTTGGCTTCACGTGGTCTAAGGCCACAAGTTCAAGCGGCTGTTTGGTGGCTATGGGCTGTAGGGAAGCCCTCAGGCTATCATGGTCCTTTCTGCGCAGGTTGCACGGGCCACACTCTTGGCACCACTTTTCAATGGCTTTTCTCATGCCAATCCAGTAGAACATTCCACGGAGTAGGATCTCCAACTTCTTCCATCCGAAGTGTCCTGCTCCATCGTGGTATGCTTCCAAGACCATTGGCGCATCTTGTCTTGGGACCACTATCTGCCAGACCAACACGTGAGTGCACGGGTCGATATTCCTCCGGCACAGCTTACCATCGTAGATAAACAATTTGTCCTCCTTCCACAACTGTTGAGTCTCTTGTGGAGCATCTGGACCAGGGTGTGAATCTGCTTGTGTTTGCAGCTCTTTTACCAGATGGACTGCTGGGTCACTATCCTGCATCTCTGCCCATCCATGATGGGTAATGGATTCAGCGTGGTTTCTCACTTGTCTTTATGCTTGTTATTCACACAATGGGAATACTGAGTCACCCCAGGGCAATGGAAAGCTTGTAACTCAATCTCTTCAAGTGTTTCTGTACCTTCTCCCACTTCTGGTAAGTTGGGCATCCTGGACAGCGCATTGGCATTTGCATACTTGTGCACTGAATGGTACTTGATGGTGAATTCATAGTTGGACAACCGGGCCATCCATCGTTGCTCCAATGCACCTAGTTTTGCCGTCTACAGGTGGATCAGCAGATTGTTGTCTGTGAAGACGGTAAATCTTGCTGAGGCCAGGTAGTGCTTGAACTGCTCTGTTACCGGCCAGACTATGGTGAGAAGCTCCAGCTTGTAGGAACTGTAGTTTTCGGAGTTCCTTTCCGTGGGACGAAGCTTTCTGCTGGTGTAGGCAATTACTCTTTCTTTGCCTTTTTGCAGCTGGGAAAGCACTGCTCCCAATCCCACATTGATGTCGTCCGTGTACAGCACAATTGGTTGGTCATAGTCAGAGTAAGCCAGTACGTCATCTTCCGTGAGAGGCAACTTCAACCGTGTGATGGATCCTTCCAGTCTGTCATTCCATTCCAATGGAGTATTCTTACTCTTAATCTTCTTAGATTGGCCCACTAACAGGTCTTGAAGTGGTGCGGCTATCTTGGTGAAGTCTTTGTTAAATCTTTAGTAGTAGCCTACCAACCCGAGGAACTGTCGGACTTCGTGGATGTTGCTGGGTTTCAGCCAGTCCCTGATTATGGTGACCTTGTCGTGGTCTGGCACCACACCTTCGGCGCTTACCACATGGCCCAGGTACTGCACTTTGGACTTTAACAGGTGACACTTAGATGGCTTTACCTTCAGGCCAAAGTTAGACAGAGCTTCAAACACCTTGGCCAGGTCCTTCAGGTTTTCTTCATATGTCTGGGTGAAGACGATGACATCATCCAGGTACAACAGGACGGTCTCAAAACTCTTGTGTCCGAGACAGCACTCCATCATCCTCTGGAATGCTCCTGGTGCGTTGCACAGTCCGAATGGCATATAGCTGAATTCAGAGAGGCCCATCCGTGTTGTGAAGGTTGTCTTTTCTTTATCCACCTCTGCCACGGGAACCTGCCAGTACCCACTGGTGAGATCCAAATTGGAAAAGTAGTTAGCAGATTTTAAAGCAGCTAATGACTCTTATATTCTGGGCAATGGGTATGCGTCCTTATGTGTAATGCGGTTTATCTGCCTGTAATTAACACACATCCTCATTGTATCATCCTTTTTCCTGACAAGAACTAATGGAACTGCTCAGGGGCTACAACTATCTCTGATTTCCCCAGACTCCTTCATCTCTTTGATTTGGTTTCCAGTACCATCTCTATGCTGACGACACCCAATTATACACTTCTGCTCCCGATATCACACCGACCTTTTTAGAAAACACCAGTGATTGTCTTACCGCTGTCTCTAACATCATGTCCTCCCTCTATCTGAAACTAAACCTGTCAAAAACTGAACTCCTCGTGTTCTCTCCCTCTACTAACCTACCTTTGCCTGACATTGCCATCTCCGTGTGCGGTTCCACCATTACTCCAAAGCAACATGCCCGCTGCCTTGGGGTCCTACTTGATTCTGACCTTTCATTCACCCCCTACATCAGATCACTGGCTCGCTCTTCTTACCTGCATCTCAAAAACATTTCTAGAATTCGCCCTTTTCTTACTTTCGACTCTGCAAAAACTCTGACTGTTTCACTTATTCATTCTCGTCTGGACTATTGTAACTCTCTACTAATCGGCCTCCCTCTTGCAAAACTCTCCCCGCTCCAATCTGTCCTGAATGCTGCAGCCAGGATCATATTCCTCACCAACCGTTACACCGATGCCTCTACCCTGTGCCAGTCATTACACTGGCTACCCATCCACTCCAGAATCCAGTACAAAACTACTACCCTCATCCACAAAGCACTCCATGGCTCAGCACCACCCTACATCTCCTCTCTGGTATCAGTCTACCACCCTACCCGTGCCCTCCGCTCCGCTAATGACCTCAGGTTAGCATCCTCAATAATCAGAACCTCCCACTCCCGTCTCCAAGACTTTACACGTGCTGCGCCGATTCTTTGGAATGCACTACCTAGGTTAATACGATTAATCCCCAATCCCCACAGTTTTAAGCGTGCCCTAAAAACTCATTTGTTCAGACTGGCCTACCGCCTCAATGCATTAACCTAACGATCCCTGTGTGGCCTATTTATAATAAAAAAAAAAAATAAAAAAGGTTCCTCGCATCATGTTCTAGTAACATAGTAACATAGTTAGTAAGGCCGAAAAAAGACATTTGTCCATCCAGTTCAGCCTATATTCCATCATAATAAGTACCCAGATCTACGTCCTTCTACAGAACCTAATAATTGTATGATACAATATTGTTCTGCTCCAGGAAGACATCCAGGCCTCTCTTGAACCCCTCGACTGAGTTCGCCATCACCACCTCCTCAGGCAAGCAATTCCAGATTCTCACTGCCCTAACAGTAAAGAATCCTCTTCTATGTTGGTGGAAAAACCTTCTCTCCTCCAGACGCAAAGAATGCCCCCTTGTGCCCGTCACCTTCCTTGGTATAAACAGATCCTCAGCGAGATATTTGTATTGTCCCCTTATATACTTATACATGGTTATTAGATCGCCCCTCAGTCGTCTTTTTTCTAGACTAAATAATCCTAATTTCGCTAATCTATCTGGGTATTGTAGTTCTCCCATCCCCTTTATTAATTTTGTTGCCCTCCTTTGTACTCTCTCTAGTTCCATTATATCCTTCCTGAGCACCGGTGCCCAAAACTGGACACAGTACTCCATGTGCGGTCTAACTAGGGATTTGTACAGAGGCAGTATAATGCTCTCATCATGTGTATCCAGACCTCTTTTAATGCACCCCATGATCCTGTTTGCCTTGGCAGCTGCTGCCTGGCACTGGCTGCTCCAGGTAAGTTTATCATTAACTAGGATCCCCAAGTCCTTCTCCCTGTCAGATTTACCCAGTGGTTTCCCGTTCAGTGTGTAATGGTGATATTGATTCCCTCTTCCCATGTGTATAACCTTACATTTATCATTGTTAAACCTCATCTGCCACCTTTCAGCCCAAGTTTCCAACTTATCCAGATCCATCTGTAGCAGAATACTATCTTCTCTTGTATTAACTGCTTTACATAGTTTTGTATCATCTGCAAATATCGATATTTTACTGTGTAAACCTTCTACCAGATCATTAATGAATATGTTGAAGAGAACAGGTCCCAATACTGACCCCTGCGGTACCCCACTGGTCACAGCGACCCAGTTAGAGACTATACCATTTATAACCACCCTCTGCTTTCTATCACTAAGCCAGTTACTAACCCATTTACACACATTTTCCCCCAGACCAAGCATTCTCATTTTGTGTACCAACCTCTTGTGCGACCTCTTGTGCGGCATTCTCATACACTTTATGCAGTATTAGCCCTCTGTGTCTGTACTGCTACATACTTAGGCAGTTAACTGGTTCATGCAGCTTTACATGAACACCTGAGCCTTACACTATAGCTGGTCCGAATAACTAAAGCAATTGTTACCATCCACCTCTCGTGTCTCCCCTTTTCCCCATAGTTTGTAAGCTTGCGAGCAGGGCCCTCATTCCTCCTGGTATCTGTTTTGAACTGTATTTCTGTTATGCTGTAATGTCTATTGTCTGTACAAGTCCCCTCTATAATTTGTAAAGCGCTGCGGAATATGTTGGCGCTATATAAATAAAAATTATTATATATTATTATTATTATCTCTCATAACATAGACTTGGCACACTGGTAGTGAGCTGGAGGTACAGGCCTGTACCTCTCTTTGATTGGCGAATGACTTCCCGTTGGGATATAATGTTGAACCCCTTTTACCTGCCCAAAATCTAGTGGGTGTTTGCTGAATGCCCGTTCATACTCATGAACCACCCGGTAAGCCCCTTGTTTTCGGTGTGATGGGGTGGAGGCAGTGTCCATGTGTAATTTCTATAAAGGCACAGATGATTGGCCTCGGGGAGACCAAAACATCCAACACCGCGGAGACATCATCACGTGTTTCTCAACGCAGTGATTCCAGAACACTGCCCCCATCCCTTATGGGAAATATGCAGATGCATGTAAAGAAGCTGCGGAGACACCATCACGTGTTTCTCGATGCAAGCAGTGAATAGCCAGGCCTTTCCCCGGGAAGGAACAACCACGGGAAGGGCAGCATCCTATGAAGGAAAGCCACCTATGCCAGGCATGGTATCCATCCACAGACAGCTGTTTCGGGGTTTTTGCCCCTCATCAGTGTGGAGTAGGAATCTGGCTATTAGGAGCAGTGCCTAGTAAAAAGGCTATAAAGGCACAGATGATTGGCCTCGGGGAGACCAAAACATCCAACACCGCGGAGACACCATCACGTGTTTCTCAACGCAGTGATTCCAGAACACTGCCCCCATCCCTTATGGGAAATATGCAGATGCATGTAAAGAAGCTGCGGAGACACCATCACGTGTTTCTCGACGCAAGCAGTGAATAGCCAGGCCTTTCCCCGGGAAGGAACAACCACGGGAAGGGCAGCATCCTATGAAGGAAAGCCACCTATGCCAGGCATGGTATCCATCCACAGACAGCTGTTTCGGGGTTTTTGCCCCTCATCAGTGTGGAGTAGGAATCTGGCTATTAGGAGCAGTGCCTAGTAAAAAGGCTATAAAGGCACAGATGATTGGCCTCGGGGAGACCAAAACATCCAACACCGCGGAGACACCATCATGTGTTTCTCAACGCAGTGATTCCAGAACACTGCCCCCATCCCTTATGGGAAATATGCAGATGCCTGTGGATGGATACCATGCCTGGCATAGGTGGCTTTCCTTCATAGGATGCTGCCCTTCCCGTGGTTGTTCCTTCCCGGGGAAAGGCCTGGCTATTCACTGCTTGCGTCGAGAAAGACGTGATGGTGTCTCCGCAGCTTCTTTACATGCATGTGTAATTTCTGACACCAATCTTCCAATTGTCCTGCAGAGCCATTGTCCTCCGCCTGGTTGGACGAGACCAAGGGTTCTAATGCCTGTATTGCATTATTATTAACAGTAAACAGTTTAGCAAATGTGGCATATCTGGGTAAGTGGACCTCTTTCTCTCCACAGTTAAGGAAACGTATTGGTACCCTCCCCTTGCGAACATCAACCACCCCTCTGGCTGTCAGGATTGTGGGCCTACTATCTGAATACACAGGTTCCACCAGGGCCCAGTAGTCTTTACCTCTGAGGCCTATTGCTTCCCCACACCAGATTAACATTTCACTCCTGGGGGGTATTGCAATGGGAATAGGATCACTCACTGTGACACGGCCAATTTCTCCACCAGACAATTCTACCTGCTGTCTCTGCACCAGGGTTCTGATTTCTTTTTGCAGGACTTTCTGCTAACTGGAACCAGCAGTTTCGGCCACCTGTTGTAATAAGACAATAACCTCGGCAAAACAATTTTCAACAACATTAGTACCAATGGTCATCATGGGGTTACATTCACGTCGGTCAATATCAACAATCACCATTCCTTGGGCCTTCAATTCTACTCGCCCTAGCTTAATGATTACATCTTTGTACCCCACCTGTGGCAAAGACTGACCTTTACTGGCTACTATTGTCAAATCACTATCTGGGCCATGGGTAATGTCTGAGTCAGCCCAATACCGTTTATAGAGAATGTAAGGCATAGTGGTCACCTGAGAGCCGGTGTCCAGTAAAGTGTTCATCAGGATACCGTCAATCAGAATAGGGAAGACCGGTCATCCTCCGACGCACTTGGCTCGCCAGTTTTGTGGGTCTGGTCTTCTTACTCCTGGGGGTTCGCCCTCTGCCCCAGGGGTCACTCGTTTAAATGGCAGAACCTTGCGATGTGCCGCGCCTGGTTGCAGCGGTGGCAGATGGGTCGTCCATCCTGATGATAGTGGTTGTTGTCTCTTCCTCTGGTCAGCGGGATCCTCTTGGCTCTTTGCCAGGGGACGTCCTCTGGGCTGGCAGTCAGATTGATCTCTTTTGGGGGTTTCTGTAGGGACTGCATGGTCCTGGCTAGTGCAGCTACACTTTTTGTCAGTTCATGCACCTGGAGGCGCAATACTTTGGTGAGATCATCATCCAGGATCTGTGCGCCAGCCTCAAAGGGGACCTGAGAAAAGGGTGCCACCTCCTGGTGGTACGTGAGGGCTGGTGGCCTAGGGGGCACTGTGCGGCTGGGTTGAGGTTCGTGCAGCACCCGGATGGCCCTCTCTTTAAATTTTGCAAAGTCCAGGTCAGGGTTTGGCAAGGCCAGGATGCATAGCTGAGTCCTGTGGGTGTTGGACAGGAGCCCTTCAATGAACTGTTCCTTAAGAGCCTGTCCCCATCCTGCACGCTGTCAGGGTCAACCTGTTTGATGGCCTCCTGAAGATTAAGGAAGATTTTTCCTCATAGTCTGTAAGCTTGCGAGCAGGGCCCTCATTCCTCCTGGTATCTGTTTTGAACTGTATTTCTGTTATGCTGTAATGTCTATTGTCTGTACAAGTCCCCTCTATAGTTTGTAAAGCGCTGCGGAATATGTTGGCGCTATATAAATAAAAATTATTATTATTATTATTATTATTATTATTATTAAGGGCATAGTTCCGTATGCTATACTGTGTTTTTTGCTTGCACCCGAAAAACATCATTTTAATTTCTGCAGCGGTGCGGGTGTCAAAAGTGGTTTTTAGTTTGGCAAGTATATGCTTAATAGTTCTTTTCTCCATATCCGGACAGGATTTTACTTCTCTTAGGGCTGCGGCAATTAGTTGGCCAGTTAATATGCTGACCTTTTGATGCTTGGTCAGGGGAAATACCTCTAATAGGCTGCAGAGTCTTTCCTTAGAGTCACTTAATGTATGGGACTCTCCGGGGTATTGGGGTAGCCAGGCCGGTCCAGGAATATATAGCATGGACAGCAGCATTTTGGGTGCTGGAGCTATGGCGGGGTGCGGCCGGCTTATTGGAGCTGCAGGCATTGCAGGACCTGGTGGCGGTATGGGGCCTGCGGCTGCATCCACCACAGGGCCTGGGGGCAGGGGTGGATTAAGGGTAGCCAGGGCCCCGGGCTGTTCACACACTGTGGGCCCCTCGGTCACGTGACGGGGTCATGTGACGAGGTCATGTGATGGGGTCATGCGACGGGGTCATGCGATGGGGTCATGCGACAGGGTCATCATATACCTGAACCAGATAATTGCAGAAAAATAGTTGCTGTGTGAAACTATAACCTGTCAAACATCCATTGATCTAGTCAATTTACCCTTCAGTTAGGAAGAAAAAAAACAAAAACAAAAAAACCCCACAATACTATCACCATAAGTGCCAGTATTCACAGGAGATCTGTACTTGGTATGCAGGGTCTGTGTAGAGGTAATACAGTGATCACCAGTGACATTGTACACAGGATCGCTGTATATAGTATACAATGTATAGTGCTAGTGTATAGTAACACTGACTCACCAGTGACATCTCTAGGTGAAGTCCTTCATCTTTCATCCAGCACAGACCGCCATCACTTCATCCAGCCAGGACTTGTCTCTGCAGGAAATAACACAGTTATCTCGAGTTCTGCTTGCAGAACACATTACTTAATTTTTCCTAACTTCTACATTACACCACATGAAGAAAAAGAGGCAACATAGTGTCACTCTACATAGTAACAGGACCATCCCCCCATTTAAAATAGTGTCCTCAAAAAATAAAATAAATACGTCACTGCAGTAATAATATCCCTTAATTAGCCCCTATGGTAATAATAATATCCCCCATCCTGGCCCCGTGTATCTCATTCCTGGCTTCAGCCATATGTTCTCCTATCCTGCCCTCATGAGTATCCATTCTGCCCCATATGATCTCCCCATCCTGCCCCATCAGTCTCCATCGTATCCATCCTGCCCCATGTTCCTGCACGATCTGTCTCCAATCCTGCCCCATGTCTTTCATTCATGCCCCGCATCTACATTCTGCCCATGTCTCCAATCCTGCCCCATCTGTCTCCAGTCCTGCCCCCAGTGTGTCCATCATCTCTGCCCCCAGTGTCCAGCATCTCTGCCCCCAATGTCCAGCATCTCTGCCCCCAGTGTCCAGCATCTCTGCCCCTAATGTCTAGCATCTCTGCCCCCAGTGTCCAGCATCTCTGCACCAAGTGTCCAGCATGTCTGCCCCCAGTGTCCAGCACCGCTGCCCCAATGTCCAGCATCTCTGTCCCCAGTGTCCAGCACCTCTGCCCCAATGTCCAGCATCTCTGACCCCAATGTCCAGCATGTCTGCCCCCAGTGTGTCCAGCATCCTGCCCCAGTGTGTCCAGCATATTGCCCCCAGTGTGTCCAGCAATCTGCCACCAGTGTGTCCAGCATCCTGCCCCAAGTGTGTCCAGCATCCTGCCCCCAGTGTGTCCAGCATCCTGTCCCCAGTGTGTCCAGCATCCTGCCCCCCAGTGTGTCCAGCATCCTGCTCCCAGTGTGCCCAGCATATTGCCCCAGTGTCTCCAGCAATCTGCCCCAGTGTCACCAGCATATTGCCCCCAGTGTGTCCAGCATATTGCCCCCAGTGTCTCCAGCATATTGCCCCAGTGTCTCCAGCATATTGCCCCAGTGTCTCCAGCATATTGCCCCAGTGTCTCCAGCATATTGCCCCCAGTGTGTCCAGCATATTGCCCCAGTGTGTCCAGCATATTGCCCCCAGTGTGTCCAGCATATTGTCCCCAGTTTGTCCAGCATTCTGCCCCAGTGTGTCAAGCATATTGCCCCCAGTGTGTCCAGCATATTGCCCCCAGTGTGTCCATCATATTGCCCCCCAGTGTGTCCAGCATATTGCCCCAAGTTTGTCCAGCACTCTGCCCCAGTGTCTCCAGCATATTGCCCCCAGTGTGTCCAGCATCCTGCCCCCAGAGTCTCCAGCATATTGCCCCCAGTGTGTCCAGCATATTGCCCCCAGTGTGTCCAGCATCTCTGCCCCCAGTGTGTCCAGCAAATTGCCCCCAGTGTGTCCAGCATATTGCCCCCAGTGTCCAGCATACTGGCCCGGGCCCCCCGAATTGCCGTTTGCAATAAAAAAAAATAAAGTTCTCCTCACCTGTCCGTGCTCCAGTGGCAAAGCTCTCTCCTCGCAGCTGAAACACACACTCGACGGTGACTGACAATGACATCAGACGCCGGCGACGTGCGCGCTGCGGCTGATGACAGCTGCCAGCCTCCAATTGGCTGGCGGCTGTTAACTATTGACATGCGGGTGCGCGCCAGCACATCAATAGCATTTAACTGCGGCAGCGCCGGTAGGGGGCTCGGTGAGCAGATGAGACGGGGCCCAATGCGGGCCCCCTCTGCCCACGGGCCCATATGCCAGTCAGGGCTGTAGCCCGGGGACCCCCCACACCACTGGGCCTTGGGCTACCGCCCAGATTGACCCTGTTATAATATGGGGCCTGTGGCTGCGACCGCCGCCAATCCTCCTTCCAGGTCAGACATGGCTTTTCCCCTGTGCTAACCTTGTAGAAGTCCTCACTTCTGATTCTGCTGCACGGTGTTTATACTTCTGGCACTCAATTCAGGCTCCGCCCACAATGGCACACCACTCTTTTCCTGCGCTCCTCACGGCACTCCATCTGGTAGCTGTTGGCGGTTATTTTTAAAACAACGTGCGCGCACCATGTGACGCAGTGATGGCGGTAGTTATGGTGTGACGCAGTTATGGCGATGTTTTGATGGCGATGTTTTAGAAGCTCATTTAAGTCTTTGGCACTCAACTTAATAAAGTGTCTTTTTAAGTATAGTTTCTTAGGCACACAAGACCCACTTCAAAGGGTCAGTCAATCCTGTTCATGATGCCAAAATGAGTCAGGCTACTCGGTACCGGGTCCGGTCGCAATTATAGGGGTGGTCATGGTGGCAGCGACCCAGTCCGTGACCCTGGGCGCCCAATAAAAAGGGACGGTCTTTAAAGGGGTTATGGAAATGATGAAGGTTCGTGACGCCACCTGTGGTTCTCGGTCAGAAGTTACCAACGCTGCTTAAAGGGGTCCTCTGGGGGCGATGGTGCTGCAGCAAGAATAGTGTCTCTTCCCACAGGTGAAGCGGTGTCCCCAGAGCTCCCGGTTTGTTTGGCAGGGATGGTGAATGCCTGCGATTAAATGGAGGACACAGTGTTGCAGTCTTTACCTGGTTTATTGGTGTTAAACAGCCTCAGTCCAGGGTACCGGCAACAGGTAAAGATGGAGTCCAGGCAGCCTGAAGATAGGTGGAAATCCCCTTGACAGGTCAGTTTGGGAGCCTTCCACTCTGCGCTCATCTGTTGTCCCTTGCTGCCTGTAGTTAACTAACAAGGTCCTCTTTCTTCCCTGTCCAGGGACAGTACCTGCACGGTACTCTACTTGAGCCGTGTCTTTGGGGTCTCTGTCCACTGTGACTCCGGACTCTGATTGCTGCTGCTGTACCTCAGGTATTATGTGGGTAAGTAGTTCCTCACAACCTCGGGCTCTTGGTGCCTGGTTTCTGCACTCAGCTTAGAGAGGTCCAGTCGCAGGCCTCCTCTTAGCTCATAATCACTCCTCCTTTGCTCCTTCACTGTCTGCTACCAACTGTCAACTGTTGCTGCCTAGCAACTGCCTAGCAAATGACTCTTCCTCTCAACCAGAGAGAGCAGCTCCCCTCAAGTCGGATGAAGAGCTCCCCCTTCTGGCCTGGAGTCAGAATGTGTTGCATGTAAGGTTACCTGCCAAAGGGATTCCTCCTGTCTCCAGGCATGGCATTACCCTCCCCTAGAGGAAGGCAATACCACTGTGGTACCTGAACTCCTGGGGTGCCACATTTCCAGGGAATGCCATGTCTGGTGACGGCGCAAACCTGGTGGCGCCCCTACGGCAAGTCAAGGTCACACTCGTGCCTTGCATGGCTCATGTCCTCAACCTGGTGGCACAGGATTTTCTCAGCCATTATCCTGGCCTGGGTGAGCTGCTTCAGAAAGCATGTAATCTGTGTGCTCATTTATGCCATTCGAACCCCGCTGCTCATCAACTTGCCTCAATACAGAGGCCTTTGTCCATGCCAGTTAACAGGTTGATATGCGATGTGCCGACGTGGTGGAATTCCACTCTTCACATGTTGCGGCAACTGTGGCAGCAGCGAGCCCTGATGCAGTATGTCATGTCATATAGCCTGGGCCAATGCAGTACGGAGGTGGCGCATATCCTGTGGGCATAGATTAAGGACCTCTGCACCCTTCTGCAGAGTTTTGAAACGGCTACTAAGATGGTCTTCAGCATCTCTATTCCAGTCATCTATATGCTGGAGCAGAGTTTGATTAATCTGCGGCAGGAGAAGGTGGTCCCAGAAGAAGGTGAGGAAGCAGAGGAGGATACAGAAGGGATAAAATTGCCTCTAAATTCAAGACTGTCATCACACAGGAGGGTGCCAAGGGAGGGTGGATTACTATGATCAAGGGGGGCTAGTGATAAAAGATGAAATGTTATCGAAAGTACAAGGTCCGAGGATCAAATAGAGGAGGAATAGGCGAGCAACTGTCAGATGAAGAGTACAATCCTCCCCTCTCTGTTGTTCGGTGTTGGCAGGAGGGGATGGAGGAAACAAGCCTCATTGTTACCCAGCCACCAACACAGCAGGAGCTTGGACCTCATGGTAGAGCCCGACATATGAGTGCCTTCTTGCTGCGCTATCTGCAACATGATCCCCGTATAGCAGTATTTCCCAAACTCCAGTCCTCACAGACCCCAACAGGTCATGATTTCAGGATTTCCATAGTGCTGCACAAGTGAGAGAATTCCTGATCCTTCCATCACCTGGGCAATATTAAGGAAATCCTGAAAACTTGACCTGTTGGGGTCCGTAAGGACTGGAGTTTGGGAAGCACTGCAATATAGTAATGATAAGGAGTAATGCTGACTACTGGGCTGCCACTTTATTACACCCATGTTATAACACCAAATTTTGCCAGATGATTTCACCCTAGAAAGAGATCTGCGAATGCTGAAGTATTGAAACATGCTTTTACACAACCTTATGAGAGCTTTTCCCCAAGACCGCAGTGAAGCACACAGTTCGCATCGCAGCTGTAGACTTCCAACCTCCGGCACGTCAATTCGTCAATGCCAAAACATCAGCAGTAGCGGCAGCAGTGGTGGAAGTGAAAGAAGCAATTTCTGTGAGTCCTTTGACACTTTTTTTAGACCAACTCGTGCACCACCAGCACAAGTCCAAGTCTTACATGTGGTGAATGAACGGAGAGGATGATGCAGGAGTATCTAGAAATTAATATCAATACTATCAGGGAGGGTTTGGACCCTTTCACATTTTGGTCTTCCAAAATGGATGAGTGGCCAGAGCTTGCCTCACACGCCTTGTAGGTTTTATTGTGCCCAGCAAGCCAACATTCTCTCAGAATGCGTCTTCAGCGCTGCTGATGATGTCCTGATGAATAAGCGCATACGGTTGTCCCATGAAAGTGTAGACTGCCTGACTTTCATTAAGATGGATCTCTAAGGACTTTTGCACCCCAATCACAGACTGTACAAACTTGGTGATATTTTATTTTTTTGTGTGATGCATTAATGTCATGTAACTGCACTCTGTGATATCTTTAGTGTGGCTTCTGTGCCTGCTGTGGCTGCTGCTGCTGAAGTTAACACAAATTTTTGGAAATGTGAACAGTCATACTTGGTCTACATCTGCTGGGTTAGCCGTGGTGGAAGACGTGTTGGTCCCAATTATACTATTTTTATTCTCATGACAGTTATTTCACTTCGGTGGTGTCAGGCCCTCATTTTTTAAAATGTGAACACTCCTGGTTGGGTGTCCATCGGCTGGATTGGGTGTAATGAAACACCTGTCGGTCCCTATTATACTATTTTTATTGTGGCGAAATTGATGCCCCTTCTGAGGTGTAAGGCCCTCATTTCTTTAAATGTGAACACTCCTTGCAGGATGTCCATCTGCTGGATTGAGTGTAGTGGAAGAACTGTGGGTCCTTATTATACTATTTCTACTGTGGTGAAATTGATGGCACTTCTGTCGTATAAGGCTCTCATTTCTTTAAATGTAAACACTCCATGTTGGATGTCCATCAGCTGTATTGGGTGTAGTGAAAGACCTGTCTGTCCCTACTATACTACTTTTACTGTGGTGAAATTGATGCCACTTTGGTGGTGTCTGGCAATAATTTTTGGAAATGTGAACACTCCTAGTTGGGTGTCTATCTGCTGGAATGGGTGTAGTGGAAGAACTGTCAATTCCTATTGCACTATTTCTACTGTGGAGAAATTGATGCCACTTCTGTGGTGTAAGGCCCTCATTTCTTCAAATGTGAACACTCCTTGTTGGGTGTCCATCTGCTGGATTGGGTGTAGTGAAAGACCTGTCAGTGCCTATTATACTCTTTCTACTGTGGTGAAATTGATGCCATTTTGGTTGTATCTGCCAATAATTTTTGGAAACGTGAACACTCCTGGTTGGGTGTCCATCTGCTGGATTGGGTGTAGTGGAAGACATGTCTGTCCCTATTATACTATTTCTTCTGTGGTGAAATTGATGCCACTTTGGTGGTGTTTGCCAATATTTTTTGGAAATGTGAACACTCCTGGCTTGGTCTCCTTCATGCGTATTGCCTGTAGCAGTAGGCTTCCGAGACCGTCAGGCCTCCACTTCTTTGGACTCAACTACATGTGTTACTGTTCTTACATTTTTCTGACAATGGTAGTCTACAAAACTGATATTTGTGCCACCTGAGTGTGGCTAAGCAAGAAATCAGGTAGAGTTGTTGCACATGGTATCAAGGCTCCCAGCAAATGGGCCTTACACCAATACCTCACCTACCTCATCTTACTGTGACTTTTATTTGAAAGCTGTAAATGCTGTTCCAGACACTGATACCTCATGCCTGGCTGATTGCTGCAGTGCCATGCTAAAATCTGTACTGTGGGTGAATTGAGGCCATTTTCCTTGTTTCTGTACTTCATTTGATGTGTTTTGGCAGCATTATGGGCCATTATAAGGTGTTGTGCACGTGTTTGTTTTTGCCTCCCATTGACGTGTATGGTGTTCGGTTATGTTGTGGAAATATGCAACAAATTAATTATTATTATTTATTATTATAACGCCATTTATTCCATGGCGCTTTACATGTGAGGAGGGGTATACATAATAAAAACAAGTACAATAATCTTAAACAATACAAGTCACAACTGGTACAGGAGGAGAGAGGACCCTGCCCGCGAGGGCTCATAATCTACAAGGGATGGGTGAGAATACTATAGGCGAGGATAGAGCTGGTCGTGTAGCGGTTTGGTCCATCGGTGGTTACTGCAGGTTGTAGGCTTGTCGGAAGGGGTAGGTCTTCAGGTTCTTTTTGAAAGGTTTCGATGGTAGGCGAGAGTCTGATATGCTGTGGTAGAGGGTTCCAGAGTAGGGGTGATGCGTGAAAGAAATCTTGTATACGATTGTGGGAAGAGGAGATAAGAGGGGAGTAGAGAAGGAGATCTTGTGAGGATCAGAGGCTGCGTGCAGGTAAATACCAGGAGATGAGGTCACAGATGTATGGAGGAGACAGGTTGTGGATGGCTTTGTATGTCATGGGTAGGGTTTTGTACTGGAGTCTCTGGGCAATAGGGAGCCAGTGATGGGTTTGACAGAGGGGGAGGCCGACGAATAGTGGGGGGACAGGTGGATTAGTCGGGCAGCAGAGTTTAGAATAGATTGGAGGGGTGCGAGAGTGTTCGAGGAGAGGCCATAGAGTAGGAGGTTGCAGTAGTCAAGGCGAGAGATGATGAGGGCATAGACTAGGGTTTTTGCAGATTCTTGATTGAGGAATGTATGGATCTGTGAAATATTTTTTATTTGAAGTCGGCAGGAAGTTGAAAGGGCTTGGATATGTGGTTTGAAGGAGAGATCAGTGTCAAGGATTACCCCGAGGCAGCGAGCTTGTGGGACTGGGGAGAGTGGACAGCCATTTACTGTAATGGATAGGCTCGTTAGGGGGGGTCGCATGAGATTGTGAAAAGATGATGAATTCTGTTTTGTTCATGTTAAGTTTCAGAGAAGAAGGATGAAATAGTGAACACAGATTGAGTGATTCTGGTTAGTAGGGAGGTGATATCTGGTCCAGAGATGTAGATCTGTGTGTCATCAGCATAGAGGTAATACTGAAAGCCGTGAGATTCTATGAGCTGTCCCAGGCCAAAGGTGTAAATGGAGAAGAGCAGGGGCCCTTGGCCTGAACCTTGTGGGACTCTGACAGATAGGGGGCGAGGTAAGGAGGTGGTGTGTGAGTGGGAGACCCTGAATGTCTGGTCTGTTAGGTATGATGAGATCCAGGATAGGGCCAAGTCTGTGATGCCAAGGGATGAGTGGGTCTGTAGTAATAGGGAATGGTCCACTGTGTCAAAGGCAAAGGACATGTCCAGGAGGAAGAGGACAGAGTAGTGTCGCTTGCTCTTGGCAGGTTAATAGGTCACTGGTGACTTTAGTTAGGGCAGTTTCAGTGGAGTGGTGTGACCAGAAGCCAGATTATAAGCGGTCGAAGAGGGAGCAAGAAGAGAGATGGGAGGACAGTTCAAGATAGACGTGTTGTTCCAGTAGGTTGGAGGCATAGGGTAGAAATGATACAGGGCGATAGCTAGATACAGAAGATGGGTCAAGAGAGAGAGGGCTTTTTGAGGATAGGGGTGATTGAGGCATGTTTAAAGCTTGAGAGGAAAACACCAGTTGTTAGTAATAGGTTGAAGAGATGGGTTAGGGTTGGCAAGAAGACTGTGGTGAGGTTTGAGATGAAGTGGTATGGGATTGGGTCAAGTGCACAGGTGGTGAGATGCGATCTTGAGAGTAGAGTGGAGAGTCAATCTTCTGTAATGGTGGAGAAGTTGGTTTTGGAGGTGGAGGGCTGGGAAGTTGGGGGGCGGTAAATGACAGCCAGTTGGAGGGGGAGTAGATGCACACAGAGTGCACCTCAAAGGAAGGGAGGGTAACAGAGTGTGGCAGTGGGATTGGAGTGAAGGAGCAGTTATCTGAAAGGAGAAAACCAACTCCTCCTCCATGCTTGCTGCTGGGACGGGGTGTGTGAGAAAGGTGGAAGCCGCCATACAAATGTGCAGCAGGAGAAGCTGTGTCAGAAGGTGGGAGCCAGGTCTCGGTGATGGCGATGAAGGAAAGTTTGGTAGTAACAAAAAGATCATGGATGTAGGAAAGCTTGTTGCAGACAGAGCGAGCGTTCCACAGAGCTCCTGTTAGTGGGACTGGGGAAGCAGGGGCTGTGCGAATGGGTATAAAGTTAGAGAGGTTATGGAAGTTTGTGATAGAACGTGGATGGGAGGTAGAAATGACTGTGAGGATGTGGTGAGGAGAGTCAGGATTTGGAGAGATATCACAAACAGTGAGAAGGAGCATAGAAAGTGTTAGCAGGTGGGAGCAGGAGAGGGCATGAGGTGGCTGTCTCTGTTTGGAGACAGAGGATTGTATGTTGAGGAACAGTTCTGAGGAGGAGATGAGATGGATAGGGAGGATTGAAGAAGAGATGAACAGTACTTTACTTGGTGTAGGGATTAGGGGCGTTAGCAGAAAGTGAAGGATTATAGGGTTGAGAGTGAAAACAAACGGAAACATTGTTTACAGTGACTGGCCAGTTACCTTCAGTTCCCTTCTGGTTCAATTCTGGTTTTAAATCTACAGTAATCTTCACACTTCTAGAACACACTTATAGGAACTTATCAACAGACAGCCCTGGCACACCAGCCTGACCAAAGAACTGAGGCGAGCTTCCAGGGCTGCTGAGCGCAGATGGAAAAGATCCCACTCCAACGAGCACTTCATCGCAACAGTCCCTCACTACTTTCAAGACCACACTCGCCACAGCTAAACAAACCTACTTCTCATCTCTTATATCCTCTCTGTCTCACAACCCTAAACAGTGATTCAACACTTTCAATTCTCTCCTCCATCCCCCAGCACCTCCTCCCTCCCCACTTATCTCCACTGAAGACTTTGCCTCATTTTTCAAGCAGAAGATTGATAGCATCAGAGACAGTTTTAGTCAACAATCTCCAGAACCCTTCCTCCCGACTTCCCAGCCCTCCACCTCCAAAACCAACTACTCCACCATTACAGAAGATCAACTCTCCACTCTATTCTCAAGATCGCATCTCACCACCTGTGCACTTGACCCGCTCGCATCCCACCTCATCCCAAACCTCACCACAGTCTTCATCCCAACCGTAACCCACCTCTTCAACCTCTCACTAACAACTGGTGTTTTCCCCTCAAGCTTTAAACATGCCTCCATCACACCTATTCTCAAAAAGCCCTCTCTTGACCCATCCTCTGTATCTAGCTATCGCCCTATATCACTTCTCCCTTATGCCTCCAAACTACTGGAACAACACGTTTACCTTGAACTGTCCTCCCATCTCTCTTCTTGCTCCCTCTTTGACCGCTTACAAACTGGCTTCCGGTCACACCATTCCACTGAAACTGCCCTAACTAAGGTCACCAATGACCTCTTAACTGCCAAGAGCAAGCGACACTACTCTGTCCTCCTCCTCCTGGATGTGTCTGCTGCCTTTGACACAGTGGACCATTCCCTATTATTACAGACCCTCTCATCCCTTGGCATCACAGACTTGGCCCTATCCTGGATCTCATCATACCTAACAAACCAGACATTCAGCGTCTCCCACTCACACACCACCTCCTCACCTCACCCCCTATCTGTCGGAGTCCCACAAGCTTCAGTCCTTGGGCCCCTGCTCTTCTCCATTTACACCTTTGGCCTGGGACAGCTCATAGAATCTCGTGGCTTTCAGTATCACCTCTATGCTGATGACACATAGATCTACATCTCTGGACCAGAATCCCTCAATGTCTGTCCACTATTTCATCCTTCTTCTCTGCTAGATTTCTCAAACTTAACATGGACAAAACAGAATTCATCATCATTCCCTCATCTCACGCGACCCCCCAAACGAACCTATCCATTACAGTAAATGGCTGCCCACTCTCCCCAGTCCTCAAGGTCGCTGCCTCCGGGTAGTCCTTGACGCTGATCTCTCCTTCAAACCACATATCCAAGCCCTTTCCACTTCCTGCGAACTTCAACTCAAAAATATTTCATGAATCCGTTCATTCCTCAACCAAGAATCTGCAAAAACCCTAGTCCATGCCCTCATCATCTGTCGCCTTGACTACTGCAACCTCCTGCTCTGTGGCCTCCCCTCTAACACTCTCGCACCCCTCCCATCTATTCTAAACTCTGCTGCCCGACTAATCCACCTGTCCCCCCGCTATTCCCCGGCCTCTCCCCTCTGTCAATCCCTTCACTGGCTCCCCATTGCCCACAGACTCCACTACAAAACCCTAACCATGACGTACAAAGCTATCCACAACCTGTCTCCTCCATACATCTGTGAATTCATCTCCCGGTACTTACCTACACGCGACCTCCAATCCTCACAAGATCTCTTTCTCTACTCCCCTCTTATCTCCTCTTCCCACAATCGTATACAAGATATCTCTCGCGTATCACCCCTACTCTTGAACCCTCTACCACAACACATCAGACGCTCGCCTACCGTCGAAACCTACAAAAAGAACCTGAAGACCCACCTCTTCTGACAAGCCTACAACCTGCAGTAACCACCGATCGACCAAACCGCTGCATGACCAGCTCTACCCTCACCTACTGTATTCTCACCCATCCCTTGTAGATTGTGAGCCTTCGCGGGCAGGGTCCTCACTCCTCCTGTACCAGTTATGACTTGTATTGTTTAAGATTATTGTTCTTGTTTTTATTTTGTATACCCCTCCTCACATGTAAAGCGCCATGGAATAAATGGCGCTATAACAATAAATAATAATAATAATAATAATAGGAAACACACTGCAGACTAAAGTCTTTGCAGAATTGTGCTATGCAATATATCTGCTACAAAGTGCATTCACGTGTGAAGCAGAGAGGAGTGGGCTCTATTCATCTTGGTCAGAGAATTAAGAGTGGACCAGCCAAAGTAAACAAGGTCATAAATAATGGAAACAGGAACACATGGGCTACTTGCACAGTGAACAAGTCTGTATGATCATGTTCACACACCACCAAGAAACCTGAAGACACAAAAGAGAATAGTAAAACCAAAAACACTCAGTTTGAAAAAATGTTGCAGTAATCCGCAAGTGCTAGTAAAAGATGTAAAAAACAGGGTATTTGGTTGATACGTTTTTTGCAAAAATGTATACTAAGCTGCTCTACCAATCTTCACGGTATACCCTTATCAGAGCAGTCCTAACTAATGTATGCAATCCCTATCTGATGTATTTAAAAACCTGATCATCTGTATATAACCTGTGTGAACAGGGTTCAGAGAGGAAAAATCCATGTGTGCATACAGGGTAGAACAGCTTTTGTGCAGATAGCCCAAGAGGAGTGGTGGAACTCCCCAGTCTTGTAGACACAAGAGAACAATTATGGAAACAGGAACACATGGGCTACTTGCACAGTGAACAAGTCTGTATGATCATGTTCACACACCACCAAGAAACCTGAAGACACAAAAGAGAATAGTAAAACCAAAAACACTCAGTTTGAAAAAATGTTGCAGTAATCCGCAAGTGCTAGTAAAAGATGTAAAAAACAGGGTATTTGGTTGATACGTTTTTTGCAAAAAATGTATACTAAGCTGCTCTACCAATCTTCACGGTATACCCTTATCAGAGCAGTCCTAACTAATGTATGCAATCCCTATCTGATGTATTTAAAAACCTGATCATCTGTATATAACCTGTGTGAACAGGGTTCAGAGAGGAAAAATCCATGTGTGCATATAGGGTAGAACAGCTTTTGTGCAGATAGCCCAAGAGGAGTGGTGGAACTCCCCAGTCTTGTAGACACAAGAGAACAATTATGGAAACAGGAACACATGGGCTACTTGCACAGTGAACAAGTCTGTATGATCATGTTCACACACCACCAAGAAACCTGAAGACACAAAAGAGAATAGTAAAACCAAAAACACTCAATTTGAAAAAATGTTGCAGTAATCCGCAAGTGCTAGTAAAAGATGTAAAAAACAGGGTATTTGGTTGATACGTTTTTTGCAAAAAATGTATACTAAGCTGCTCTACCAATCTTCACGGTATACCCTTATCAGAGCAGTCCTAACTAATGTATGCAATCCCTATCTGATGTATTTAAAAACCTGATCATCTGTATATAACCTGTGTGAACAGGGTTCAGAGAGGAAAAATCCATGTGTGCATACAGGGTAGAACAGCTTTTGTGCAGATAGCCCAAGAGGAGTGGTGGAACTCCCCAGTCTTGTAGACACAAGAGAACAATTATGGAAACAGGAACACATGGGCTACTTGCACAGTGAACAAGTCTGTATGATCATGTTCACACACCACCAAGAAACCTGAAGACACAAAAGAGAATAGTAAAACCAAAAACACTCAGTTTGAAAAAATGTTGCAGTAATCCGCAAGTGCTAGTAAAAGATGTAAAAAACAGGGTATTTGGTTGATACGTTTTTTGCAAAAAATGTATACTAAGCTGCTCTACCAATCTTCACGGTATACCCTTATCAGAGCAGTCCTAACTAATGTATGCAATCCCTATCTGATGTATTTAAAAACCTGATCATCTGTATATAACCTGTGTGAACAGGGTTCAGAGAGGAAAAATCCATGTGTGCATACAGGGTAGAACAGCTTTTGTGCAGATAGCCCAAGAGGAGTGGTGGAACTCCCCAGTCTTGTAGACACAAGAGAACAATTATGGAAACAGGAACACATGGGCTACTTGCACAGTGAACAAGTCTGTATGATCATGTTCACACACCACCAAGAAACCTGAAGACACAAAAGAGAATAGTAAAACCAAAAACACTCAGTTTGAAAAAATGTTGCAGTAATCCGCAAGTGCTAGTAAAAGATGTAAAAAACAGGGTATTTGGTTGATACGTTTTTTGCAAAAAATGTATACTAAGCTGCTCTACCAATCTTCACGGTATACCCTTATCAGAGCAGTCCTAACTAATGTATGCAATCCCTATCTGATGTATTTAAAAACCTGATCATCTGTATATAACCTGTGTGAACAGGGTTCAGAGAGGAAAAATCCATGTGTGCATACAGGGTAGAACAGCTTTTGTGCAGATAGCCCAAGAGGAGTGGTGGAACTCCCCAGTCTTGTAGACACAAGAGAACAATTATGGAAACAGGAACACATGGGCTACTTGCACAGTGAACAAGTCTGTATGATCATGTTCACACACCACCAAGAAACCTGAAGACACAAAAGAGAATAGTAAAACCAAAAACACTCAATTTGAAAAAATGTTGCAGTAATCCGCAAGTGCTAGTAAAAGATGTAAAAAACAGGGTATTTGGTTGATACGTTTTTTGCAAAAAATGTATACTAAGCTGCTCTACCAATCTTCACGGTATACCCTTATCAGAGCAGTCCTAACTAATGTATGCAATCCCTATCTGATGTATTTAAAAACCTGATCATCTGTATATAACCTGTGTGAACAGGGTTCAGAGAGGAAAAATCCATGTGTGCATACAGGGTAGAACAGCTTTTGTGCAGATAGCCCAAGAGGAGTGGTGGAACTCCCCAGTCTTGTAGACACAAGAGAACAATTATGGAAACAGGAACACATGGGCTACTTGCACAGTGAACAAGTCTGTATGATCATGTTCACACACCACCAAGAAACCTGAAGACACAAAAGAGAATAGTAAAACCAAAAACACTCAGTTTGAAAAAATGTTGCAGTAATCCGCAAGTGCTAGTAAAAGATGTAAAAACCAGGGTATTTGGTTGATACGTTTTTTGCAAAAAATGTATACTAAGCTGCTCTACCAATCTTCACGGTATACCCTTATCAGAGCAGTCCTAACTAATGTATGCAATCCCTATCTGATGTATTTAAAAACCTGATCATCTGTATATAACCTGTGTGAACAGGGTTCAGAGAGGAAAAATCCATGTGTGCATACAGGGTAGAACAGCTTTTGTGCAGATAGCCCAAGAGGAGTGGTGGAACTCCCCAGTCTTGTAGACACAAGAGAACAATTATGGAAACAGGAACACATGGGCTACTTGCACAGTGAACAAGTCTGTATGATCATGTTCACACACCACCAAGAAACCTGAAGACACAAAAGAGAATAGTAAAACCAAAAACACTCAGTTTGAAAAAATGTTGCAGTAATCCGCAAGTGCTAGTAAAAGATGTAAAAAACAGGGTATTTGGTTGATACGTTGTTTGCAAAAAATGTATACTAAGCTGCTCTACCAATCTTCACGGTATACCCTTATCAGAGCAGTCCTAACTAATGTATGCAATCCCTATCTGATGTATTTAAAAACCTGATCATCTGTATATAACCTGTGTGAACAGGGTTCAGAGAGGAAAAATCCATGTGTGCATACAGGGTAGAACAGCTTTTGTGCAGATAGCCCAAGAGGAGTGGTGGAACTCCCCAGTCTTGTAGACACAAGAGAACAATTATGGAAACAGGAACACATGGGCTACTTGCACAGTGAACAAGTCTGTATGATCATGTTCACACACCACCAAGAAACCTGAAGACACAAAAGAGAATAGTAAAACCAAAAACACTCAGTTTGAAAAAATGTTGCAGTAATTCGCAAGTGCTAGTAAAAGATGTAAAAAACAGGGTATTTGGTTGATACGTTTTTTGCAAAAAATGTATACTAAGCTGCTCTACCAATCTTCACGGTATACCCTTATCAGAGCAGTCCTAACTAATGTATGCAATCCCTATCTGATGTATTTAAAAACCTGATCATCTGTATATAACCTGTGTGAACAGGGTTCAGAGAGGAAAAATCCATGTGTGCATACAGGGTAGAACAGCTTTTGTGCAGATAGCCCAAGAGGAGTGGTGGAACTCCCCAGTCTTGTAGACACAAGAGAACAATTATGGAAACAGGAACACATGGGCTACTTGCACAGTGAACAAGTCTGTATGATCATGTTCACACACCACCAAGAAACCTGAAGACACAAAAGAGAATAGTAAAACCAAAAACACTCAGTTTGAAAAAATGTTGCAGTAATCCGCAAGTGCTAGTAAAAGATGTAAAAAACAGGGTATTTGGTTGATACGTTTTTTGCAAAAAATGTATACTAAGCTGCTCTACCAATCTTCACGGTATACCCTTATCAGAGCAGTCCTAACTAATGTATGCAATCCCTATCTGATGTATTTAAAAACCTGATCATCTGTATATAACCTGTGTGAACAGGGTTCAGAGAGGAAAAATCCATGTGTGCATACAGGGTAGAACAGCTTTTGTGCAGATAGCCCAAGAGGAGTGGTGGAACTCCTCAGTCTTGTAGACACAAGAGAACAATTATGGAAACAGGAACACATGGGCTACTTGCACAGTGAACAAGTCTGTATGATCATGTTCACACACCACCAAGAAACCTGAAGACACAAAAGAGAATAGTAAAACCAAAAACACTCAGTTTGAAAAAATGTTGCAGTAATCCGCAAGTGCTAGTAAAAGATGTAAAAAACAGGGTATTTGGTTGATACGTTTTTTGCAAAAATGTATACTAAGCTGCTCTACCAATCTTCACGGTATACCCTTATCAGAGCAGTCCTAACTAATGTATGCAATCCCTATCTGATGTATTTAAAAACCTGATCATCTGTATATAACCTGTGTGAACAGGGTTCAGAGAGGAAAAATCCATGTGTGCATACAGGGTAGAACAGCTTTTGTGCAGATAGCCCAAGAGGAGTGGTGGAACTCCCCAGTCTTGTAGACACAAGAGAACAATTATGGAAACAGGAACACATGGGCTACTTGCACAGTGAACAAGTCTGTATGATCATGTTCACACACCACCAAGAAACCTGAAGACACAAAAGAGAATAGTAAAACCAAAAACACTCAGTTTGAAAAAATGTTGCAGTAATCCGCAAGTGCTAGTAAAAGATGTAAAAAACAGGGTATTTGGTTGATACGTTTTTTGCAAAAAATGTATACTAAGCTGCTCTACCAATCTTCACGGTATACCCTTATCAGAGCAGTCCTAACTAATGTATGCAATCCCTATCTGATGTATTTAAAAACCTGATCATCTGTATATAACCTGTGTGAACAGGGTTCAGAGAGGAAAAATCCATGTGTGCATACAGGGTAGAACAGCTTTTGTGCAGATAGCCCAAGAGGAGTGGTGGAACTCCCCAGTCTTGTAGACACAAGAGAACAATTATGGAAACAGGAACACATGGGCTACTTGCACAGTGAACAAGTCTGTATGATCATGTTCACACACCACCAAGAAACCTGAAGACACAAAAGAGAATAGTAAAACCAAAAACACTCAGTTTGAAAAAATGTTGCAGTAATTCGCAAGTGCTAGTAAAAGATGTAAAAAACAGGGTATTTGGTTGATACGTTTTTTGCAAAAAATGTATACTAAGCTGCTCTACCAATCTTCACGGTATACCCTTATCAGAGCAGTCCTAACTAATGTATGCAATCCCTATCTGATGTATTTAAAAACCTGATCATCTGTATATAACCTGTGTGAACAGGGTTCAGAGAGGAAAAATACATGTGTGCATACAGGGTAGAACAGCTTTTGTGCAGATAGCCCAAGAGGAGTGGTGGAACTCCCCAGTCTTGTAGACACAAGAGAACAATTATGGAAACAGGAACACATGGGCTACTTGCACAGTGAACAAGTCTGTATGATCATGTTCACACACCACCAAGAAACCTGAAGACACAAAAGAGAATAGTAAAACCAAAAACACTCAGTTTGAAAAAATGTTGCAGTAATCCGCAAGTGCTAGTAAAAGATGTAAAAAACAGGGTATTTGGTTGATACGTTTTTTGAAAAAAATGTATACTAAGCTGCTCTACCAATCTTCACGGTATACCCTTATCAGAGCAGTCCTAACTAATGTATGCAATCCCTATCTGATGTATTTAAAAACCTGATCATCTGTATATAACCTGTGTGAACAGGGTTCAGAGAGGAAAAATCCATGTGTGCATACAGGGTAGAACAGCTTTTGTGCAGATAGCCCAAGAGGAGTGGTGGAACTCCTCAGTCTTGTAGACACAAGAGAACAATTATGGAAACAGGAACACATGGGCTACTTGCACAGTGAACAAGTCTGTATGATCATGTTCACACACCACCAAGAAACCTGAAGACACAAAAGAGAATAGTTAAACCAAAAACACTCAGTTTGAAAAAATGTTGCAGTAATCCGCAAAAGCTAGTAAAAGATGTAAAAAACAGGGTATTTGGTTGATACGTTTTTTGCAAAAATGTATACTAAGCTGCTCTACCAATCTTCACGGTATACCCTTATCAGAGCAGTCCTAACTAATGTATGCAATCCCTATCTGATGTATTTAAAAACCTGATCATCTGTATATAACCTGTGTGAACAGGGTTCAGAGAGGAAAAATCCATGTGTGCATACAGGGTAGAACAACTTTTGTGCAGATAGCCCAAGAGGAGTGGTGGAACTCCCCAGTCTTGTAGTTTTTAAATACATCAGATAGGGATTGCATACATTAGTTAGGACTGCTCTGATAAGGGTATACCGTGAAGATTTGTAGAGCAGCTTAGTATACATTTTTTGCAAAAAATGTATCAACCAAATACCCTGTTTTTTACATCTTTTACTAGCACTTGCGGATTACTGCAACATTTTTTCAAACTGAGTGTTTTTAGTTTTACTATTCTCTTTTGTGTCTTCAGGTTTCTTGGTGGTGTGTGAACATGATCATACAGACTTGTTCACTGTACAAGTAGCCCATGTGTTCCTGTTTCCATAATTGTTCTCTTGTGTCTACAAGACTGGGGAGTTCCACCACTCCTCTTGGGCTATCTGCACAAAAGCTGTTCTACCCTGTATGCACACATGGATTTTTCCTCTCTGAACCCTGTTCACACAGGTTATATACAGATGATCAGGTTTTTAAATACATCAGATAGGGATTGCATACATTAGTTAGGACTGCTCTGATAAGGGTATACCGTGAAGATTGGTAGAGCAGCTTAGTATACATTTTTTGCAAAAAACGTATCAACCAAATACCCTGTTTTTTACATCTTTTACTAGCACTTGCGGATTACTGCAACATTTTTTCAAACTGAGTGTTTTTGGTTTTACTATTCTCTTTTGTGTCTCAAGGTCATAAATAACACTAGGGTAGAGCTGGGGTTAGTTAAAATACATACCATGTGAATTCTACGTGCAGAGGCAAGTCTGCATGGAAAGTTGGGTGATGTACTATATGTACTTCATAGACAGGCAAAGCAGGAGAGCTGGGTGGATGAACATACCATTAATCTGTGAATATTGCTATTTCGGCGAACGTAATCCGAACCGAACATTGAAATATTCGCTCAGCTCTATTCAAGAGCAGTAGAAACTGGAAAAAGAGTTTTTGGTAAACCATAAGTGGCTTAAAAACTGAACTCAACATTCATATACAGTATATGCATACACTGTATGCAGCATTTTTGGAAACTAAACAGATTGTTCTACTGACTTTCACAAGGTTGAATGAAGGTCAAAACAAGAGGAATTTTAATGGGGTGACTGAAGCTCAATGAATCTCCACTCAGATATGGTCTTCTTATCACACATTGTTTTTAGCATACTGAATTGTCTGTGGTCATTACTTATACTAGAACAGACACGATTTAGCTTTTTGACAGCTTTAACAGTGGGCTGATCATGAATTCCATATACAATATTTGCATTTCTAGGCTTCCCAATATAGCCAAATCCAGTCTGTTCTGAAATTGCTTTCATAATATTTTCATCACATAATTGGGTCCCGCTTAGTCAGGTTCACTCACTGTTCATTTAGCGGGAGTAGCATTATCTTCCATTCTTTCTATAATTTGCAGTCCACGCTGATGCATTTACGGTATGTTAATCTCAAACCTTATTCTTGCTTAATGCAGCTAACATCTGATGATACACCAGCAAACAGCATTAGCATAACCTTGATTTCTTTAAATGGTTGGTCTTTATGCATAATACTGATTCTAAGAAAGATACATTACTCACTGTCAGAGTCTGGAAAAATAAAACATATCCATTATTCACTATATATTTATACAGCTCTGGCAAAAATTAAGAGACCACTGCAAAATTTTCAGTTTCTCTAATTTTTCTTTTTAGGGTATGTGCACACGTTCAGGATTTTTCGCGTTTTTTCACATTTTTTTCGCAATAAAAACGCGACAAAAACGCATACATATGCATCCTATCATTCTATGCATTCTGCAATTTTTGTGCACATGATGCATTTTTTCTGCAAAAGAAACGCATCGCGGCAAAAAAAGGAGCATGTTCATTAATTTTTGTGGATTTTTCACGTTTTTCCCGCTATTTAATGCATTAGGAAAAAACGAGAAGAAAATGCACAAAAAACGCGCCAAAAAACAGTAATAAACGCATGCGGATTTCTGGCAGAAATGTCCGGTAATTGTCATGAAATTTCTGCAAGAAATCCTGAACATGTGCACATACCCTTATAGGCATATTTTTGAGTAAAATGTAAATTGTTCTTTTAGTCTATAAACTTCTGACCTGTCTCAGAATTTCCAAGCATAAATTTTGTATTTTTTTCTGAAAAGGAGAAATGGTCAAAATAAAAAAAACCCCAGTGCTTTCAGACCACATAAAATGCAAAGAAAACAAGTTCATAATCATTTAGAAACAACAATACTAATGTGTTAACCCAGGAAGAGTTCAGAAATCAATATTTTGTGGAGTAACAACGATTTTTAATCACAGCTTTCATGCATCTGGGCATGCTTTCCACCAGTCTTTTAAACTTCTTCTGGCGCAAATATTAAAGCAGTTCTTCTTTGTTTGATGGCTTGTGACTATCCATCATCCTCTTGATTACATTCCAGAGGTTTACAATGGGGTTCAGGTCTGAAGCTTGGGCTGCCTTTGACAGGGTTTTGATGTGGTGGTCTCTTAATTTTTGCCAGAGCTGTATGTAATCTTGCCTTGTGCGGGCGTGTACTATGGAGGACAGAGAATGAACTTCAATCCAATATTGCAGCCAGCATGCAGCCAGCGGGTAAGGAAAGGGTGAATCAAACACCCGAAAACTCCGCCCATATGACCCAAAACCAGTCCCGCCAAATTCAGGTGACAGATTCCCTTTAAAATATGCCCCATATAATGCTGCACAAAGGTTAATGATGGCCCCATAAAATGCCCTATAGCATAATATGCACCATATGCTGCTCCATAAAGGTTGATGGCCCCATAAGATGCTCCATAGCATAATATGCCAGATATGCTGCTGCTGCGAAAAGAAAAAAAATTGACATCCTCATCTCTCATTGCTTGGCAATGAGTGCCAATGTCCTGAGCAGGCGAGGACACCGGCGCGCTATGGGGGCCAGGTGCTGGAGTTGCCACTGGCTCAGGCCCCGGCACTTGCGATATTCACCTGTCCCCATTTCACTGCCGCATGCCGCTGTGTCTTCCGGCTCTCTGCAGTGACTGTTTAGGCAGAGGGCGTGCACTAAACACGTCATTGCTCCCTCTGACCTGAACTTCACAGCCAGAGGACTAGGAAGACACAGCGTGGTGGTGGAATGGGGACAGGTGAATTTCAAATGGCTCACCCTTCCCCGTCATACTCACCCCCTCCTAACTCGTCTCTGCACGTCCCTGCTTCTCCAATGGTCTCCGGCACGCGCCAGCTGCTTGTTCCTGTGTTCAGCGGTCACATGGTACAGCTCATTAAAGTAATGAATAGGCTCCATGCCTATGGGAGTGGAGTCGCGTCCATATTAATTTCTTTAATGAGTGGTACCACGTGACCGCTGAACACAGGAACAAGCTGCAGGCTCGAGTATAAGCCGAGAGGGGCACTTTCAGCCTAAAAAAATGGGCTAAAAATCTCAGCTTATACTCAAGTATATACAGTATATATATATATATATATATGTATATATATATATATATATATATATATAATCGCCTAATTCTGTCTGTTTGTCTGTAACAAAAATCCTGTGTTGCTGATTGGTGGCGCCAACCGCCCGTGACCAATCAGTGACAGGCGCAGTATGGCAGTGAATTGGTGTGGGATTTGAAGCACGCTGTGCTGATTTGTTACGCCTGGCCGTCCGCAACCAGTCAGCGATATTGGTGCGGGATTTAAACACCACTTCACTGATTGGTCGCGCCCGGCCATGACCAATCAGCGACAGGCGCAGTCTGGCCGTGAATTGGCGCGGGATTTGAGCCACACTTCGCTGATTGGACGCTCCCAGCCAGCCGCGACCAGTCAGCAACAGGCGCAGTTCGGCCTCGAATTGGCGCAGGATTTAAACCCCGTTTTGCTGATTGGTCGTGGCCGGCCGGGCACGACCAATCAGCTGTATTGGAGCAGGATTTAAACACCGCTTCATTGATTGATCACGGCCGGCCGGGCGCGATAATCAGCGATATTGGCGTGGGATTTAAATGCTGCTTCGGTGATTGGTCTTGCACGGCCGGCCGCATCCAACCAGCTACAGGCACAGTCCGACCGTGAATTGGTGCGGGATTTGAACCATACTTCGGTGGTTGGTCACACCTGGCTGGCCACGACCAATCAGTGTAATTGGCGCGGGATTTAAACGCTACTTCGGTGATTGGTCTCGCTCGGCCGACCGCAACCAAACAGCGACAGGTGCAGTCCGACCATGAATTGGTGAGGGATTTGAACTATGCTTTGTTGATTGGTCGCACCCAGCCGGCCGTGACCAATCAGCGATATTGGCTTGGGATTTAAACCCCGCTGCGCTGATTGGTCGCACCCGGCTGGATGCAACCAATCAGCGATATTGGCATGGGACTTAAACACAGCTTCACTGATTGGTCGCACCCGGCTGGCCATGACCAATCAGCGACAGGCGCAGTCCAGCTGCGAATTGGAGTGGGATTTGAACCGCGCTTTGCTGATTGGCCGGCCGGGCACAACCAATCAGTGATATTGGCATAGTTCATAAATAAACTACATACATATTCTAGAATACTCGATGCATTAGAATCAGGCCACCATCTAGTATATATATACATATATATATATATATATATATATATATATCAGCATCAATGAGTACACACAGATTGAAAAGTAAGATTCCAAGCAATATTTCAGTGGACGCAAACAATTTCCAAAATCTTGACAGGTCTGAGTTTCATAAAACAGTTATTATGTAATAAGAAAGCAAGTTTAGTAATGTAGCAGTCATTATAAACATAATTGCCCCCCACATCAAAAACTATTGCATCTAGTATTTTGTATGACCTACATGATTTTTAAGGACAGCACCAAATGCTCTTGGCATGTAATGAACAAGTTGGTAGCATATTCTTTCATTCTTCTCTTAGATCCTGGATGCTTGATGGAAAGTGATGCTCAACTTGTCTCTTCAGAATTCTCCCTAGGTGTTCAATTGGGTTCAGATCGGGAGACACCCTTAGCAACTGAATCATGTTAACCCTAATATTCAGAAATGCAACAGATGTGTGTTTAGTATCATTGCCATGTTGGAAAAGTGTGTGTCTAACAGGGGCACGGATTGATGGTAGCATCTTGTCTTTCAATATGAAAGAACAAATTACAAAATTTTAAAATTTTGAGTTTAATTTGAATTCCATGAGACGTTGATCAAAAAAATCTTACTTTTCAAAGGGTATGCTTATAATCCTGAGCACTATGTGTGTATATACTGTATATATATATATATATATATATATATATATATATATATATACATCATTGAAATTGCACCAAGAAGGAACAGTTGTGCAATTATGAAAATCACAATAGACATGTTAATGATAATCAAATTATGAAAAAATTAAAGATCTTCAAAACATCTCAATTTATTCAGTGTCGCTGTTCTTCTGCTTGACTATATTGGCATGCTTTGCATGCAGATACAATTGAAGGTAGCAGTAGCTCCTGTTGAGCCCCTCTAAGTGTGTATTCAGGGGCAAATGCCCCCTTCCCCCCCGGTAGCTATGCTACATTTTAGAGCCCAAGATAGTGGCTAGCACATCAACTGCCAAAATACTCAGGTAATGACCTTTGAGGTATGTTTCAGATTACCACAGTATCACTTGACACAGAAGTACAGAAGGAGCTGGTCAGAATAGTAGACGACGTGAGAGTCTAGTCACAGAGAGTATCAGTCAGCAGTAGCCGAGACTAAACAGATGAGGCTGTATTTTCTTGATATATAATTACATCCAGTATTAAGTAAGATAACAGTTCAGATCCACTTGTGTTTCCATCCAACACATTCTTCCTCCCTTTCTGTTCCAGTATCTGGCATTGTTTGACACTCCTGCGTACTGGGTAGTATGGTTGTTGTGACAATCGTGATGCCCTGTAAAGTATCATGACGCAATTCTATTTAATTTGAACCATGCACAATATTCTCTGGGTGTGATATTCTTGCCACATAATCCGTCATGTCGATAATGCAGATTATGCAGGAGAACAAAAGTGTAAGTATGCTTTAAAAAACTCGCCTTTTATCAATGATAATTTTTGTGATATTAACTAGAGGTGAGTGTATCAGGCAAAATTTGAATTCGCCTTTTAAAGTAGATTTTCCTGGATAATTTAAATTTGCAGACTAGTTATTCTCTCTCATTCTAAAGGGAACCTGTCACCAGTTTTTACACCTTATAAATCATGGCCATCATCTATTAAAGCATTTAAATGAGATTCCAACAAGCCCTTCATACTCTCAAAAGTGCCCCTGCATATCTCAGAGAAAGTGTTTTATTCATGTCCTGCACTGTATGCAAAGTGTGTGGTCCGGTCCGATGAATGATTCCACATAGCACTCATCTCTGCCCCAGTCCCGTCAAACTCCATCTCTTACATCATGATTGAATTGGATGACATCTCCTTTGAAATCCACACAGTGCTCAGAGTCTCGCGCCTTCTCAATTGAATCAGAGACCTGGGCATGCGCACTTCACTGTGCCCTAGGGTAGAGCAAAGTCTTGTAATTCGCAGGTGCTGACTCCACTTCAACATCACCAGTTCCCTAGCTGTTCAACAGGGCAGAATGAGGTCTCTGATTCTATTGTGAGGTGTAGGATTGTGTAGATGACATAGAAGATGTTATGAAATTCCATCAAGATTGAAGAGGTGGGGTTTGAAGGGACTAGGGAAATGCTGAGTGCGATCTGTAGACACCCAATGGATCAGGCAGTGCAATTAGCATGCAATGTCAGACATGAATAAAACACTGAGGTATGCAGGGGCGCTCATGAAGGTATGAAGGTGTTGTAGGAACCCCATTTACATGCTTTAAAAGGTGATGGGCATGGCTTATAAGGTATGCAACTGGTGACAATTTCCCTTTAATGTTCCCTATTATGCTCTGGGGTCTCTACAGACCACAGAACATAACAAATGTACCATGAAGACAATAATGAAAAATCCTTGTATTCACCTCATTGCTTCTCTGCTACCCATTGTCACCTGACCAGTCTTCGTTACATCTTCTGGTCATCACTTCCGGCTTTAATGAAACATAGGAAGGTTCTGCACAAGAGCATAATATCAAAGAGCTATCACATCACGCAGTGCACCGTAACGTTACGTGTGCATGTAAAGTACTGTTCGTTCTAACATCAGAAGCCCAATGATTTTAGCGAGAATGGTGATGATCACACGATGCGTTGAGGACCAGACAGGTGACATTGAGGAGCTATGGGGCCAGAGAGGCAAGCAATAAGGTGTTAAGGGATTTTTTTTCTATTTTTAACCTTTACGGTTCAGAAAAATGGTGGCCAGCAGCTGCCATTTTGCTGTGTCAGTGTGGAAGTGAATTATTAAAAAAAAAACACATTATGGCGAATATGGATTTTTGTAAAAGTCAAGTAGAATTTAATTCCTCTCCAATATATTTGTTGATCTCCAACAGTAACCAATAATAAAACAATAATTAATATAAATGACAAACAATTCAAGATTTTTATTTTAAATACATTTCCGATTTCTATGAGTCTAATAAGTTTTCAAGATCAGAAGAGCACACCATATATTTTCTATTAAGCACTGAAAAATCCTTTTAAAATTCAGTACAACCTTAAAACGCTGTTGGCTCCAGCTCCTCTTTAATGACTCCTTTGACCTACACAATGAATATAAACACAAGTAGAGCCAGCATAGAGGATTATGATGCTGGCACAAATGGGCACAGACTGGTTGAGAATCAAAATACAATTAGTTAGCAATTGTTCATAGGAGCTGTTGATCAGAAAATGAATTGTTCAGTGCAATAAAGAAATTATTATTATTAATTAATAGCTGGCAAAATGAAGATATACTGAGAGAATAAGCATTATTTTATCGTAATACAAGAATTATGGAATACTTGCAAAATATACCTTGTGGACAATATTTTTTATTATTATTATCTAACTGTATAGTATTCATACTATATTAATGATATATTTTTTACAATTCAACATATTATGACCCTTGATACTGCTATGGGGTCCTTGGAAAGGAGGCCAGACCTGGTTGGTCCTCTTTGCTTCTGCTAACAAGAAGCTGTGCAGGACCCTCTCCAGAGAAGATACATTGCTAATAAGTAAGGCATAGGAATTGGCACAAGGATGATGGGAAGGGTGTATATTCGGAACCAAACACCAAGCTCTTTGTGCTGGATGTCAAATCCTGGCACTGAGACATTTTTTATGTATTGCTTATTTAGAAAAAGCTAGGAGGCTGTCTCTTTCAGTTTGGACAGAACGTCATCACTTGCGCTTATCAATGGCTGCTCATTGACTGCAACAATTATGTAATTTTATCCCTCAGAAAAAGTAAGTGAGAAGACCAACAGGGGACATTGCCAGTGGTTTGCATGAACAGTAATAATGCTTGTTTTTGTTTTTAATTTAGGACCACCATGGGCCTATTTTTAAAATAACATAACCTAGTGCATAACTCCTTTTGGTTATGAACTCATCTGGTGAGGTCGATTATCTAAGCCATAGGTCTGCGATCAGCAGAGTTGGTTTTGACTGATGATACGTGGATTAGGAAACCACTGACTTCTATCAGGAAAGCAGTCACTTATGTTAGTAACAGAGAAGTAAATGCAGTCTGGTATTTTCCAGCAGGACAATGATTAATAATAGAGATGAGCAGATTGATTCTCAGAGGATCGAGTTTGAGAAAAAAATCCTGAATAACTTGCACAGCACCATTTCCCACATTGCCGAGGCATCCCAGAGTGGGCTAACATCAATTTGTATTGCCACATGGACCTTCCTATAATTCCCTGCAGCTACGACACCTTACGGATTATCATACTTTGTATAGAGGTGCAGTACCTGGACCACCTGAAATCACTGTTTCACCGTGGAGCACAGTTTGTATGGCAGAGTCATTTTCCATCAATAGAGTCATTTGGTAATCACTCTCTCCTGAAGAGTGCAAGGTATTATGGTTAACGAGGTCCTTTTTTTCTCCTGTAGAGTGTAATTTCTTATGGTCAGCAGGGTACTCTACTTTTTTCTCCTGTTGAGTATAAGCTCTTATGGTCAGCAAGGTCATAGAATCATAGAATGTTAAAGTTGGAAGGTACCACAAGGGTCATTGTGTCCAATCTCCTACTCAATGCAGCATAGGATTCGCTAAACCATCTCAGGCAGACGTCTGTCCAGCCTCTGAAGACTTCGATTGAAGGAGAAATCACCATTTCTCTTGGCAGCCTACTCCACTCATTGATCACCATCTCTATAAAAAAAAAATGTCTAATATCTAATATGTATCTTCTCCCTTTCAGTTTCATTCCATTGCTTCTCATGTTTCCATGTGCAAAGGAGAATACGAATGATCTTTCAACACTGTGACATCCCTTCTGATATTTATAGAGAGTCTCCTCTTAGACTTCTTTTTTGTAATATAAACATTCCCAGATCCTTTAACTGCTCTCCATAGGGCATACTCTGCAGTCTTCTCACCATCCTGGTAGCTCTTCCCTGAACTTGGTCCAGTTTTTCAATGTATTTTTTAAAATGTGATGCCCAGTACTGGACACTGTATTCCAGATGCGGACTGACCAAGGAGGAGTAGGGGGATAATTACTAGTGATGAGCGAGTGTGCTCGTTACTCGAGTTTTCCGAGCATGCTCGGGTGTTCTTTGAATATCTTGGGCGTGCTCAAAGATTATGTTTGTGTCTCCGCAGCTGCATGATTTGCGGCTGTTAGACAACCTGAACACATGCAGGGATTGCATGTTTGTTAGGGAATCCCCACAGGTATTCAGGCTGTCTAGCAGCCAAAAATCATGCAGCTGTGGAGACACAAACTGTCATGGTTAGGACAAGGGTATGTCCTGTACTCTCAGGGTTAATGTTCTTAGCCTCTCTTTCAAGATGGGAGGGCTATTTATACTAGCTCCTAACCTGGTATCCTTGTCAGCTATAGGTTTTTCTGCAGTCTGTATGCTTGACCTCTGAAGTGTGTGCTGGCTTGCTTTTTGTCTTGCTGTCACCTGCTTTATTCGTTTTTCTGGATTACTGACTTCTGGC
The DNA here is from genome assembly GCF_032444005.1 of Ranitomeya imitator. Lineage (NCBI taxonomy): Eukaryota > Metazoa > Chordata > Amphibia > Anura > Dendrobatidae > Ranitomeya > Ranitomeya imitator. The sequence goes on from NC_091285.1 coordinate 178,614,929, forward strand.
TTGGCTTCTGACTATTCTTTGACTCTCCCTGTTAGTATCTTGTAATCTCCTGGCTACGACCTCTGCTTGTTTCACTATTCTTTTATGCTTGTCCCTTCTCTGTTTCCCCGGCCTTTGGCTCCGCCCCCTGACCGCCTCCCACTCATGATCGTAGGTCCTTTTGCTTTACCTAATCACTTTGTCTCATGTGAAAGGTCCCATTGGTGTTCATGCTAGTTAACCAGTTTCTGGTCCAGCTCCGTTGCTGCTGGGTGCAGTTTCCCCTGCAGCATTAATACCTGGGTATCATGACATTATAACTGACCTGATAGTTTTCTCCCTGGTGTGGGGGGTGGTGTTTGTATGCCATGGACCCGGTACAGGTTCTCACAGGACAGGTTAATGAGCTTTCTCAGTTTTTGCAGAAGCTGTCTGTGGAACAGCAAGCCCCGGTCCACTCGCACCAACAGGTGCAGAGAGATGTGGCAGGTGCTTTACAGGTGTCTGCTCCATTACAGTCCCGGGAGGGGGGCCCTCTGATGTATCCTTAGCTGACCCTGAACCGCCGGTAAAATTACCCGACACTTTTTCTGGGGATTAAAAATTGTTCAGGGTCTTTAAGGGGGATGTAAGTTGTTTTTTTGCGTTACGTCCCCGGGCCTCTGGAAATGAAAGGCAGAGGGTGGGTGTAATTATGTCTTAATTAAGGGGGTCCCCGCAGGCATGGACCTTCTCTCTCTCTTCCTCTGCTCCTGAACATATGTCCATGAACCTGTTTTTTGAGTCTCTGGGACACATTTATGATGAGCCTGATAGAGTGTGTCTTGCAGAAGATATGGTGATGAGTGTGACACAGGCAAAGCACTCCGCTGAATGGTTCTGCTCAGAGTTTAGGCGCTGGGCAGCTGAAGTTACTTGGAAAGATGCAGCCCTGAGGGGGTTGTTCCACATGGGTCTGTCTGACCATCTGAAGGACGCTCTGGCACGTCATCCTCCTTCTGATACTCTGGAGGACGCTGCATCTGTATCTGAGCCCATGGAGATTGGGTCAGTCTCGGTCTCTGAAAGTGAGAGAAGACACCGCAGAGACAATCAACTGTGTTTTTACTGAGGAGTCTCTCTGGACATTGGAAAAGGAACTGTCCATCCTGCCCTTCTGTGAAACCATCTGAGAAATGACTGAGTCTGGGCAACAATCGAGGAGGTTGCCAGACTCCCAGGTACATTTTTCTTGCTTACAAAACTTGTGCTCCAGGTGAAATTGGAGATTGCTGGCGGTCCTGAGGTGACCATTGCTTTTTTTGACTGCGGTTCTTCCTTTAATTTAACTGATGCCCAAGTTGTGACTCGTAATAAGATAGGGACAGTTAGGTTGAAAAACCCTGTTAAAATTGTGGCTGTTGATTCGTCCCCTCTTACCCGGGATGGAATTTGATTCAAAACTGATGTTTTTTCTCTGAAAGTGGGTTCCACCCACATGGAGCAATTAAGTTATTTTGTATTGAATAATCTGCCTGCAGGACTGGTTCTGGGAAAGCCCTGGCTGCAACGCCACAATCCTGCCATTGATTGGGTGGCGGGGAAGATTACTCAATGGAGATGTAAGGGTAATGGTCTGTGTTGTAACCTGGGACCTTTTGTTAACCTGATAAAGTCTGTATCTGTGTCGTCTGTTGGTCTGGAGGCTATTCCGTAGTACCTGAAAGACTTCGAAGACGTGTTTTCCGAAAGTGAGGCCGAGGCGCTTCCACCACATCAACCCGGTGATTTTGCTATTAATTTAATTCCAGAAGCCAAATTACCCAAGGCTCATTTATACAATTTGTCTGGGCCCGAGCGCCAAGCCATGAAAGAGTACATCCCTGAGAGTCTCCGTAAGGGGCATATTCGGCCTTCCGTTTCACCCGTCCCAGCGGGCTTTTTCTTTGTGAAGAAAAAAGATGGTGGTTTGCGACCGTGCCTCGACTTTCGGGAACTGAATAAGATCACTGTGAAAAACACGTATACTCTTCCTCTGATTCCTGATTTATGTAATCAACTCACTGGGGCCAAATGGTTTTCTAAGCTTGACTTACATGGGGCTTATAACCTGATAAGGATTCAAGAGGGAGATGAATGGAAAACAGCGTTTCTGACTACCGAGGGCTTATTTGAATATTATGCCCTTTGGTTTCACTAACGCCCCAGCTGTGTTCCAGAATTTTATTAATGTTTTTTTTTCTGACCTGATTGGGCGCTATGTTGTCATTTACCTGGATGACATCTTGATATACTCAGAGGACAGTAAGTCTCACTTACACCATCTTCAGACAGTTCTTGTGAGACTCAGGTAGAACCATTTATGCGCAAAACTGGAGAAGTGCTCAATCTTTATGCAAGAACTGTCTTTTCTGGGATTAATTGTATGGGTTTCGCATGGACCCAGGGAAGGTTCAGGCCATTTCAGATCGGGTGCAACCTCATGACTAGGATTGCTCAATCCGATCACGTAAAATCAGAATTTTACCGATTTTCACTATGATGGGAATTCCGAATCCCGATTCCAATCTATGAACGTGATCGGAAATCGGAAATCGGAAGTGCGTTTTTTTTTTTTTTGCACAATGCTTGTGATTGACACATGAACCACCCAATGAAGAGCCTGTGAAGTGTGGGTACATCCTGAAATGCTAGTAGGCATTTTAACTACTGGCATGAATATGATTTGCTGTGATCAGGCACTATAAAATGCTGGGGCCACCATTTTGTGTTCACTCTACTGTGAATTCAGTTAGGGAGATCTTGTCTCTCTTATTAGAGAGAGAGAGCGAAAATATTGTGTCTCTATTAGCGTTTTTGCCCTATTTATTTTAACACCTCCTGTGTTAAAGTACCTTCACTGACTGTGCTTCACTACCCGGTGCTTTTTTTCTTAAGACCTGCACAGAGTTCTGTGGAGCCAACAGCGTCACTGTGCAGCATACACTGGTCTGCTTACTGCATTCTCTGCAGATTGCAGCGCCTGTCTTTTTGCTGATCCAGCACACCATCCACCAATCTTTTATTTTGTTCGGACTGCAGCCATTGAGAATTGGATAGATAGATAGAGGGAACAAAAGTTATTTAGTTGGTTGATCCTATACCTCTTAGTGAGGACTGGGGAGGGGAGTGGTGTGGGAATTGGGAAATATTCTTACCTAGTATTAGCAGAAAATTTGTAGCTTCCACTTTTGCACCGTAGATTACGCCCCCACGGTGCAACTGCTACAAAAAATTCCTAATACTACCACCTGCATTTTGTGTGTGATTGCACTCTAATTGGAATCCCCACAATCCTTCCAATTAGTGTCGGTTTACACCTCTGTGCAGCAGTCGAGGTGTAATCACACTATCGTATTTTTGTTGTGGGATTGTGCCGCATTGCACATTCTCAACTAGTATTCGCAGAATATTTGTAGATTCCACTTTTGCACCATAGATTACGCCCCCACTGTGCAACTGCTGCAAAAGCTCTGTGATACTTTCAGATTTTGATAAATACAGTTCACACAACACCAGTTCATATTCGTTTAGGCCACACCAGTTTCTATTAAAGTTTACGCCAAACTAGATCCAATTAGTGTTTCCTACACCTGTCTTCAGCTTTACAGGTTTAGGCACACTAAATAGGAGAACTCTTCTGCCCTTCTGCCCATCTAAATCTAGAGAGATGAGGAAGGCAGAGAGTAAGGGACGTGGTCGCGGCCTGCGGTTGCAGAGGTGCTGCAGAGAGAGGGCGTGGAGAATCTTTGCCTGCTGCGGGCACAAGTGACTCAGCCACTAGCTATTCCCGGGAACAGTCCTTCAAGCGCAGCTTTGTTGGAGGTCGTGGTATCCCATTGCTGGGACAGGAACAAATTGAAACCATTGTTGGATGGATGGCAGCTGCGGCATCGACTTCAATTCGTTCCTCATCCTCATCGTCCCAGATACAGAGCACAGAGTCCGCTCATGTCAGTGTAGAGCACCGCTCTGCTTCTTCACCATCACCTGCCAAATTACCCAGGCAGTTAGAGGGACCAGTACAGGAGTCATCTTTACTTCTGTTTGAAGAATCTGTTGGCTGTGGATCAGGGGGCCAGTCAGGCAGTATTCGACAACAGGGAGAAGAGCTTTAAAGCAGTGATGCCCAACTTTTATTTCTCTCAGAAGAAGAAGAGACGGGTAGCCCTGTGCACACAGTCAGCCAACCACAGTACGCATCATATGATGATGAAACTCAGGTGGCATTAGCTGGTGCGTCCTGCAGTATACAAATGACCCGGGAGGAGCAATCGTCTGAGGTGTTGGAAGAGGGTCCAACAGATGATGAGGTCATTGATCCATCAGCAGCTCAGAGGAAGAGATTCCCACAATAGTACAGCAGCAGAGGGCAAAAAAAGGGAGTAGAGTGAGGGGCAAGAGTTGGTTGCCTGTAGCCTCCACTTCGGCACCCGGAAGGAGCAGGACCAGCGCAAAAACTAGTTCAAGGGGTGCTCCAAAGAGATGCGGTGTCTGGGCCTTTTTTGACCAAGTTGCCGATGACAACGATGACATTACAACAGTCAGATGCAATCTGTGTCATCTAACTATGAAGCGAGGGAAAAATGTCCACAACCTCAATACCACCAATATGTTGAGGCATTTGAGGAACAAGCACGTTGCGGAGTGGACAAGTCACATAAAAAATCTTGCCCAACCTGCAGCTCCATGTGCCACCTCTTCCGCTAACGTTGTAGCTTGTTCCTCTCAGGAGAGAGAGGGAACGTCCTCCTGCAGTAGTGGTAGTGTACAGACAGCCATCATCACTGTCACACTGCCACCAATCTCACAATCCTGGTTATCCTTACAGTCCCAGTCTAGCCTGCAGCCATCCGTCCCACAGTTATGGGCTCGAAAAAGGAAATTCCCGGCAAGCCACCACTGAGCACAGGCCCTCAATGCTAGCATTTCAAAACTGCTGGCCCTTGAAATGCTATCATTCAGGCTGGTGGACACGGATGCCTTTCGCAACCTCATGGCATTGGCAGTCCCAGAATACTGTGTTCCTAGCCACCATTATTTTAGTCGAAAAGCCATCCCTGCCCTGCAACAGCACGTGGAGAAAAAAATTAAGTGTGCGCTGCTTAACGCCATCAGCAGCAAGGTCCACCTGACCACCGATGCGTGGACCCATAAGCACGTTCAGGGACGCTACATTTCCCTCACTGCCCATTTGGTAAATGTGGTGGAGCCGGGTACAAAAGTGGATAGTGGCACTGTGCCGGCCCCTGCCAATGCCAAGGATTGCAGGACTTTTGTCCATTCGCATTGCCTCTTCCTCCTACTCCTTTTCCTCAGATTCCTCTGCACAGCAGTTGGCACCATCTACATCAGGGGTGTCAAACTGCATTCCTCGAGGGCTGCAAACAGGTCTTGTTTTCAGGATTTCCTTGTACTGCACAGGTGATAATTTAATCACCTACACACATAATGATTGCAGCACCTTGTGCAATGCTAAGGAAATCTTGAAAACACGCATGGTTTGCGGCCCTCGAGGAATGCAGTTTGACACCCCTGATCTACATCCACAAGGATTGGTGAACCGTCCACTGACACGACCAAGTTGAGCACTGCCATGGCCAAAGGTCAACAGGCCGTGTTGAAATTAATTAGTTTGGGGGATACAAGCCACACTGCAGAGCAGCTGTGGAATGCCATCAACCAGTGGTTTGGGCCGCTCAACCTCCAGCCAGGTATGGTGGTGTGTGATAATGGGCGAAACCTGGTGGCAGCTCTGGGTCTAGCCAATCTGACTCACATCCCGTGCCTGGCACATGTGTTAAATTTGGTCGTGCAGAGTTTTCTTAAAAGCTATCCGGATCTTGAAGATCTTCTGTACAAGGTCCATGGCGAGGTCACTCACTTGCGCCATTCGAGCTTACACAATGCACGCATTGCAGCTCTGCAGCGAAGAATTAACCTGCCTGAACACTGCCTCATACAGTATGTGACGTCCGCACTAGGTGGAATTCCACGTTGCATATGCTGGAGAGGTTGTGTGAGCAGCAGCAGGCAGTAATGGAATTCCAGCTGCATCAGGCGCAAATGAGTCGCACAGCTCGCAGGCCACACTTCACATGTGCCGAGTGGGCTTACACGAAGGACATCTGCTGTGTTTTGTGGTCCTTTCATGATTCCACTCTCATGTCGAGCGCAGATGATTCCATAGTCAGCATCACTGTACCCCTCAGATGCCTCCTTGAAAAAACTATGCTAGGGATCAGGGATGCAGTTTTGGACGAGGAGAAGGAGGAGGAACAAATGCTGACAATGCCTTCTGTATCCAGACAGTCTACACACAGCTCTACGGGTGGGTTGTTAGCCAGGCAACACGGCAACTCACAAAGGTCCAGACAGGGGACACTTTTTGATGAAGAGGAGGAGGAAGAATTGAAGGAGGAAGTAGTACGGCCAGAGGAGGATTGTACACCACACACTGGTAGTCATCATTTACAGGGAGGATGGGGGGATGCAGAGGAGACAGAGCACGCCTCAAGCAGGGGACAGTGGGGCATGGCCAGTTGGCAGTCTGCAACACATGAGTGATTTCATGCTGCAGTGCCTTCGAAACGACCGCCGTATCGCTTGCATTCTCAACACTGATGATTACAGGGTGGCCGGCCTCCTGGATCCTCGCTACCGGGACAACCTACAAACCCTGATAACACCGTTGAACCGGGATCGTAAAATGCAAGAGTTCCAAGACACACTGGTACATTCGATGATGTCCTCATTTCCTCCTGAGAGGACTACTTCGAATGTTTCACATGGCAGCTCAGTGCCTCCAGGACGGGGAGGAAGCCGTCCACAGAGCAGGAGCAGCACCTCTGCAGAAGGCCAGTTCAGTCTTGCCAAAATGTGGCAAAGTTTTGTGTGCCCGCAACCACGTCTTGCACCATCCCATACGGTTCCATTTAGCAGGATGCAGCATTACCGTCAGATGGTGGCAGACTACATGTCCAGCCAAGTCAGTGTGTCCCAGGATGGTTCTGCCCCCTTTAAGTTTTGGGTCTCCAAGCTTGATATATGGCCAGAGCTTAGCCAGTATGCCTTGGAGGTGCTGGCCAGCCCCGCTGCCAGTGTGCTATCCGAGCGTGTCTTTAGTGCCGCTGGGGGAGTCTTAACAGACCAATGCACGTGCCTATCCACCGATAACGTTGACCGCCTAACTTCTATAAAGATTAACCAGGTCTGGATCTTGCCAGACTTTGCAAGCCCTGCGCCAGATGAGACTGAATAAACACATGTCTAACAACAGTCTCCAGGTCCATACTTGGCCCTCTGGCACCACTAGATTGATCAGCCCACCTGGGCTTCTGCACCGTCAGCTGTTTCTCGGAAGTGTCAATCACACAGTGAACAACCGCTGCTTTGTTTACGGCGTTCAAGCTTTACTCTCGCTGTGCCACTGGCAAATCAGATACTCCAGTCCACCTACAAATACTCCAGTCCACCTACAAATACTCCAGTCCACCTGGGCTTCAGCATCGTCAGCTGTTGCTCGGAGGTTTCAGTAGCACAGTGAACACCCGCTGCCATGTTGTCGGGGTTCAGCAACGCAAGCTGGACTCTGACTGTGCTACTGGCAATTCAAATTCCCCTGTCCACCTACAATGAATCCTGTCTGCCTGGGCCTCAGCACCGCTAGCTGTTGCTCGGAAGTGCACGTAGCACAGTGAACACCCGCTGTCATGTTATCAGGGTTCAGCAATGCAAGCTGGACTCTGGCTGTGCTACTGGCAATTCAAATTCTGCTGTCCACCTACAAAGAATCCTGTACCACTGGGCCTCAGCACCACCCACTGTTGCCCTGCTCTGTTTCCTCTGTTAGCTGCTTCTCAAGAGTGTTGGCAGGACAGTTGCCTCCTAGCTTGGCTCCGGGTTCCGGTAACATAGACAGGTAATCGGGGAGATGCACAACTTGATCTGCTTCTGCTCTGTTCCCCAGTAGAGTTAGCTGGGTCTCCAGAGTGCAGGTAGTACAGGTGGCTCCTACTGTAGCTCCAGGTTCCAGTAACAGAAGCTGTCCTTTATTTTGGGAGTTATTAACACATGTTAACCATGCAGTCCAATACGAGTTCCAGAACTGCCAGATGGTTCTAAATAGTGCCAATGGCACTTATACCTTCTGCTTAGTAACTGGGTTCCAGCAGCACCAGATGGTTCTCGCTAGTGCCAATGGCACTTATACCTTCTGCTTAGTAACAGGGTTCCAGCAGCACCAGATGGTTCTTGCTAGTGGCAATGGCACTTATACCTTCTGCTTAGTAACATGGCTCCAGCAGCACCAGATGGTTCTCGCTAGTGCCAATGGCACTTATACCTTCGGCTTAGTAACAGGGTTTCAGCAGCACCAGATTGTGGTCGCTAGTGCCAATGGCACTTATATCTTCTGCTTAATAACAGGGTTCCAGCAGCACCAGATGGTTCTCGCTAGTGCCAATGGCACTTATACCTTCTGCTTAAAAACAGAGTCCCAGCACCACCAGCTGGTTCTCGATAATGTCTTTGCCACAGGTTCCTTCTACTGTGTATCCGAGTTCCATTAACATCAGCTGGTCCATGAATGTGCTTTCGGACACTGGTACTTCTTGCTGTTCCCCCATGCACCTGAACTACATGCTTCACAAATTACAATTATAAATACAAGTACCAAAAGAAAAAGAACAAGAAGAACTAGAAGAAGAAGAACCAGATGAAGATCAACCGTAAGAAGAACCGGAACCAGAGGAAGAAGAACAACCGGAAGAAGAAGAACTGGAACCAGAGGAAGAAGAACAACCGGAACCAGAGGAAGAAGAAGTGGAAGAAGAACGGGTACAAGAGGAAGAAGACCCAGAAGAAGAAGAATCAGAGGAAGAAGAAGATGAAGCAAAGGTTTAGGAAATGGAAGAACCAGAAGTATCAGTACCCAAAGCATCAGGACCAGAAGAATCAGATACCATAAGACCAGGAAAAAAAAGAATAGGCAGAATAAGAATAAGCAGAATGATAAAATGCAGAAGAAGAAAAAAATAAGTCTAAGCAGAAGAAGACGAAACAGTGTATGGGGGTGAGTCCATTCCTCCTCGTGGTACCCCTGGAGATTCCCTGCTGCTGCGGGGCAATCTGAACGTGGACCCCTCCCGGTGAGAGTCGCCTGAGACAGGCCTTCCAGAAGGTGTATTTTTCAAATGTCGCTAAACCATGCAAAGTGCTTATATTTAAACCTACTTTGACACAACAGAGGAATAGGGCAAGGAAAATTATTTTTTATTTTTAACAATAAACACACTTTCTTAAAAAAGCTATCAGAATGAGCTATTTAAAAAAGAAAGATGAAAGGTAACAAAAATAAAAAGTTGAAATTAATAGTGGGTAGAACTCGATACCATTTATTGTACCCAGGACAAGGAACAGCAAACATGGCATCAATGCTGCTGCTGCGGAATGATGTGCAAACAAAAATGTAGGCAGGACTCTTGCTACAGCGCACTCTATTTTGGATTGTGGTGCGCAACTTTAGATCTCTTCAACATTTTTATTGACTGTGGCGACTGGGCGTTAGCTGTAGACTAGAGCCTTCCAGCATCTTGTCGTGTGCGACATGAGTCAGAAAGATGTTGGTGTGATTTCGGGTCATCAGTATCTATAGTGAATTTTGTGGTTTTCCCCGCTGGTTCCAGTGTATGGTCTCCCTGCATCTCAGGCGTAGATTGCAGCGGAAGCGACAGATAATCATTTAAGAACCATTTTTGCCCTTGATCTTAACGGAAAAAAGAGCGAAGCAGGCACCTCGGCCTGGGAGATCCACAGGCGTGATAATGGTATCTACAACGCCGTGCCCACCATTGAAGAATAAAATGAAATGAATGAAGAAAAAGTAAATTCCAAAGAGTTTGCCAAGCATTACGTTATTATTTAGACCAAATGTGCCCCATTATAACCGCTATTCATACTAAAAACAGTACTTGTGCCCATTTCTACATGTTATTTTGGCGTGTTTAGTCATTTAGAAAACACCACAACGTAAAATAGGTGTTTTAGGAATTCCGATTTTTTATCCCCATTGACTTCAAAGAGGATCAGAAATCGGAATTCTCGATCGCCGATTTTCAAGTGTGATCGGACCGATCCTTTCCGATCCGATTTTTAGGGTGATCGATCAACCCTACTCATGACCTGAAGGGGTTGCAGTGATTTCTGGGCTTCGGTAACTATTATAGTAAGTTCATTAAAGGGTTTTCGCAGGTGGTGAAACCCTTAATGGACATCACACTTAAAGGGGCGGAGGTAAAAAATTGGTCCGAGGCCGCAAAAAAATTCCTTCCAGACACTAAAGAAATGTTTTATTTCAGCCCTCGTGTTAATACAACCCGATCCGTTGAGACCTTTTATCGTAGAGGTTGACGCATCTGAGGTGGGGGTGGGGGCAGTGTTGTCTCAGGGCCCATCCACCCTTACTAACCTTGAACCCTGTGCCTTTTTCTCTAAAAAATTCTCTTCAGCTGAGAGAAATTATGATGTCGGCAGCAGTGAATTTTTGGCAATTAAATTGGCCTTTGAAGAATGGAGGCATTTTTTGGAGGGGGCTGTTCATCCCGTTACGGTCATCACTGATCATAAAAATTTAGCCTACATCGAGTCTACTAAGAGATTGACCCCCAGACAGGCTCGGTGGGCACTTTTTTTTCTCGGTTTCATTTTACCATTATGTTCCGACCAGGGTCTAAAAATGTAAAGACGGATGCCTTATCCTGAAGTTTTGATTGTGTGTCCCCTCCAGAACCTCCTTCCTCCATTCTTCAACCAGGAGTGGTTGTGGCTGAAATCTCATCTGAGTTACAGAGAAAGAGTTTGGAAGCACAGTTGCAAGCTCCCAATAATAAACCCTCTGACAAATTGTTTGTACCCGATCATTTCCGTTTCGCACTTCTGCAAGAATTTCATGACTCTGTGTTGAGTGCACACCCTGGGATTGCAGCTACCCGTGGGCAGTAGCTAGGAATTTTTGGTGGCCCTCTATGGGTACTGATATTAAAAAAATTGTGAATACTTGTGGGGTGTGTGCTCGCTCTACGAGCTCTCTGGTCCAGCCGGCCGGGGAATTGATACGTTTGACAATTCTGGATAAACCTTGGACACACCTGTCCATGGATTTTATCACTAATCTTCCTCCTTCAAAGGGCAACTTTGTAGACTGGGTAGTGGTTGATAGGTTTTCTAAACAAGCCCACTTTGTGCCATTGTCTGCATTGCCTTCTGCTGAAACCTTAGCTCGTTTGTTCATTCAGCATATAGTTCGGTTGCATGGGGTCCCTGTGAATATGGTGTCTGACAGGGGTGTGCAATTGTTGCTAGATTTTGGAGGGCTTTTTGTAAGAAGTTAGGGGTTACGTTGTTTTTCTCCTCTGCTTTTCACCCGGAATCTAATGGTCAGAATGAATGCACCAACCAGTCGATGTAACAAATTTTAAGATGCCTTGCCTCTTCCAGACAGGAGGACTGGTGTGAGGTATTACCCATGGCAGAATTTGCATTCAACTGTCGTATTAATCATAATAAACATAACGCACCAACCCATTTCTTTAAGTTACGGATGGGCAACACTCCAAACTTGATGTAAACATATTGACCGTAAAGTTATTAAACTGTACTCAGTCACGAAGTGTTTAATGATTAAAAAGAAACCTTTATTCACATATAGACAATACACACAATTAAAATCAGTGCCTCAAAATCAGAACAAAATTTCATAGCAAAGGTAAATGAAGGGAACCGCAGGTATCCAGATAAGATTACCCAAAATTGCTGCTACACATACATTCATGAAAATTCATTAATCACTGGGAAAAAAAATAAAAAATTCCTTGCAGCAAATATCAGAGTTTTCAAGTGACAGTGCAAAATTGCTGCTACACATATATTCATGAATGTTTATAAAGAATATTCAGTCACTAGGCAAAAATTCCTTGTAGCATATACTCCAAGTTTTAAGGTGACAGTGCAAAGTAGTTCATATTGGGTCAAAAGATGACAGTGCAAAATGATCCTTATTGGGTCAAATCCCATACAAGTGCACTTGCAAGATAATTATAAATAGTCAAAAAACAATTCATTGACCGAAAAAAGAGGTATTCCTAATGCCCAAAGCCAGACCCCACCATCAAATAATCAGAGTGGGACTGCCAAATATTGCACATTGATCCGCATATCATTATAACAAGCTGCGTCTCTGAAACACAGGGCAGAGACCCCACCGTCAAATTCCACCAAATAGGGCCACAAATATTGCACATTCCATCAACCTCATAGATGTCACACATAAAAAATAACAGAAGACTGTGAGCAATCCACTCGGTACATATTACCTGGATGAACCCGCTGCTCCCCTGCCTCGTGGCACGCTACACCTTGACTACCCCGGTGCGTGTTTCGCATCTGCTTCCTCCTGCCCCCAGCTTGTTATAATGATATGCGGATCAATGTGCAATATTTGGCGGTCCCACTCTGATTATTTGATGGTGGGGTCTGGCTTTGGGCATTAGGAATACCTCTTCTTTTGGTCAATGAATTGTTTTATGACTATTTATAATTATCTTGCAAGTGCACTTGAATGGGATTTGACCCAATAAGGATCATTTTGCACTGTCATCTTTTGACCCAATATGAACTACTTTGCACTGTCACCTTAAAACTTGGAGTATATGCTACAAAGAATTTTTGCCTAGTGACTAAATATTCTTTATAAACATTCACGAATATATGTGTAGCAGCAATTTTGCACTGTCAATTTAAAACTCTGATATTTGCTGCAAGGAATTTTTTTTCCCCAGTGATTGGTGAATTTTCATGAATGTATGTGTAGCAGCAATTTTGGGTAATCTTATCTGGATACCTGCGGTTCCCTTCGTTTACCTTTGCTATGAAATTTTGTTACTCTGATTTGCTCTTTGTCGTCCTATTCTGTTATGGCATTTGTGGATTTAGGCGCTACCCTGAATTTGATGGACTTAGAGTTTGCCAGGCGCTGTGGTTTTTTCTTGGAACCCTTGCAGTATCCTATTCCATTGAGAGGAATTGATGCTACGCCTTTGGCCAAGAATAAGCCTCAGTACTGGACTCAATTGACCATGTGCATGGCTCCTGCACATCAGGAGGATATTCGCTTTTTAGTGTTGCATAATCTGCATGATGTGGTCGTTTTGGGGTTGCCTTGGCTACAGGTCCATAATCCAGTGTTGGATTGGAAATCAATGCCTGTGTCCAGCTGGGGTTGTCAAGGGGTACATGGTGATGTTCCATTGCTGTCAATTTCGTCTTCCACTCCTTCTGAAGTCCCTGAGTTTTTGTCAGATTACCGGGATGTATTTGATGAGCCCAAATCCAGTGCCCTACCTCCTCATAGAGATTGCGATTGTGCTATTAATTTGATTCCTGGTAGTAAGTTTCCTAAGGGCCGACTGTTCAATTTTTCGGTGCCAGAACACGCCGCTATGCGGAGTTATATAAAGGAGTCCTTGGAGAAAGGGCATATTCGCCCGTCGTCATCACCGTTGGGAGCAGGGTTCTTTTTTGTGGCCAAGAAGGATGGTTCTTTGAGACCTTGTATTGATTACCGCCTTCTTAATAAGATCACGGTCAAATTTCAGTACCCTTTGCCGTTACTGTCTGATTTGTTTGCTCGGATTAAGGGGGCTAGTTGGTTCACCAAGATAGATCTTCGAGGGGCGTATAATCTTGTGCGTATTAAACAGGGCAATGAATGGAAAACAGCATTTAATACGCCCGAGGGCCATTTTGAGTACCTGGTGATGCCATTCGGGCTTTCTAATGCTCCATCTGTGTTTCAGTCCTTCATGCATGACATCTTCTGAAAGCACCTGGATAGATTTATGATTGTATATTTGGATGATATTTTGGTCTTTTCGGATGATTGGGAGTCTCATGTGAGGCAGGTCAGAATGGTTTCCAGGTCCTTCGTGCGAATTCCTTGTTTGTGAAGGGGTCTAAATGTCTCTTTGGAGTTCAGAAGGTTTCATTTTTGGGTTTCATTTTTTCCCCTTCTACTATCGAGATGGACCCTGTTAAGGTTCAGGCCATTATGATTGGACTCAGCCTACATCTGTGAAGAGCCTGCAGAAGTTCCTGGGCTTTGCTAATTTTTACCATCGCTTCATAGCTAATTTTTCTAGTGTTGTTAAACCGTTGACTGATTTGACCAAGAAAGGTGCTGATGTGGTCAATTGGTTCTCTGTGGCCGTTGAGGCTTTTCAGGAGTTGAAGCGTCGTTTTTCTTCTGCCCCTGTGTTGTGCCAGCCAGATGTTTCACTCACGTTTCAGGTCGAGGTTGATGCTTCTGAGATTGGAGCAGGGGCTGTTTTGTCTCAAAGAAGTTCTGATGGCTCGGTGATGAAACCATGTGCTTTCTTTTCTAGAAGTTCTCGCCTGCTGAGCGCAATTATGATGTTGGCAATCAAGAGTTGTTGGCTATGAAGTGGGCATTCGAGGAGTGGTGATATTGGCTTGAAGTAGCCAAGCATCGCGTGGTGGTCTTGACGGATCACAAGAATTTGACTTATCTCGAGTCTGCCAAATGGTTGAATCCTAGACAGGCTCGATGGTCGCTGTTTTTCTCCCGTTTCGATTTTGTGGTTTCATACCTTCCGGGCTCTAAGAATGTGAAGGCTGATGCCCTTTCAAGGAGTTTTGCGCCTGACTCTCCGGGTGTTCCTGAGCCCGCTGGTATTCTCAAAGAGGGGGTAATTTTGTCTGCCATCTCCCCTGATTTGTGGCGGGTGCTGCAGAAATTTCAGGCTGATAGACCTGACCGTTGTCCAGCGGCGAAACTGTTTGTCCCTGATAGATGGACTAGTAGAGTTATCTCTGAGGTTCATTGTTCGGTGTTAGCTGGTCATCCTGGAATCTTTGGTACCAGAGATTTGGTGGCTAGATCCTTTTGGTGGCCTTCCTTGTCACGGGATGTGCGTTCTTTTGTGCAGTCCTGTGGGACTTGTGCTCGGGCTAAGCCCTGCTGTTCTCGTGCCAGTGGGTTGCTTTTGCCCTTGCCGGTCCCGAAGAGGCCCTGGACGCATATTTCCATGGATTTTATTTCAGATCTCCCTGTCTCTCAAAGGATGTCGGTCATCTGGGTGGTTTGTGATCGCTTCTCTAAGATGGTCCATTTGGTACCCTTGTCTAAATTGCCTTCCTCCTCTGATTTGGTGCCATTGTTTTTCCAGCATGTGGTTCGTTTGCATGGCATTCCGGAGAACATCGTCTCGGACAGAGGTTCCCAGTTTGTTTCGAGGTTTTGGCAGTCCTTTTGTCCTAAGATGGGCATTGATTTGTCTTTTTCTTCGGCTTTCCATCCTCAGACAAATGGCCAAACCGAACGAACCAATCAGACTTTGGAGATATGTCTGAGATGCTTTGTTTCTGCTGATCAGGATGATTGGGTGTCCTTCTTGCCTTTGGCTGAGTTCGCCCTTAATAATCGGGCCAGCTCGGCTACTTTGGTTTCGCCTTTTTTCTGTAATTCTGGTTTCCATCCTCGTTTTTCTTCAGGGCAGGTTGAGCCTTCGGACTGTCCTGGTGTGGATTCTGTGGTGGACAGATTGCAGCAAATTTGGACTCACGTAGTGGACAATTTGACATTGTCCCAGGAGAAGGCTCAACGTTTCCCTAACCGCCGTCACTGTGTTGGTCCCCGACTTCGTGTTGGGGATTTGGTTTGGTTGTCGTCTCGTTATGTTCATATGAAGGTTTCCTCTCCTAAGTTTAAGCCTCGTTTCATTGGTCCTTATAAGATTTCTGAAGTTCTCAATCCTGTGTCATTTTGTTTGGCCCTTCCAGCTTCTTTTGCCATCCATAATGTGTTCCATAGGTCGTTATTGCGGAGATATGGTTCCCTCCATTGACCCTCCTGCCCCGTGTTGGTCGAGAGGGAGTTGGAGTATGTGGTGGAGAAGATTTTAGATTCTTGTATTTCGAGACGGAAACTCCAGTACCTGGTCAAGTGGAAGGGTTATGGTCAGGAAGATAATTCCTGGGTTGTTGCCTCTGATGTTCATGCTGCCGATCTGGTTCGTGCCTTTCATTTGGCTCGTCCTGATCGGCCTGGGGGCTCTGGTGAGGGTTCGGTGACCCCTCCTCAAGGGGGGGGGTACTGTTGTGAATTCTGTTATCGAACTCCCTCTTGTGGTCATGAATGGTACTTCGGCGAGTTCTGTCCATGGACTCCCTCTGGTGGCTGTGAGTGGAGCTGCTGGTTCTGAGGTTCCTTCCACAGGTGTCCTAGTTTATTCTTTGGCTGGCTGCTCTATTTAACTCCACTCAGATCGTTACTCCATGCCAGCTGTCAATGTTCTAGTACTGGTTCAGTTCGCTCTTGGATCTTTCTGGTGACCTGTCTACTCCAGCAGAAGCTAAGTCCCTGCTAGTTTATTTGTTGTTCTTTGTTTTCTTGTCCAGCTTGCTATCATGATTTTGCCTTGCTAGCTGGAAGCTCTGGGATGCAGAGTGGCACCTCCGCACCGTGAGTCGGTGCGGGGGTCTTTTTGCACACTCTGCGTGGTCTTTTTGTAGTTTTTTTTGCTGACCGCAAAGTTACCTTTTCTATCCTCAGTCTGTTTAGTAAGTTTGGCCTCCCTTTGCTGAAACTTGTTTCATTCCTGTGTTTGTGACTTTCATCTTAACTCACAGTCAATATTTGTGGGGGGCTGCCTTTTTCTTTGGGGAATTTCTCTGAGGCAAGGCAGGCTTTATTTCCTATCTCTAGGGGTAGTTAGCGCTTAGGCTGTGAAGAAGCGTCTAGGCAGAGTTAGGTACGCTCCACAGCTATTTCTAGTGTGTGTGATAGGATTAGGGGTTGCGGTCAGCAGAGCTCCCACTTCCCAGAGCTTGTCCTGTGTTAGTTTAACCATCAGGTCATTCCGGGTGCTCCTAACCACCAGGTCCATAACAGGTTAGAGAAGATTCCTCGTCCAATGTTCCACCAATGTTGTTAGAGGGTCAGCCGGAGTATGAGGTAGGGTGCATCATTGATTCATGGCGAATGCATCAAAGGCTTCAGTACTTAATACATTGGAAAGGTTACAGGGGTACAGTAAATGGCTGCCCACTCTCCCCAGTCCCACAAGCTCGCTGCCTCGGGGTAATCCTTGATGCTGATCTCTCCTTCAAACCACATATCCAAGCCCTTTTCACTTCCTGCTGACTTCAACTCAAAAATATTTCACAAATTTGTTCATTCCTCAACCAAGAATCTGCAAAAACCCTAGTCCATGCCCTCATCATCTCTCGCCTTGACTACTGCAACCTCCTGCTCTGTGGCCTCCCCTCTAACACTCTCGCACCCCTCCAATCTATTTTAAACTCTGCTGCCCGACTAATCCACCTGTCCCCCCACTATTCCCCAGCTTCTCCCCTCTGTCAATCCCTTTACTGACTCCCCATTGCCCAGAGACTCCAGTACAAAACCCTAACCATGACGTACAAAGCCATCAACAACCTGGCTCCTCCATACATCTGTGACCTTGTCTCCTGGTACTTACCTACATGCAACCTCCGATCCTCACAAGACCTCCTACTCTACTCCCCTCTTATCTCCTCTTCCCACAATTGTATACAAGATTTCTCTTGTGTATCACCCCTACTCTGGAACCCTCTACCCCAATATATCAGACTCTCACCTACCATCGAAACCTTCAAAAAGAACCTGAAGACCTACCTCTTCCGGCAAGCCTATAACCTGCAGTAACCACCGATCGCCCAAATCGCTGCTTGACCAGCTCTACCCTCGCCTACTGTATTCACACCCATCCCTTGTAGATTGTGAGCCTTCGCAGGCAGGGTCCTCTCTCCTCCTGTACCAGTTATGACTTGTATTGTTTAAGATTATTGTACTTGTTTTTATTATGTGTACCCCTCCTTACATGTAAAGCACCTTGAAATAAATGGCACTATAACAATAAATAATAATTATAATAATAAGGGTTATTCTATTGAGGATTGGTCATGGGTTCCGGACAGTTCTGTGCATGCTGATCGACTGGTGTGGGCTTTTCATGCCAGAAACCCTGAGAAGCCTGGGGGTCCAGTGGCCCCCCGTTAAGGGGGGGTACTGTCATGGTTAGGACAAGGTTATGCCCTGTACTCTCAGGGTTAATGTTCTTAGCCTCTCTTTCAAGATGGGAGGGCTATTTATACTCGCTCCTAACCTGGTATTTTTGTCAGCTATAGGTTTTTCTGCAGTCTGTATCCTTGACCTCTGAAGTGTGTGCTGGCTTGCTTTGTGTCTTGCTGTCACCTGCTTTATTTGTTTTCCTGGATTACTGACTTCTTGCTTGGCTTCTGACTAATCTTTGACTCTCCCTGTTAGTATCTTGTAATCTCCTGGCTATGACATCTGCTTGTTTCACTATTCTTTTATGCTTGTCCCTTCTCTGTTTCCCCAGCATCTGGCTCCGCCCCCTGACCACCTCCTACTCTGTCACATGATCGTAAGTCCTTTTGATTTACCTGATCACTTTGTCTCATGTGAAAGGTCCCATTGGTGTTCATGTTAGTTACCCGGTTTCTGATCCAGCTCCATTGCTGCTGGGTGCAGTTTCCCCTGCAGCATTAATACCCGGGTATCGTGACACAAACATAATCTATGAGCATGCCCAAGATACTCATACTTAAACCCGAACATGCTCAGAAAACTCGATTAACAAGCACACTCGCTCATCACTAAAAATAACTTCATGTGATCTAGACTCTGTGCTTCTCTTAATACATCCTAGAACTGTATTTATCTTTTTGCTGCTGCATCACACTGTAGACTCATGCACAGTCTGTAATCTATTAGTATACCCAAGTCTTTTTCATGTGTGCTGTTGCTTAGTTCTATTCGTCCTATTCTGTAGATGTAATTTTTTCTTGCCCAGATGTAGAATCTTGCATTTCTCCCTGTTAAATACCATTCTATTAGTTGCCGCATGTTGTTCAAGCTGACCCAGATACTGCAGAATCCTTTTTCTGTCTTCTCTAGTGTTAGCTATCCTTCCTAGCTTTGCATCGTCTGCAAATTTGATCAGTTTACCTTCAGTTCCCTTATCTAGATAATTTAAAACATACGTTAAAAAATACTGGGGCCAGGAGGGAGCCTTGTGGTACCCCACTTGAAACACTCTTCCAATTGGGTGTGTAACCATTTATTACAACTCTTTGAGGACGATCACTGAGCCAGTTATAAATCCACCTAACCATAGCCTTGTCAATCCCATACTTGGACATTTTTTCCACTAAGTATAGTATGAGATACTTTATGCAATGCTTTGCTGAAGTTGAGATATACTATAACTACCGCTTTTCCAAGATCCACCCAGTCAGTGATTCCATCATAGAAGGAAATTAGATTAGTCTGGCATGACTTGTTTGCTACAAACCCATTCTGGCTCTGGTTAATTACTATATTCTTATCCAAGCACTTGCATATATGTTGTTTAACAATTTCGTCAATGATCTTTCCTGGCATAGAAGTAAGGCTCACTGGCCTGTCATTTCCTGGCTTCATCTTCTTTCCTGTTTTAAATATATGGACGACATTAGCCCTTTTCAAATCTTTTGGGACTTCTCCTGTTTTCCAGGATTTTTTAAAGATTCTGGCTAGTAGTTCTGCAATTTCCTCTGCTAACTGCTTCAGTACCCTATGATGCAATTCATCTCGACCAGGAGATTTAAATTTAGCTAAGTGTTCCCTCGCCGTCTTTCTGTTTATATGTAGTGTGGATTCTTTTATTTCTTCAATGGCATTGTGAGGATCATTTGATGTAAATTGCTTTCTTAGAGAACACAGATGCAAAATAGGAATTTAATTGTTTGTCCTCCTCACCAACGTTTTGACCACTTCACCCTTTTCTCCTATTTAAAAATCCCATAGCGTCTTTGACTTTTCTTTGGCTTTTGACATACCCACAATATCCGTTTTCACTGCTTTTGGTCTTCTTTGTAAGCTTCACTTCATTACTGGCTTTTATTATATTATTATATATTTATTATATTAGATTATATTCTTCTTTAGATATGTCCCCCTCTTTCTATTTAATATACATTTCCTTTTTCCTTTTTAACAAGTGATTAAGTTATGTGTTCATACATCTTGGTCTCTTTAAATGTGACAAATTTGTCCTTCTTTTCAGGATTAATACCAATTGTGCATTGAGATTGTGTTATACTTAAGGTCAGCGGGGTCTTCTCTCACTCTTGTAGCCTCTAAGCTCTCCTGAACAGCAGGGTTCTCACTCTCTCTCTCGTCTATATATATTTCCAAGCAATTACAAGCTTTCCAGTATTGAGATTTGTACAAATCTATTCGCCACAAATGAAAAATTTGGCTAAGTTAGAGAATTCGAATTTCAAAAGATCCACTTATCTCAAGTTAATAGCAGTGATGTAAACATACTTGGACTTGTAGCAAGGAAGTCGCTAACTGCAGGAAAGCAGTTAAATATAGACAAACTGGACATGTGCTAAAAGAGATCCATTGCTAAGGTCAGGTGTGAACAGGACTGAGAATTGTTGAGAGGAGTTGGTAACTTGTATGCTGAGATATAGGTGTGCACAACACATGGCAAGGGTTTGTAAATAACACTGCTATAGTATTGAAGTTAAGCATTTCAGAGATGGATGATAAGACACCTGACTGGACCTGAGCAAAGTGAAGCAGAAGCAAAACTCCAGACAAACTTGAGGCAACCGCAGTAGCATAGCTACCAGGGGGGCAGAGGGTGTGGCCCAGAGTTACACTACTGTAACTGTATCGGCGCGAGCAGCGCGCCGATACAGTTACATTCTGCGGCAGAGCAGGGAGAATCGATCTCTCTGCCTTGCCGCTATGGGGCCCCTGAGCAGGCGGGGGGCCCGGTGCCAGCAGCGGGCCCACCGCCATCATCGGAAGATCAGCTGTACCGGCACTTAGCCGGTACAGCTGATTGCAATGATGGGAGGAGCGATACGCTCCTTCTCCCATCATCCCTCTGTCAGTGTCGGCGTCTGATGTTGCCGACACTGACAGCGAGTGCGATGACATCACAGCCCGGCGCCCGCTGTCAGGAGATCAGCGGGAGCAGCACAGGAAACAGGAAGAAGAGAGGTGAGTTTTTTTTAATGGGTGCTGCTGCCTTATTACAGGGTCTGCCGATAGGGTGCTGCCTTATTACAGGGTCTGCCTATGGGGGGCTGCCTTATTACAGGGTCTGACTGTGGGGGCTGCCTTATTACAGGGTCTGCCTATAGTGGTGCTGCCTTATTACAGGGTCTGCCTATAAGGGTGCTGCCTTATTACAGGGTCTGCTTATGGGGGTACTGCCCTATTACAGGCTTTGCCTATAGGGGTGCTGCCTTATTACAGGGTCTGCCTATGGGGGCTGCCTTATTACAGGGTCTGACTGTGGGGGCTACCTTATTACAGGGTCTGACTATAGGGGTACTGCCTCATTACAGGGTCTGACTATGGGGGTGCTGCCTTATTCATAGTCTGCCTATAGGGGTGCTGCCTTATTACAGGGTCTGCCTATGGTGGGCTGCCTTATTACAGAGTCTGACTGTGGGGGCTGCTTTATTACAGGGTCTGCCTATAGGGGTGCTGCCGTATTACAGGGTCTGACAATGGGGGTGCTGCCTTATTACAGGGTCTGACTATAGGGGTGCTGCCTTATTACAGGGTCTGCCTATAGGGGTGCTGCCTTATTACAGGGTCTGCCTATGGGGGGCTGCCTTATTACATGGTCTGACTATAGAAGTGCTGCCTTGTTACAGGGTCTGCCTATAGAAGTGCTGCCTTATTACAGGGTCTGCCTAGGGGGGCTGCCTTATTACAAGGTCTGACTGTGGGGGCTGCCTTATAACAGGGTCTGACTATAGGGGTACTGCCTCATTACAGGGTCTGACTATGGGGGTGCTGCCTTATTCATAGTCTGCCTATAGGGGTGCTGCCTTATTACTGGGTCTGCCTATGGGGGTACTGCCCTATTACAGGGTCTGCCTATAGGGGTGCTGCCTTATTACAGGGTCTGCCTATAGGGGTGCTGCCTTATTACAGGGTCTGTCTATGGGGGGCTGCCTTATTACCGGGTCTGACTGTGGGGGCTGCCTTCTTACAGGGTCTGACTATAGGGGTACTGCCTCATTACAGGTTCTGACTATGGGGGTGCTACCTTATTCATAGTCTGCCTATACGGGTGCTGCCTTATTACAGGGTCTGACTATAGGGGTGCTGCCTTATTACAGTGTCTGCCTATAGGGGTGCTGCCTTATTACAGAGTCTGACTATTTGGGATGCCTCATTGCAGGGTCTGACTATGGGGGTGCTGCCTTATTACATGGTCTAACTATGGGGGTGCTGCCTTATTACAGGGTCTGACTATGGGGGTGCTGCCTTATTACAGGGTCTGCCTATAGGGGTGCTGCCTTATTACAGGGTCTGCCTATGGGGGGCTGCCTTATTACAGGGTCTGACCATAGAAATGCTGCCTTATTACAGGGTCTGCCTATAGGGGTGCTGCCTAATTACAGGGTCTGCCTAGGGGGGCTGCCTTATTACAAGGTCTGACTGTGGGGGCTGCCTTATTACAGGGTCTGACTATGGGGGGGGGCTGCCTTTTTACAGGTTCTAACTGTGGGGGCTGCCTTATTACAGGGTCTGACTATGGGGGTGCTGCCTTATTACAGGGTCTGACTATAGGGGTGCTGCCTTATTACAGGGTCTGACTATGGGGGTGCTGCTTTATTACAGGGTCTGACTATAGGGGTGCTGCCTTATTACAGGGTCTGCCTATAGGGGTGCTGCCTTATTACAGGGTCTGCCTATGGGGGGGCTGCCTTTTTACAGGTTCTAACTGTGGGGGCTGCCTTATTACAGGGTCTGACTATGGGGGTGCTGCCTTATTACAGGGTCTGACTATAGGGGTGCTGCCTTATTACAGGGTCTGCTTATAGGGGTGCTGCCTTATTACAGAGTTTGACTATGGGGGCTGCCTTATTGCAGGGTCTGACAGTGGGGGCTGCCTTATTACAGGGTCTGACTATGGGGGCTGCCTCATTACAGGGTCTGACTATAGGGGTGCTGCCTTATTACAGGATCTGACTTTGGGGGCTGCCTTATTACAGGGTCTGCCTATAGGGGTGCTGCCTTATTACAGAGTCTGACTATGGGGGCTGCCTCATTGCAGGGTCTGACTATGGGGGTGCTGCCTCATTACAGGGTCTGCCTATAGGGGTGCTGCCTTATAACAGAGTCTGACTATGGGGGTGCTGCCTCATTACAGAGTCTGACTATGGGGGTACTGCCTTATTACAGGATCTGCCTATGGGGGTGCTGCCTTATACTACAGAGTCTCCCTATGGGTTTGCTGACTTATTACAGAGTCTGCCTATGGGGGTACTGCCTTATTACAGGATCTGCCTATAGGGGTGCTGCCTTATACTACAGAGTCTCCCTATGGGTTTGCTGACTTATTACAGAGTCTGCCTATGGGGGTACTGCCTTATTACAATGTGTGCCTATGCGGGCTGCCGTATGCTATAGAGTCTGCCTATGGGGAGGGCATTATACTATATTGTGGACTATTTGGTGCATTATGCTACTGTATATGGAGGCTATTTAGGGGGCCATCATACAGTATGGAGATTACAGTGTTGGAGTCATCAAACAGTTTGGTGGCTACTAAGGAGTCAGTATACTGTGTGGGTGCATTATACTGTGTATAAGAGAGCATCATGCTGTGTATAGGGGAGCTGTACAGGGGGAGATTCGGGACTATATTAAATGTAAAGTGGGCACTTATTGTTATAGGCGAACTCAGGTTTCTGTGGCTATCGAAGGGGCACACAGGGCATTATTACTTTCTAGGGGCAAAATATGGGCACTGTTTTCTAGGGCAGTTGCACCTGGCATTATTATATTATAGAGGGGTGCTTTAGAATTTAGAGGGCACAGAGAACCACACAGCAGGTGCAGTAATAGGGACACATACGGCAGCAGTGGCTCAGTATTGGGATATCAGGGGCAGTAATAGGGATACATACGACAGCAGCGACTCAGTATTGGGGTATCAGATGCAGTAATAGTGACACATACGGCAGCAGCGGCTCAATATTGGGGTATCAGGTGCAGTAATAGGGACTCATACAGCAGCAGCGGCTCAGTATTGGGGTATCAGGTGCAGTAATAGGGACACATACGGCAGCAGTGGCTCAGTATTGGGGTATCAGGAGCAGTAATAGGGACACATACGGCAGCAGCGGCTCAGTATTGGGATATCAGGAGCAGTAATAGGGACACACACGGCAGCAGCGGCTCAGTATTGGGGTATCAGGGGCAGTAATAGGGACACATACGGCAGCAGCGGCTCAGTATTGGGGTATCAGGAGCAGTAATAGGGACACATATGGCAGCAGCGGCTCAGTATTGGGGTATAAGGGGCAGTAATTGGGACACATACAGCAGCAACTGCTCAGTATTGGGATATCAGGAGCAGTGATAGGGACACATATGGCAGCAGCGGCTCAGTATTGGGGTATAAGGGGCAGTAACAGGGACACATACGGCAGCAGTGGCTCAGTTTCGGGGTTTCAGGTGCAGTAAAAGGGACACATACGACAGCAGCGGCTCAGTATTGGGGTATCAGGTGCAATAATAGGGACACATACGGCAGCAGCGGCTCAGTTTCGGGGTTTCAGGTGCAGTAATGGGGAAACATACGACAGCAGCAGCTCAGTATTGGGGTATCAGGTGCAATAATAGGGACACATACGGCAGCAGCGGCTCAGTTTCGGGGTTTCAGGTGAAGTAATAGGGACACATACGACAGCAGCGGCTCAGTATTGGGGTATCAGGTGCAATAATAGGGACACATACGGCAGCAGCGGCTCAGTATTGGGGTATCAGGTGCAATAATAGGGACACATACGGCAGCAGCGGCCCAGTATTGGGGTATCAGGGGCAGTAATAGGGACACATACGGCAGCAGTGGCTCAGTATTGGGGTATGAGGTGCAGTAATAGGGACACATACGGCAGCAGCGGCTCAGTATTGGGGTATCAGGGGCCGTAATAGGGACACATACGGCAGCAGCAGCTCAGTATTGGGGTATCAGGGGCAGTAATAGGGACACATACGGCAGCATCGGCTCAGTATTGGGGTATCAGGGACAGTAATAGGGTCACATACGGCAGCAGAGGGAAAAATGAACGATTCCATCAGAAAGGACGTCAGCGGTAAGACATTATCTGTAACTGTGCTGTGATCTGTTATTTGTTTTGTAGGGCAGATATCTACCACTGACCATATGGCGGTAATATCCATATTGATCTTTATATAGAGATTATCTTCAGTAATATCGCGGTTATCTGCTCAGGTTCTCCTCTAGTATTAGGGCGCGTCACCGAGTTGTAATCAAGGTAACCTGGTTAGGGGCCCACTCAGAAGCTTCGCCCCCCCTGGACCAAAACCCTAGCTATGCCTCTGGGCAACCGTGAACAATGCTAATTAATACCCTTCACCTAACCTTTGTCTGAGCCACCCTTAAAATGCCTAGGGTTATGGAACAAGGCCCTGTACTTAAGCTAGTACAGGTAAGTAACAATTTAAAATACTTTCTCAGATCCTCCTTGGTTAAAGAAAAACCTTAACCCCTTAGTGACCGTGCCAAATTTTTAAAATCTGACCAGCGTCACTTTATGTGTTGATAACTGTGGAACTCTTCAACAAATCCCAGTGATTTTGAGATTTTTTTGTGGAACATTATAATTTATGATAATGCTAAATTTAGGTTGATATGTTTTGTGTTTAGTTATAAAAATATCAGAAATTTGACAAAAAAAAAAGAAAAAATTAGGAATGTCAGAACTTTGAATAATTATCCCTTTAATCCTGATACTGTAGTCATACCACACAAAAACATTATATAACATTTCCCTCACGTCTGCTTTAAGTCAGCACAATTTGTAAAATGTTATTTTATTTTTTAGCATTTTAGGAGATTTAAAAATGTAGCAACAATTTTTCATTTTTTTATGGAAATATAGAAAATGTATTTTTTTAGGAAACTATACAGGATTTAAGTGACTTTAGGGGTCCTATATATTTGGAACCACCAAAAAGTGATAGCATTTTAAAAACAGCACTCCCTGACATATTGAAAACCTCTGTCAGGTAGTTTATTTACACTTCAGGTGATTTGCAGGAATTAATGCAAAATGGCAGGACATTAATCAAAAAGTGTATTTTTACCACCTAATATAGCCAATTTCTGAACAGGTCACTGTAGCTGTCAGACTCTAAGGCCGCTATTTGGTTGTGACTTGCCATGGTAAACATATGGACCACGCAATCATGATCTGAGGGGGCCAATGGGGATAAAGAAGAAGCCTCCACACTCGGTTAACCATTTGTGCGATGTAGTCACTGTTGATAGCAGATTCCAAGGAGTTAAACAGATGTGGACGGTGCAAACCTTGATCGTGGCTGCTGGATTGTCACCTGTATGGGGATACTTTTCTCTTATATCTCAGGTCACTAAAAAGACGTATCGGCGGTCATTAAGGAGTTAAGATCAGTTACCATATCTAGGTTGTAACTCTATCAAAACGTTGACTTGATTGACCTGAGTCTTTTTTCAACTTATGTAATTATTCATTATGTAACTACCGTATATACTCGAGTATAAGCCCACCCGAGTATAAGCCGACCCCCCCTAATTTTGCCACAAAAAACTGGGAAAACGTAATGACTCGAGTATAAGCCTAGGGTGGAAAATGCAGCAGCTCCTGGTAAATTTCAAAAATAAAAATAGATACCAATAAAAGTAAAATTAATTGAGACATCAGTAGGTTAAGTGTTTTTGAATATTGATATTGAATCAGGAGCCCCATATAATGCTCCATACAGTTTATGATGGGCTCCATTAGATGCTCCATATTAAAATATGCCCCATATAATGCTGCACAAATGTTGATTATGACCCCATAAGATGCTCCATACAGACATTTGCCCCGTATAATGCTCCACAAATGTGGATTATGGCCCAATAAGATGGCCCATACAGATAATTGCCCCCATATAATGCTGCACATGGCCACATAAGATGCTCCATACAGATATTTGCCCCATATAATGCTCCACAAATGTTGATTACAACCCCAAAAGATGCTCCATACAGATATTTGCCCCCATATAATGCTGCACATGGCCCCATACAGATGCCCCATACAGATATTTGCCCCATATAATGCTGCACATGGCCACATAAGATGCTCCATACAGATATTTGCCCCGTATAATGCTCCACAAATGTTGATTATGACCCCATAAGATGCCCCATACAGATATTTGCCCCCATATAATGCTGCACATGGCCCCATACAGATGCCCCATACAGATATTTGCCCCCATATCATGCTGCACTTGGCCACATAAGATGCCCCATACAGATATTTGCACCCATATCATGCTGCACATGGCCCAATACAGATGCCCCATACAGATATTTTCCCCCATATCATGCTGCACATGGCCACATAAGATGCCCCATACAGATATTTGCCCCCATATCATGCTGCACATGGCCCCATACAGATGCCCCATACAGATATTTGCCCCTATATCATGCAGCACATGGCCACATAAGATGCCCCATACAGATATTTGCCCCATATAGTGCTGCACATGGCCACATAAGATGTCCCATACAAATATTTGCCCCCATATCATGCTGCACATGGCCACATAAGATGCTCCATACAGATATTTGCCTCATATAGTGCTGCAAATGGCCCCATACAGATGCCCCATACAGATATTTGCCCCCATATCAAGCTGCACATGGCCACATAAGATGCCCCATACAGA
Organism: Ranitomeya imitator; assembly: GCF_032444005.1. Taxonomy (NCBI): domain Eukaryota; kingdom Metazoa; phylum Chordata; class Amphibia; order Anura; family Dendrobatidae; genus Ranitomeya; species Ranitomeya imitator. The sequence continues at coordinate 178,642,821 of NC_091285.1, forward strand.
TATTTGCCCCCATATCATGCAGCACATGGCCACATAAGATGCCCGATACAAATATTTTCCCCCATATCATGCTGCACATGGCCACATAAGATGCCCCATACAGATATTTGCACCCATATCATGCTGCACATGGCCCCATGCAGATGCCCCATACAGATATTTTCCCCCATATCATGCTGCACATGGCCACATAAGATGCCCCATACAGATATTTGCCCCATATAGTGCTGCACATGGCCCCATACAGATGCCCCATACAGATATTTGCCCCTATATCATGCTGCACATGGCCACATAAGATGCCCCATACAGATATTTGCCCCATATAGTGCTGCACATGGCCCCATACAGATGCCCCATACAGATATTTGCCTTCATATCATGCTGCACATGGCCACATAAGATGCCCCATACAGATATTTGCCCCCATATCATGCTGCACATGGCCACATAAGATGCCCCATACAAATATTTGCCCCATATCATGCTGCACATGGCCACATAAGATGCTCCATACAGATATTTGCCCCATATAGTGCTGCACATGGCCCCATACAGATGCCCCATACAGATATTTGCCCCCATATCATGCTGCACATGGCCACATAAGATGCCCCATACAGATATTTGCCCCCATATCATGCAGCACATGGCCAAATAAGATGCCCGATACAAATATTTGCCCCAATATCATGCTGCACATGGCCACATAAGATGCCCCATACAGATATTTGCCCCCATATCATGCTGCACATGGCCACATAAGATGCCCCATACAGATATTTGCCCCCATATCATGCAGCACATGGCCACATAAGATGCCCGATACAAATATTTGCCCCAATATCATGCTGCACATGGCCACATAAGATGCCCCATATAGATATTTGCACCCATATCATGCTGCACATGGCCCCATACAGATGCCCCATACAGATATTTTCCCCCATATCATGCTGCACATGGCCACATAAGATGCCCCATACAGATATTTGCCCCATATAGTGCTGCACATGGCCCCATACAGATGCCCCATACAGATATTTGCCCCCATATCATGCTGCACTTGGCCACATAAGAAGCCCCATACAGATATTTGCACCCAAATCATGCTGCACATGGTCCCATACAGATGCCCCATACAGATATTTTCCCCATATCATGCTGCACATGGCCACATAAGATGCCCCATACAGATATTTGCCCCCATATCATGCTGCACATAGCCCCATACAGATGCCCCATACAGATATTTGCCCCTATATCATGCAGCACATGGCCACAAAAGATGCCCCATACAGATATTTGCCCCATATAGTGCTGCACATGGCCCCATACAGATGCCCCATACAGATATTTGCCCTCATATCATGCTGCACATGGCTGTTATGATCCGGTGACCTTGGAGCAGCATGAAAACTTTCACTGGAGTAGATGGTAACTATATACCCCTAAAGATGGAAATAGGAATACTACCTTGCCTCAGAGCAGAACCCTAAAGGATAGGCAGCCCCCCACAAATATTGGCTGTGAGTAGGAGAGGAAAGACACACACAGTCAGAAAACAGGAGTTAGCACAAGAGGCCACTCTACCTAAAATAAGAAAGGATAGGACAGAGTTCTGTGCGGTCAGTATTAAAACCCTTCCAAAAATATCCACAGCAGATTATACAAAAAATTCCTCCATCTAACTAAAGACGTGGAATGTATATCTGCAACTCCAGAGACTACTAAACTCAGAGCAGGAATACAATCAAAAAACAAGCACACAGCTTGTGTGCCATAGAAAAAGAAACAGACACTTATCTTTGCTGAATTGGCAGCTAAACAGGAGAAGCCAGACAGAGATCCAACACTTCCCAAGAAACATTGACAACTGGAAAGGACTGATGAGTCCTGCAAACCTAAATACCCCAGTCAGAACTGCAATCAGCAGATACACCTGTCCAGGACTGCAGCCCAGAGACAACTGCATTACCACCTACAACCACCGGTGGGAGCCCAAAAGCAGAATTCACAACACATGGCCACATAAGATGCCCCATACAGATATTTGCCCCCATATCATGCTGCACATGGCCACATAAGATGCCCCCAAAAAATATTTGCCCCCATATCATGCTGCACATGGCCACATAAGATGCCCCATACAGATATTTGCCCCATATAGTGCTGCTCATGGCCCCATACAGATGCCCCATACAGATATTTGCCCCATATCATGCTGCACATGGTCACATAAGATGCCCCATACAGATATTTGCCCCCATATCATGCTGCACATGGCCACATAAGATGCCCCATAAAAATATTTGCCCCCATATTATGCTGCACATGGCCACATAAGATGCCCCATACAGATATTTGCCCCATATAGTGCTGCTCATGGCCCCATACAGATGCCCCATACAGATATTTGCCCCATATCATGCTGCACATGGCCACATAAGATGCCCCATACAGATATTTTCCCCCATATAATGCTGCACATGGCCACATAAGATGCCCCATATAGATATTTGCCCCCATATAATGCTGCACATGGCCACATAAGATGCTCCATACAGATATTTGCTCCATATGCTGTTACTGTGATTACAAATATAAAAAAAAATTACATACTCCCCTCTCAGGCCCCCGGCACTTGTTATGTTCACCTTTCCCGTTCCACCGCTGACCGCCGCTGTGTCTTCCCATCCTCTGCGCCGATTTTCAGGAAGAGGGTGGCGTGCACTAATCACGTCACCGCGCCCTCTGACCTGAGCATCACTGCGGAAGACACAGCGGCGCCGACGGTGGAACGAGGAGCAGTTGAGTATCGCGCACTGCCCCCGTCATACTTACCTGCTCCTGGCACCGTTGCTGCACGTCTGTTCCCCGGCGCCGCATTTTCTTCCTGTAGTGAGCGCCGGTCACCGTTACCGCTCCTTACAGTAATGAGCGGTACCATGTGACCGCTTACTACAGGAAGAAGCTGCAGCGCTGGAAGAAACAGGGACATGCAGGGACCACGCCAGGAGTAGGTGAGTATAAGTAGACAGACCCCGCTCCCCCTCCTCTGCCGATCCCTGGGTATGACTCGAGTATAAGCCAAGAGGGGGGACTTTCTGCCCAAAAAAGTGGGCTGAAAATCTCAGCTTATACTCGAGTATATACGGTGCATAAGTTTCATGAAAACAAATTGAACCTGATTATTCACAAACATAATGTTCTACTAAGAATTGATGAGCTATAGAGGGATATGTGATTCAAGACTGAGTTACTTGACTCATTATGTACCAAATGTCGAATGTAGAGGTGTGAAATTGTGTGCTGCAAAGCGAATCTTGGCATCTGACTGCAATAAATTAATAAAGAAATCAGAATATACTCCAAAAATGTTGTGTTTAGAGGTGAATCTCATGCTCTTTTATATGTTATATAAATTTATTTTTAACATTTTTTATCACGTGAATTCTCCTTTTTCTGTCTGCCTCATTGAAGGTTCAATGGCACATAGAATTAATGTTTGGGTACAAATAATTAATCATTTGTTGGCTGTGTGTATGAGACTTATGCCGAGGTCACACTAGCGTACAATACATCGCATAGCACTCAGACCACTGTTAATCTATCGGGCAGCTCCCATCACCAATTTTTTTCTTGGGCATATTCAGCATGCAAGTGAAATCGCAGCATGCTGCGATTGTACACGTATATCGCCCGAGTCTCGCCAATGCAAGCCTATTAATGCGATTAAAAAAAATTGGACCATGGACCATCAGTGTAGCTTGCGAGAAATACGCAGCCATTTTTCTAATTTCAGCCCATTGAGCCATAAAATTCAATAGGGAAAAGCAGTGAGAAATGTAAAGCCATACGCATGTCATACGGATGTCATACGGATATGACTGAATGACTGACTGAGTACTATAGGTAAGAACCTTTTCAGAATCAATTTGTGTTTAGATGTGACGTCAGTCTTTTGTTCTTTGTATGCATAGGCCTTCTGACTCAGCACTCCACCTTTTAGCCTCAGATGTTTTTAATTTCAGCAGGATCCTACCCCTCCATAGAGATATAAACTTCAGTCAAAGAGAGGATTCATATCCCATAGAGATGTAGACTTCAGTCTAAGAGAGGACTGGCATTAGGTCCTGGCAATAAGAATCGCCTTAACGTGGCTGCCAGGTACACATGAATTGTACAATTTATACGCTAAGCATTCTCAATTTTTCACATTTCCAGTGCAGTAGTGCAATTCAATTTCCATATTTCATGTTTACCATAGCGCTACAGTGTGCTACTTTTTGTTTGATTTTATGGCAGAGTGGCCCAAAGGAAGCACCTCCTCAGTGCAAGACATATGAAAGCCCGCATATTTGCTAAAAAACACACAAAGGACTCCCAGACTATGAGAAATATGATTCTCTGGTTTGATGAGACGGAGATAGACCTTTAAGGTGATAATTGTAAGCAACATGTGTGGAGAAAACCAGGCACTGATCATTACCTGCCCAATACAATGTCAACAGTGAAACATGGTGGTGGCAGCATCATGCTATGGGTGTGTTTTTCAGTTGCAGGGACAGGACAACTGGTTGTCATTGAAGTAAACATGAATGCGGTCAAGTACAGTGGATATCCTGGATGAAAACCTCTTCCAAAGTTCTCTGGACCTCAGACTTGGCTGAAGGTTCACCTTCCAACAAGACAATGACCCTAAGCACACAGCTAAAATATCAAAGGAGTGGCTTCAGAACAACTCTGTGACCATTCTTGACTGGCCCAGGCAGATCCCCGACCTAAACCCAAGTGAGCATCTCTGGAGAAACCTGAAAATTGCTGTCCACCAACGTTCACCATCCAACCTGACGGAACTGAAGAGGATCTGTGTTATGATTAGGCAATTCAGTACCACAGTGAACATAGAGGTCAGAGCACATACAGTGATCTGACAATAATCCAAAAACATAGAACGAACTCTGAGACGTGGGAACTCTGTTGACCGCAATCCCTAATCCTATCCAACAACACTAGAGGCAGCCGTGGATTGCGCCTAACGCTACCTATGCAACTCGGCACAGCCTGAGAAACTAGCTAGCCTGAAGATAGAAAATAAGCCTACCTTGCCTCAGAGAAATACCCCAAAGGAAAAGGCAGCCCCCCACATATAATGACTGTGAGTAAGATGAAAAGACAAACGTAGAGATGAAATAGATTTAGCAAAGTGAGGCCCGACTTTCTGAACAGAGCGAGGATAGGAAAGGTAACTTTGCGGTCAACACAAAACCCTAAAAACCACGCAAAGGGGGCAAAAAGACCCTCCGTACCGAACTAACGGCACGGAGGTACACCCTCTGCGTCCCAGAGCTTCCAGCAAACAAATAGATAAGCTGGACAGAAGAAAAGCAAACAAAATAGCAAAGGAAAACTTAGCTATGCAGAGCAGCAGGCCACAGGAACGATCCAGGAGGAAAACAAGTCCAATACTGGAACATTGACAGGAAGCCAGGATCAAAGCACTAGGTGGAGTTAAGTAGAGCAGCACCTAACGACCTCACCACATCACCTGAGGGAGGAAACTCAGAAGCCGCAGTACCACTTCCCTCCACGAACGGAAGCTTACAGAGAGAATCAGCCGAAGTACCACTTGTGACCACAGGAGGGAGCCCTGCACAGAATTCACAACAGTACCCCCCCTTGAGGAGGGGTCACCGAACCCTCACCAGAGCCCCCAGGCCGACCAGGATGAGCCACATGAAAGGCACGAACAAGATCGGGAGCATGGACATCAGAGGCAAAGACCCAGGAATTATCTTCCTGAGCATAACCCTTCCACTTAACCAGATACTGGAGTTTCCGTCTTGAAAGACGAGAATCCAAAATCTTCTCCACAATATACTCCAACTCCCCCTCCACCAAAACCGGGGCAGGAGGGTCAACAGAAGGAACCATGGGTGCCACGTATCTCCGCAACAATGACCTATGGAATACGTTATGTATGGAAAAAGAATCTGGAAGGGTCAGACGCAAAGACACAGGATTAAGAACCTCAGAAATCCTATACGGACCAATGAAACGAGGTTTAAACTTAGGAGAGGAAACCTTCATAGGAATATGACGAGAAGATAACCAAACCAGATCCCCAACACGAAGTCGGGGACCCACACAGCGTCTGCGATTAGCAAAACGTTGAGCCTTCTCTTGGGACAAGGTCAAATTGTCCACTACCTGAGTCCAAATCTGCTGCAACCTGTCCACCACAGTATCCACACCAGGACAGTCCGAAGACTCAACCTGTCCTGACGAGAAACGAGGCTGGAACCCAGAGTTGCAGAAAAATGGCGAAACCAAGGTAGCCGAGCTAGCCCGATTATTAAGGGCGAACTCAGCAAAAGGCAAAAAGGACACCCAGTCATCCTGATCAGCAGAAACAAAACGTCTCAGATATGTTTCCAAGGTCTGATTGGTTCGTTCGGTCTGGCCATTAGTCTGAGGATGGAAAGCCGAGGAAAAAGACAAGTCAATGCCCATCCTACCACAAAAAGCTCGCCAAAACCTCGAAACAAACTGGGAACCTCTGTCAGAAACGATATTCTCTGGAATGCCATGTAAACGAACCACATGCTGGAAGAACAATGGCACCAAATCAGAGGAGGAAGGCAATTTAGACAAGGGTACCAAATGGACCATCTTAGAAAAGCAATCACAGACCACCCAAATGACTGACATCTTTTGAGAAACGGGAAGATCTGAAATAAAATCCATAGAGATATGTGTCCAAGGCCTCTTCGGGACTGGCAAGGGCAAAAGCAACCCACTGGCACGAGAACAGCAGGGCTTAGCCCGAGCACAAATCCCACAGGACTGCACAAAAGTACGCACATCCCGCGACAGAGATGGCCACCAAAAGGATCTAGCCACTAACTCTCTGGTACCAAAGATTCCAGGATGACCAGCCAAGACCAAACAATGAACCTCAGAGATAACTTTATTCGTCCACCTATCAGGGACAAACAGTTTCTCCGCTGGACAACGATCAGGTTTATTAGCCTGAAATTTTTGCAGCACTCGCCGCAAATCAGGGGAGATGGCAGACACAATTAATCCCCCTTTGAGGATACCCGCCGGCTCAGATACACCCGGAGAGTCGGGCACAGAACTCCTAGAAAGAGCATCCGCCTTCACATTTTTAGAGCCCGGAAGGTATGAAATCACAAAGTCAAAACGGGCAAAAAACAATGACCAACGAGCTTGTCTAGGATTCAACCGCTTGGCGGACTCGAGATAAGTCAAGTCCTTATGATCAGTCAAGACCATCACGCGATGCTTAGCTCCTTCAAGCCAATGACGCCACTCCTCGAATGCCCACTTCATGGCCAGCAACTCTCGGTTGCCCACATCATAATTTCGCTCAGCAGGTGAAAACTTCCTGGAAAAGAAGGCGCATGGTTTCATCACTGAGCAATCAGAACCTCTCTGCGACAAAACAGCCCCTGCTCCAATCTCAGAAGCATCAACCTCGACCTGGAACGGAAGCGAAACATCTGGTTGACACAACACAGGGGCAGAAGAAAAACGACGCTTCAACTCTTGAAAAGCTTCCACAGCAGCAGAAGACCAATTGACCACATCAGCACCCTTCTTGGTCAAATCGGTCAATGGTTTAGCAATACTAGAAAAATTGCAGATGAAGCGACGATAAAAATTAGCAAAGCCCAGGAACTTTTGCAGACTTTTCAGAGATGTCGGCTGAGTCCAATCATGGATGGCTTGGACCTTAACAGGATCCATCTCGATAGTAGAAGGGGAAAAGATGAACCCCAAAAATGAAACCTTCTGCACACCAAAGAGACACTTTGATCCCTTCACAAACAAAGAATTAGCACGCAGGACCTGAAAAACCGTTCTGACCTGCTTCACATGAGACTCCCAATCATCCGAGAAGATCAAAATGTCATCCAAGTACACAATCAGGAATTTATCCAGGTACTCTCAGAAGATGTCATGCATAAAGGACTGAAACACCGATGGAGCATTGGCAAGTCCGAATGGCATTACTAGATACTCAAAATGACCCTCTGGCGTATTAAATGCAGTTTTCCATTCATCGCCTCGCTTAATTCGCACAAGATTATACGCACCACGAAGATCTATCTTGGTGAACCAACTAGCCCCCTTAATCCGAGCAAACAAATCAGATAACAACGGCAAGGGGTACTGAAATTTAACCGTGATCTTATTTAGAAGGCGGTAATCTATACAAGGTCTCAGCGAACCATCCTTCTTGGCTACAAAAAAGAACCCTGCTCCTAATGGCGACGATGACGGGCGAATATGCCCCTTCTCCAGGGACTCCTTCACATAACTGCGCATAGCGGCGTGCTCAGGCACAGATAAATTAAACAATCGGCCTTTTGGGAACTTACTACCAGGAATCAAATTGATAGCACAATCACAATCCCTATGCGGAGGTAGGGCATCGGACTTGGGCTCATCAAATACATCCCGGTAATCAGACAAGAACTCTGGAACCTCAGAAGGGGTGGATGACGAAATTGACAGAAATGGAACATCACCATGTACCCCCTGACAACCCCAGATGGATTTCCAATCTAATACTGGATTATGGACTTGTAGCCATGGCAACCCCAACACGACCACATCATGCAGATTATGCAACACCAGAAAGCGAATAACCTCCTGATGTGCAGGAGCCATGCACATGGTCAGCTGGGTCCAGTACTGAGGCTTATTCTTGGCCAAAGGCGTAGCATCAATTCCTCTCAATGGAATAGGACACTGCAAGGGCTCCAAGAAAAACCCACAATGCTTAGCATACTCCAAGTCCATCAAATTCAGGGCAGCGCCTGAATCCACAAATGCCACGACAGAATACGATGACAAAGAGCAGATCAAGGTAATGGACAGAAGAAATTTTGACTGTACTGTACCAATGGTGGCAAACCTAGCGAACCGCTTAGTGCGCTTAGGACAATCAGAGATAGCATGAGTGGAATCACCACAGTAGAAACACAGCCCATTCAGACATCTGTGTTCTTGCCGTTCAATTCTGGTCAAAGTCCTATCGCACTGCATAGGCTCAGGTTTAAGCTCAGGTAATACCGCCAAATGGTGCACAGATTTACGCTCACGCAAGCGTCGACCAATCTGAATGGCCAAAGACATAGACTCATTCAAACCAGCAGGCATAGGAAATCCCACCATGACATCCTTAAGGGCTTCAGAGAGACCCTTTCTGAACATAGCTGCCAGCGCAGATTCATTCCATTGAGTGAGCACGGACCACTTTCTAAATTTCTGACAATATACCTCTATCTCATCCTGACCCTGACAAAGAGCCAGCAAATTTTTTTCTGCCTGATCCACAGAATTAGGCTCATCGTACAGAAATCCGAGCGCCAGGAAAAACGCATCGATATTACTTAATGCAGGATCTCCTGGCGCAAGAGAAAATGCCCAGTCCTGAGGGTCGCCACGCAAAAAAGAAATAATGATCAAAACCTGTTGAACTGGATCACCAGAGGAGCGAGGTTTCAAGGCCAGAAATAGTTTACAATTATTTTTGAAACTCAGAAACTTAGTTCTATCACCAAAAAACAAATCAGGAATAGGAATTCTTGGTTCTAACATAGATTTCTGATCAATAGTGTCTTGAATCTTTTGTACTCTTGCCGACAGCTGATCCACACATGAAGACAGACTTCTAATGTCCATTGCTACACCTGTGTCCTGAACCACCCAAATGTCTAGGGGAAAAAAAAGGCAAAACACAGTGCAGAGAAAAAAAAATGGTCTCAGAACTTCTTTTTTCCCTCTATTGAGAATCATTATTACTTTGGCTTCCTGTACTGTTATGATTAGGCAATTCAGTACCACAGTGAACATAGAGGTCAGAGCACATACAGTGATCTGACAATAATCCAAAAACATAGAATGAACTCTGAGACGTGGGAACTCTGTTGACCGCAATCCCTAATCCTATCCAACAACACTAGAGGCAGCCGTGGATTGCGCCTAACGCTACCTATGCAACTCAGCACAGCCTGAGAAACTAGCTAGCCTGAAGATAGAAAATAAGCCTACCTTGCCTCAGAAAAATACCCCAAAGGAAAAGGCAGCCCCCCACATATAATGACTGTGAGTAAGATGAAAAGACAAACGTAGAGATGAAATAGATTTAGCAAAGTGAGGCCCGACTTTCTGAACAGAGCGAGGATAGGAAAGGTAACTTTGCGGTCAACACAAAACCCTAAAAACCACACAAAGGGGGCAAAAAGACCCTCCGTACCGAACTAACGGCACGGAGGTACACCCTCTGCGTCCCAGAGCTTCCAGCAAACAAATAGATAAGCTGGACAGAAGAAAAGCAAACAAAATAGCAAAGGAAAACTTAGCTATGCAGAGCAGCAGGCCACAGGAACGATCCAGGAGGAAAACAAGTCCAATACTGGAACATTGACAGGAAGCCAGGATCAAAGCACTAGGTGGAGTTAAGTAGAGCAGCACCTAACGACCTCACCACATCACCTGAGGAAGGAAACTCAGAAGCCGCAGTACCACTTCCCTCCACCAACGGAAGCTTACAGAGAGAATCAGCCGAAGTACCACTTGTGACCACAGGAGGGAGCTCTGCCACAGAATTCACAACAGATCTGCAAGGAAGCATGGCAGAGGATCCCCAAATCCAGGTGTGAAAAACTTTTTGCATCATTCCCTAGAAGACTCATGGCTGTACTAGGTCAAAAGGGTGCTTCTCTTCAATACTGAGCAAAGGCTCTGAATACTTATGGCCATGTGATATTTCAGTTTTTCTTTTTTATAAATATTTGCACAAGTTGTTACATTTCTATTTTTTTTTCAGTCAAGATGGGGTGCAGAGTGTACATTAATGAGAAAGAAATTTTTTGAATTTACCAAATGGCTGCAATGAAACAAAGAGTGAAAAATTTAAAGGGGTCTGAATACTTTCCGCACCCACTGTATATATATTTATTCTGAAAAAAATCCGAAAATTATAGAAAAAAAATCATTTTTACTCTTAAAGAATATCAATCTCTACACAATCTTTCCATTCACATATAGTTAAAAAGGCGACTGCTAAATGGTTATTTGGACACTGAATCAATTAGGACATGTCGTCTCTGGAACAGCAAATGAACATGTGGGAAATATTTGAAACATTATCGTTGTGGGATTATTTACGTATCTACACAACAGTGTTTGGGGCTCAGTTAAAAAGACAATTTTTCGAACTTCAAATCCATCAGGAGGTTTTTAATAAATGGTAGGACTTTTACAAAGCCTACAGTCATGGTCAAAAGTATTAACACCCCTGCAATTCTGTCATATAATACTCAGTTTCTTCCTGAAAATGATTGCAATCACAAATTCTTTGGTATTATTATCTTCATTTAATTTGTCTTAAATGAAAAAACGCAAAAGAGAATGAAGCAAAAAGCAAAACATTGATCATTTCACACAAAACTCCAAAAATGGGCCAGACAAAAGTATTGGCACCCTCAGCCTAATACTTGGTTGCACAAACTTTAGCTAAGGCTGGTTTCACATTGGCGTTTTTTCGGGTGCGTTTTTGCGGTAAAAAACGCAAAAAAACGCATGGTGAAAAAACGCATGTAAACGCGTGTAAACGCTGCGTTTTTTTGACGCATGCGTTTTTGCATGTGGTGAAAAAAACGCGGCGTTTTACCGCGTTTACATGCGTTTTTTCATGCGTTTGCGTTTTTTAAACGCATGCAGAAAAATGTGTGACAACTGCCAATCATCAAAATAAAGTAAAAAACCCACTATAAACAGAAATAGTTAGGGTTAGGGTTAGGGTTAGGGGTAGGGATCATAACCCTAACCCTAAAGGGATCCTACCCCTAACCCTACCCCTAACCCTAGCCCTAAGGGATCCTAACCCTAACCCTAACCCTACCCCTAACCCTACCCCTAACCCTAACCCTAAGGGATCCTACCCCTAACCCTACCCCTAACCCTAACCCTAAGGGATCCTACCCCTAACCCTACCCCTAACCCTACCCCTAACCCTAACCCTAAGGGATCCTAACCCTAACCCTAACCCTACCCCTAACCCTACCCCTAACTCTAACCCTAAGGGATCCTACCCCTAACCCTACCCCTAACCCTAACCCTAAGGGATCCTAACCCTAACCCTAACCCTACCCCTAACCCTACCCCTAACCCTAACCCTAAGGGATCCTAACCCTAACCCTACCCCTACCCCTAACCCTAACCATAAAGGGATTAGGGTTAGGGTTAGGATCCCTTAGGATTAGGGTTAGGGGTAGGGTTAGGGTTAGGATCCCTTAGGGTTAGGGGTAGGGTTAGGGGTAGGGTTAGAGTTAGGATCCCTTAGGGTTAGGGGTAGGGTTAGGGGTAGGGTTAGGGGTAGGGTTAGGTTCCCTTTATCACCTTTATGCTGGGGGGTGGCATTTCAGTGTGTTTTCTGGTTTTTTAATAAAAAAACGCATGCGTTTTTTACCGCAAAAAACGCATGCACCAAAAAACGCATGCGTCCCCATTGACTCCAATGTATTTTTTGACCCAAAAAAAACGCATGAAAACGCATGCGTTTTTTTTTTGGTCCAAAAAACGCTTCTAAAAATACTACAAGTAGCATTTCAGAAAATGAACGCATGCAGTAAAAAAACGCATGCGTCAAAAAACGCGACCAAACGCGTACACAAAAAAACGCATGCGTTTTCAATGTTAAATATAGGGAAAAAAAACGCATGCGTTTTTTTGAAAAAAAACGCTGCAGACAAAAACGCAAGTGTGAAACCACCCTAAAATAACTGCGACCAACCACTTCCGGTAACCATCAATGAGTTTCTTACAATGCTCTGCTGGAATTTTACACCATTCTTTGGCAAACTGCTCCAGGTCCCTGATATTTGAAGGGTGCCTTCTCCAAACTGCCATTTTTAGATCTCTCCACAGGTGTTCTATGGGATTCAGGTCTGGACTCATTGCTGGCCACCTTAGAAGTCTCCAGTGCTTTCTCTCAAACCATTTTCTAGTGCTTTTTGAAGTGTGTTTTGGGTCATTGTCCTGCTGGAAGACCCATGACCTCTGAGGGAGACCCAGCTTTCTCACACTGGGCCCTACATTATGCTGGAAAATTTGTTGGTAGTCTTCAGACTTCATAATGCCATGCACACGGTCAAGCAGTCCAGTGCCAGAGGCAGCAAAGCAACCCCAAAACATCAGGGAACCTCCGCCATGTTTGACTGTAGGGACCATGTTCTTTTCTTTGAATGCCTCTTTTTTTCTCCTGTAAACTCTATGTTGATGCCGTTGCCCAAAAAGCTCTACTTTTGTCTCATCTGTGCAGAGAACATTCTTCCAAAACGTTTTAGGCTTTTTCAGGTAAGTTTTGGCAAACTCCAGCCTGGCTTTTTTATGTCTCGGGGTAAGAAGTGGGGTCTTCCTGGGTCTCCTACCATACAGTCCCTTTTCATTCAGAGGGCCAACGGATAGTACTGGTTGACACTGTTGTACCCTCGGACTGCAGGGCAGCTTGAACTTGTTTGGATGTTAGTCGAGGTTCTTTATCAAACATCCGCACAATCTTGCGTTGAAATCTCTTGTCAATTTTTCTTTTCCATCCACATCTAGGGAAACTAGCCACAGTGCCATGGGCTTTAAACTTCTTGATGACACTGTGCACGGTGTTATGATGTGGTGGTCTAGGAGCAACATGGAACGAGCTCTGAAGGAAGTGGTAACTGTACTGACCGCAGTCCCTAAGCTCAACACAACACTAGAAGTAGCCGTGGAATGCTCCTAACTCTCCCTAGGGATCTCGACACAGCCTAAGAGCTAACTACCCCTAAAGACAGAAGCAGGAAAACTATCTTTCATATATTCCAGGGGCCTTCTATATTCCAGGGCCTTCTGGGAAAAGCGAAGAGTCTCCCTCAGCTAGAAGATCGTTGGGTATAGCCGGGACCAGCTGCTTGGAAAGCATCACCAAACCAGGGATTCAAGCTTCAGGAGGATAATTTGCATATTCCAGGGGCCTTCTGGGAAAAGCGAAGAGTCTCCCTCAGCTAGAAGATCGTTGGGTACAGCCTGGACCAGCTGCTTGGAAAGCATCACCAAACCAGGGATTCAAGCTTCAGGAGGATAATTTGCATATTCCAGGGGCCTTCTGGGAAAAGCGAAGAGTCTCCCTCAGCTAGAAGATCGTTGGGTACAGCCGGGACCAGCTGCTTGGAAAGCATCACCAAACTGTTGCCTGTAGGACATTATTGCAAGAAAGCTTGGCTGAGTAGATTACACAAGAAGGAAAACACACAGCAAGTCAGCAGGATCTAGGAGCAACATGGCAGATGTGACAACCTACATGGTGAGCTGCAGCATGTGCTACATGTTCACAGATCGACCAGAAGAAGAATCGAATTTCACCTGTCAGAAATGTAGACTAGTGGCCCTTTTAGAAGAAAAGGTGCGGAGTCTGGAAGAAAGAATAGCAACTTTGAAACTCATCAAAGAGAATGAAGACTTCCTAGACAGAACAGAAGCATCTCTACTGGTCACAGAAGGTGAAAAAAGTGTCAGAGAACCTCCAAAAGCAGATGAGTGGAAGCATGTGACCAAAAGAAGCAAGAAGACCATGGAGAAATCACCAACCACACAACTGAAGAACCGATATCAAATCTTTGTAGAGGATGAAGATGGCACACCTAAGGATGAAGCAATACCAGCAAGCAAAAAAGAAAAGGGCACACAGCAACAAGTGACAGCAAAAAGTACAGCCAAGAAGCAACGAAGAGTGGTGGTGGTGGGAGACTCACTACTGAGAGGCACAGAAGCAGCCATCTGCAGACCGGACATAACCGCAAGAGAAGTATGCTGCCTTCCAGGTGCGATGATCAAGGATGTGACCGATAGGATACCAAAGCTCTTCAGCTCCAAGGACGTCCACCCATTTCTTCTGATACATGTTGGCACCAATGAAACGGCAAGGAAGGACCTACCGACAATCTGCAAGGACTTTGAAGAGTTGGGGAAGAAAGTAAAGGAACTGGATGCACAGGTAGTTTTTTCTTCTATCCTTCCAGTAGATGGGCATGGCACCAGGAAATGGAACAGGATCCTTCATGCGAACAACTGGCTAAGACGATGGTGCAGACAACAAGGATTCGGATTCCTGGACCACGGTGTGAATTACTTGTACGATGGACTCCTCGCCAGAGACGGACTACACCTCAACAAACCTGGGAAACACACATTCGCCAGAAGACTCGCTACACTCATCAGGAGGGCGTTAAACTAGAAGAAGAGGGGACGGGAAGAAAAACATTAGACTCGAACAAAGAAGACCCAGGAAAACATACTCAGAAGGGAGGTAAGAACATTTCTAAAACAATCCACAGCGAGGAGATTGGAACAAAACAAAATCCTCTAAACTGCATGCTCGCAAACGCCAGAAGCCTGACAAACAAGATGGAAGAACTAGAAGCAGAAATATCTACAGGTAACTTTGACATAGTGGGAATAACCGAGACATGGTTAGATGAAAGCTATGACTGGGCAGTTAACTTACAGGGTTACAGTCTGTTTAGAAAGGATCGTAAAAATCGGAGAGGAGGAGGGGTTTGTCTCTATGTAAAGTCTTGTCTAAAGTCCACTTTAAGGGAGGATATTAGCGAAGGGAATGAGGATGTCGAGTCCATATGGGTCGAAATTCATGGAGGGAAAAATGGTAACAAAATTCTCATTGGGGTCTGTTACAAACCCCCAAATATAACAGAAACCATGGAAAGTCTACTTCTAAAGCAGATAGATGAAGCTGCAACCCATAATGAGGTCCTGGTTATGGGGGACTTTAACTACCCGGATATTAACTGGGAAACAGAAACCTGTGAAACCCATAAAGGCAACAGGTTTCTGCTAATAACCAAGAAAAATTATCTTTCACAATTGGTGCAGAATCCAACCAGAGGAGCAGCACTTTTAGACCTAATACTATCTAATAGACCTGACAGAATAACAAATCTGCAGGTGGTCGGGCATCTTGGAAATAGCGACCACAATATTGTACAGTTTCACCTGTCTTTCACTAGGGGGACTTGTCAGGGAGTCACAAAAACACTGAACTTTAGGAAGGCAAAGTTTGACCAGCTTAGAGATGCCCTTAATCTGGTAGACTGGGACAATATCCTCAGAAATAAAAATACAGATAATAAATGGAAAATGTTTAAGAACATCCTAAATAGGCACTGTAAGCGGTTTATACCTTGTGGGAATAAAAGGACTAGAAATAGGAAAAACCCAATGTGGCTAAACAAAGAAGTAAGACAGGCAATTAACAGTAAAAAGAAAGCATTTGCACTACTAAAGCAGGATAGCACCATTGAAGCTCTAAAAAACTATAGGGAGAAAAATACTTTATCTAAAAAACTAATTAAAGCTGCCAAAAAGGAAACAGAGAAGCACATTGCTAAGGAGAGTAAAACTAATCCCAAACTGTTCTTCAACTATATCAATAGTAAAAGAATAAAAACTGAAAATGTAGGCCCCTTAAAAAATAGTGAGGAAAGAATGGTTGTAGATGACGAGGAAAAAGCTAACATATTAAACACCTTCTTCTCCACGGTATTCACGGTGGAAAATTAAATGCTAGATGAAATCCCAAGAAACAATGAAAACCCTATATTAAGGGTCACCAATCTAACCCAAGAAGAGATGCGAAACCGGCTAAATAAGATTAAAATAGATAAATCTCCGGGTCCGGATGGCATATACCCACGAGTACTAAGAGAACTAAGTAATGTAATAGATAAACCATTATTTCTTATTTTTAGGGACTCTATAGCGACGGGGTCTGTTCTGCAGGACTGGCGCATAGCAAATGTGGTGCCAATATTCAAAAAGGGCTCTAAAAGTGAACCTGGAAATTATAGGCCAGTAAGTCTAACCTCTATTGTTGGTAAAATATTTGAAGGGTTTCTGAGGGATGTTATACTGGATTATCTCAATGAGTATAACTGTTTAACTCCATATCAGCATGGGTTTATGAGAAATCGCTCCTGTCAAACCAATCTAATCAGTTTTTATGAAGAGGTAAGCTATAGGCTGGACCATGGTGAGTCATTGGACGTGGTATATCTCGATTTTTCCAAAGCGTTTGATACCGTGCCGCACAAGAGGTTGGTACACAAAATGAGAATGCTTGGTCTGGGGGAAAATGTGTGTAAATGGGTTAGTAACTGGCTTAGTGATAGAAAGCAGAGGGTGGTTATAAATGGTATAGTCTCTAACTGGGTCGCTGTGACCAGTGGGGTACCGCAGGGGTCAGTATTGGGACCTGTTCTCTTCAACATATTCATTAGTGATCTGGTAGAAGGTTTACACAGTAAAATATCGATATTTGCAGATGATACAAAACTATGTAAAGCAGTTAATACAAGAGAAGATAGTATTCTGCTACAGATGGATCTGGATAAGTTGGAAACTTGGGCTGAAAGGTGGCAGATGAGGTTTAACAATGATAAATGTAAGGTTATACACATGGGAAGAAGGAATCAATATCACCATTACACACTGAACGGGAAACCACTGGGTAAATCTGACAGGGAGAAGGACTTGATGATCCTAGTTAATGATAAACTTACTTGGAGCAGCCAGTGCCAGGCAGCAGCTGCCAAGGCAAACAGGATCATGGGGTGCATTAAAAGAGGTCTGGATACACATGATGAGAGCATTATACTGCCTCTGTACAAATCCCTAGTTAGACCGCACATGGAGTACTGTGTCCAGTTTTGGGCACCGGTGCTCAGGAAGGATATAATGGAACTAGAGAGAGTACAAAGGAGGGCAACAAAATTAATAAAGGGGATGGGAGAACTACAATACCCAGATAGATTAGCGAAATTAGGATTATTTAGTCTAGAAAAAAGACGACTGAGGGGCGATCTAATAACCATGTATAAGTATATAAGGGGACAATACAAATATCTCGCTGAGGATCTGTTTATACCAAGGAAGGTGACGGGCACAAGGGGGCATTCTTTGCGTCTGGAGGAGAGAAGGTTTTTCCACCAACATAGAAGAGGATTCTTTACTGTTAGGGCAGTGAGAATCTGGAATTGCTTGCCTGAGGAGGTGGTGATGGCGAACTCAGTCGAGGGGTTCAAGAGAGGCCTGGATGTCTTCCTGGAGCAGAACAATATTGTATCATACAATTATTAGGTTCTGTAGAAGGACGTAGATCTGGGGATTTATTATGATGGAATATAGGCTGAACTGGATGGACAAATGTCTTTTTTCGGCCTTACTAACTATGTTACTATGTTACTATCTTGCCTCAGAGAAAATCCCCAAAGGATAGATTAGCCCCCCACAAATAATGACTGTGAGTGGAGAGGAAAAAGACATACACAGAATGAAACCAGGATGAGCACAGGAGGCCAGTCTAGCTTGATAGATAGGACAGGATGGAATACTGTGCGGTCAGTATAAAACACTACAAAAATCCACGCAGAGTTTACAAAAAAAAATCTCCACACCTGACTAAAGGCGTGGAGGGCAAATCTGCTTCCCAGAGCTTCCAGCAAGACAGAATTAATTCATACTGATAACGCTGGACAAACATAGAAAGCACTGAACGGACAAGTCCACAATCTGTGAACAGAAAAGCGCAAGCAAAAACTTAGCTTTGCTGAACTGGTCAGGATAACAGGGAAATCCAAAGAGATGTGAATCCAACCAGGAACCATTTACAAGTGGCACTGGCTGAAGGAACAGCCAGGCCTAAATAGCCGAGCAGAAGAGACGATAAGTGGAGGCAGCTGAAGACAGCTAACTCCAAGGAGCAGCCAAACCACTTGAAACCACAAGAGGGAGCCCAAGAGCAGAACTCACAAAAGTTCCACTTACAACCACCGGAGGGAGCCCAAGAGCGGAATTCACAACAGCACGGTAGACACAGGAACATTCAGGTCTTTGGAGATGGACTTGTAGCCTTGAGATTGCTTATGCTTCCTCACAATTTGGTTTCTCAAGTCCTCAGACAATTCTTTGGTCTTCTTTCTTTTCTCCATGCTCAATGTGGTACATACAAGGACACAGGACAGAGGTTGAGTCAACTTTAATCCATGTCAACTGGCTGCAAGTGTGATTTAGTTATTGCCAACACCTGTTAGGTGCCACAGGTAAGTTACAGGTGCTGTTAATTACACAAATTAGAGAAGCATCACATGATTTTTCTAACGGTGCCAATACTTTTGTCCACCCCCTTTTTTATGTTTGGTGTGGAATTATATCCAATTTGGCTTTAGGACAATTCTTTTTGTGTTTTTTTCATTTAAGACAAATTAAATGAAGATAATAATACCAAAGAATTAGTGATTGCAATCATTTTCAAGAAGAAACTGAGTATTATCTGACAGAATTGCAGGGGTGTTAATACTTTTGGCCATGACTGTATGTTTTATGACATTTTTCACGTAGTATTGCCCCTCTAGAATCAGCTTTTATAGCTCTCTTGGTGTCCATTGGAGTATACTATGTCCCAAATGAGCTCGGGAAAAGAACATACAATAATTATCTTTTTACATTTTATGTGGGAAACATTGTTTGGTTGACAGCAGGGTGAGTGTGAACTTTGTGCCAAGAATGATCGATGTCATTAGTCTTGTGTGTCGTAATTCCATATTCATGATAACTCTCCCAATTCACATATTTTAACATATACAAAACTGATGAAATATGAAAAAAAGGATTCAATTATATGATATTATTGTTCTACATGTAAGTTGAATTTACATATTTTGAGGAGTTCCATGTAATTTCCAGTGAGCACTTTGCAGATAGCCCTGATCCATTCTAACTTTTCTCACTCTTTCCTGCCATTTCAGCGCCAGTCATTATTTCATTAAATAGGTTATCTCATATTTTTAAAAGGGTTTTCCAGCCACAGAATTTTTTTTATTTCATTTACATGTATTCCTGAAATGTAGCATATCACTAATTGGCGTCTATTACCATGATAGCTCAGTTCCTGAGCTTGCTGATGTGGTTACATGACCTGCAGGTCTTCAGTTCCTCTGAGGATCTTTTCTAACTTAGAATCCAGCTATTTCCTGCCTGAGCTTTGATTTATTCACCAAAGTGTAGGTAGCAGTGCTGCCACTAGAAATTTCAGGGCCCCATGCTGGCAAAATTTTCGATGCCCTCTTGAGAGTCCGCCCAGGCTCCATCCCAGCTCTGCTTCCACCCCTCGAACCGTCCACAGTCCCATCACCCTCTCTTGGAAAAACTCCACTTCTGCACCACATTCTTACCAATCACACATTTACAGAGCCAGCAGCTTTTGCTTGGGCCAAAATATTTTTTAATCTGCAAACCAAGACAATGTACACTCTTTTGGCTGGGCTCTACACTACTGTAACTTAATTGTTAAAATATCCAATACAATTTCGGTATACTTTTATTTATTCTTCAATTTTTAAAATGACCAATAATATCACTTACAAGGGACAAATACCACCGCACCATGACCAGACCACATATTTCCACCTTATAGTGATCAAATAATAGCACATACAAGGAGCAAAAACTGCCACACCATGACTAGACCATGTATTACCACCATAGTGACCGAATAATACTACATACATGGAACAAATACCACCACACCATGGCCAGATCACATATTACCACCAGAGTGACTGAATAATAACACATACAAGGAACAAATATCGTCACACCATGACCAGATCACATTTTACCACAACATAGTGACCAAATAATAGCACATACAAGGAACAAATACCACCACACCATGATCAGATCACATATTACCACAACATAGTGACTGAATACTACAATAATTAACATTAGTAAAAAAAAAGCACAATACTAATATCACCATAAGTGCCATTTTACACAAGAGATCTGTACTTCATATACAGTGTAAGTGTACAGGCAATATACAGTGATCACCCGTGACTTTATATATAGGAGCTTTGTATATAGTGTATAGTGTTCAGTAGTGTTGAGCATTCCGATACCGCAAGTATCGGGTATCGGCCGATATTTGCGGTATCGGAATTCCGATACCGAATTCTGATACTTCCCGCGTATCGGATACCGGAATCGGAAGTTCCCAGAATTCAAACTGAACGCAGCAGCCAATGAGGAATGATTGGAAGTGTGGGCACATCCTGTTTAGCATGGTGGGCATGTAACTACTGGCAAGGCTGTGATTGGCTGCTGAAATGATGTCACTCTGCACTATAAAAAACGCTGCCGCCATTTTGCGCTCACTCTGCTGTGATTTCAGTTAGGGACAGGATGCTGTGTTCTAACTGAGGGCCAGTTGAGATAGCTAATTGCTTTATTTTCCTTTCCCAAGGCTAATTTAGCAAAACGCTGTGTGTTCTTCACTGTTCACCTTGCTCTTGCCTTGCAGCGCTGTTTTAACAGCGTTCTGCAAGGTCTCTCTGTGTGTGTGTGTGCAGCTCACTCTGTAGTCTGTGTGCAGCCATATACCCGGTTGTATTCAGCTCAGGGGGGGTTCACACTGCCTCACACAGTTGTCCTTTTTTGCTCATAGTGCAGCCTGCTGCACATTTTTTCTAAAATTTCCTATTAGTGTTTTTCCACCCGTCTCCAGCTAAATTGCGGAAAAACACTACATAGGATAACCTAGAGGGGGGTTTTTGGGCCTTGCAGCGCCGTTTACGGCTGTCTGCACGGTCTCCGTGTGAGCCCAGCTCGCCCTGTAGTCTGTGTGCAGCCATAGCCGGTTGCATTCAGCTCAGGGTTCGTTACTGCCTCATACCTTGAAAAAAAATTTCCTTTTTTTTCAAATAGTGCAGCCTGTTTAAAATTTTTTAAAAAAATTTCCTATTAGTGTTTTTCCACCCGTGTCCAGCTAAATTGTAGAAAAACACTACATAGGATAACCTAGAGGGGTTTTTTGGGGCCTTGCAGCGCCGTTTACGGCTGTCTGCACGGTCTCTGTGTGAGCGCAGCTCGCCCTGTAGTCTGTGTGCAGCCATAGCCGGTTGGATTCAGCTCAGGGTTCGTTACTGCCTCATACCTTGAAAAAAAATTTCCTTTTTTTCAAATAGTGCAGCCTGTTTAAAATTTAAAAAAAAATTTCCTATTAGTGTTTTTCCACCCGTCTCCAGCTAAATTGTGGAAAAACACTACATAGGATAACCTAGAGGTGTTTTTTTGGGCCTTGCAGCGCCGTTTACGGCTGTCTGCACGGTCTCTGTGTGAGCGCAGCTCGCAATGTAGTCTGCGTGCAGCCATAGCCGGTTGGATTCAGCTCAGGGTGCGTTACTGCCTCATACCTTGAAAAAAAATTTCCTTTTTTTCAAATAGTGCAGCCTGTTTAAAATTTTTTAAAAAAATTTCCTATTAGTGTCTTTCCACCCGTCTCCAGCTAAATAGTGGAAAAACACTACATAGGATAACCTAGAGGAGGGTTTTTGGGCCTTGCAGCGCCGTTTACGGCTGTCTGCACGGTCCCCGTGTGAGTTAAACTTGCTCTGTAGTCCGATCTGCAGAAACAAAAAAAAAAGGAAAGTTCACCAAACACAACTTAACACTTGTGTAGGCCACATTTGAAAAATAATAAAGTTTAGTCCACACTTTACAACATTAGTGTTTCTTACACCTGTTAGGAGGAGCATTTCAGGAATAAGCACACTAAGGCCTTAGTACTTTTCTGCTTATCTTTATCTGTCAACCAAGATGAAGAGGGCAGGGAGTAAGGCACGTGGGCGTGGGCGCGGAGCAGGGAGAAAAGCAGGGAGAGGACGTGGTGATTCTGTGCCTGCTGCGGGCACCGGTGACTCGTCGTCACTCAGTTTCAGCAGGGAACAGTCCTTCATGCGCAGCTTTGTCGGAGAGCGCCGTGCACCGCTGCTGCGTGAAGACCAAATTGAAGCCGTTGTCGGGTGGATGGCAGCTAACGCCTCGGCATCGACTTCAGTTAGTGCCACATCCTCTCAGGCACAGAGTACTGGAGAGCAGCCATCCAAATTGGCCAGGCAGTCAGAGAGCCCAGGACAGGAGCCGTCTCTACTTCTGTTCTCTGAATCTCTTGGCTTGGAAACAGGGGGCCAGCCAAGCAGCATTGGAGAAATGGAAGAAGAGGCAGTGTGCAATGATGCCCAACAGCTTTGTCTCTCTGACTCTGAAGAGGCGGGTGGGCCAGTGCCTCCGGTGACCACAGCGCAGTACGCATCTGATAATGAAACTCAGGTGCCGCTTTCTGGTGCGTACTGTGCTGCCGAGACTACCCAGGAGGAGCAGTTGGTGGCAGAGGGTAGTGGAGATGATGAGGTCGTTGACCCATCGTGGCGTGAGGAACAGGAAGGTGGTGGGAGCAGCTCTGAGGAAGAGATTCCCCTTACGGGCCAAAGAGGGAGAGGGAGGGGGAAGACTGCGGAGCCTGTAGCCTCCACTTTGGCACCCGTTAGGAGCCTGTCTCTTTCCAAAGCCAAAAAGGGCGCTCCCAAGACTTGCAGTGCCTGGTCCTTTTTTGACACAGTTGCAGATGACATTTGTTTTGTCAAATGCAAGCTGTGTCATCAGAAAGTAAAAAGAGGGAAAAATGTCAGCAACCTCAATACCACAAATATGTGGAAACATGTGCGGACCAGGCACGCGGTGGAGTTACAGAAACACACTGAAGATGTAGGCCAACCAACAGCGGCAGCTACCACCTCTTCAGCTCGTGTTGCCTCTTCCTCCAGCTCACGCACAGCTGGTTTGGCTTCCTCCCAGGATCGCCATGGAAGAATCTCTGGCACTGTTGTCCAGAGACCTTGTGTAATTCCACCCACAGCACCACCTTCCCAGTCATCCTCACACTCCCAGTCTACTCTACAGCCATCGGTAGTACAGGCATGGGAGAAAAGGCGGGCATTCTCGGCCAACCACCCCCGAGCACAGGCTCTGAATGCAGGCATTGCCAAACTGTTGTCCCTGGAAATGCTCTCATTCAGGCTAGTGGAGACTGACAGCTTCCGTGACTTGATGGCATTGGCAGTCCCACAGTACAAGGTGCCCAGCCGCTTTTACTTCAGCAGGCAAGCTGTCCCTGCCCTGCACAGGCATGTTGAGGGAAACATAAAACATGCGCTACTGAACGCCGTCAGTAGCAAGGTCCACCTCACCACCGATGCGTGGACCAGTCAGCATGGACAGGGGCGATACGTTTCCCTCACTGCCCATTGGGTTAATGTTGTTGAGCCAGGTACAGATCGTGCGAGTGGCGCAGGACGTGTCCTGCCCACTCCAAGGATTGCAGGAATCCAGTCTGTACGCATTGACTCCTCCTCTTACACAAGTTCCTCAGAATCATCTCTGCAGGAGCCGTCACAGTCCACCTCCACATGGACCCGTGAACGTTTACCTATGACCGACATGAGCACAGCCGTGGCCAAACGTCAGCAGGCCATCTTGAAACTAGTTTCATTGGGGAATCAATGCCACACAGCGCAGGAGCTCTGGAATGCCATCAAGCAGGAGAGCGATGTGTGGTTACTGCCAGCGAATCTCCAGCCAGGCATGGAAGTGTGTGACAATGGCCGAAATCTGGTGGCAGCTTTGGCCCTTGGCAACCTCACTCACATCCCATGTCTGGCACATGTGCTCAATTTGGTTGTGCAGAGTTTTCTGAGGGACTATCCGGATCTTGATGCCCTGCTGCACAAGGTCCGCCTAGAGTGTGTTCACTTGCGGCGTTCCAGCTTGGCAAGATCCCGCATTGCTGCTCTGCAGCGCCGATTCCGCCTTCCGGAACACCGCATCATATGTGACCTACCTACCCGGTGGAATTCCACGTTACATATGTTGGAGCGGTTGTGTGAGCAGCAGCAAGCAGTTATGGAGTACCAGCTGCACCAGGCGCAAAGAAGTCGCAGTCAGCGCCGATCAGACTTCACAACCACAGAGTGGGCCACTATGAAGGACGTCTGCCAGGTTTTGCATCCTTTTGATTATTCCACGCGGATGGCAAGTGCAGATGATGCACTAGTCAGCATGACTGTCCCCCTTATCTGCCTGCTTCAGCAAACTTTGCAAGGGTTAAGGGATGATGTTGTGGAAGAGGTGGAGGATGAGGAGTCACCTTTTCCATCAGCTTCTGGAGAGTCAGCGCCACGTGGTTCCTCACAAAGGGGTACGCAGGGGCCACTTTGTGAGGAGGATGAGGAAGAGTCAATGGAGGAGGAAGAGCTCCGTCCAGAGGAGGGAGCGACACAATTGTCCAGTGGTCAGTGTGTACAGCGAGGGTGGGGTGATGATGAGCGGGCAGAGATCATGTCTCAAGCAGGGGACAGCGTTTCTGGGCCAGTTGGCAGTCTGCAGCACATGGTGGATTTCATGCTGCAGTGTCTGAGAAACGACCGCCGCATCGACCACATTCTCAACATGCCTGATTATTGGGTGTTCACCCTCCTCGATCCTCGCTACCGGGACAACGTCCAAAACCTCATCCCAGCGTTGACCCGGTAGCGTAAATTGTGGGAGTCCCACGACACACTGGTGAATTCCATCATCTTCTCCAGTCCAACTGAGAGGAGTGCTGCTAGTGCTTTACAAAGCAGCTCAGTGCGTCGAGGCAGTGGGGGAGGCTCTGCCCAAAGAGGGAGCAGAAGCAGTGCCTCTGCCCAAGGCAAGCCCAGTATGGCACAACTCTGGCACACTTTTGTTTGCCCGCCCCAAATGTCTACACCATCACCGGCGGCTCCAGTCAGCAGGAGGCAACGGTTCCGTCAGATGGTGACAGACTACATGGCTTGCCCTCTTACTGTACTCCCAGACGGCTCTTCCCCGTTCAAGTTTTGGGTCTCTAAGCTGGATACATGGCCAGAGCTAAGCCAGTATGCATTGGAGGTGCTGTCTTGCCCTGCGGCTAGTGTCTTATCGGAATGTGTCTTTAGTGCCGCAGGTGGTGTACTAACAGACCGTCGCATGCGACTATCCTCCGATAACGTTGACCGGCTTACTTTCCTGAAAATGAACCAGGCCTGGATCTCGCAGGAATTTGCCACTCCTCTGCCTGATTAAGTAATTGGGTGTCATCCAGGTCTCCTGATGTGTTCATCTTTCTACCACCTGAACTGCTATTCCTGGGCTCCAACACCGCCAGTTGCGGCTCAGAAGTGCAGGCTGCACAGTAAAAACATACGACCCAGTGTTATTGGGTTTCAGTAACGTCAGCTGATCCCCAGCTGTGTAGCCGGCAATGTGTCCTGCGACCGCCACGCTGGCACAGCAACCTAAATGTAAGGGAACCTGTCCCCCCCCCCCGTCGTTTGTTACTGAAAGAGCCATCTTGTGCAGCAGTAATGCTGCACAAGGAAAAGGTAGCTCTTTTAGTTTAGTTCCTTGCACACGCAGAACTTAACACTTATAAAATGTGTTCACTGATACCGTTATACCGTCCCGGAGCTGGGACTTTCCTTCGTAATGTGATGCAGCACAGCCGTCATTCCTACCCCCTTGGTGCCATGCGCTGCCTCCTCAGCGTTGTTTTAAGCTGTCACGGAGCCTGCGCTGTTCTGTTATCCCTTGGCCATGCCCTATTTGCGCTGCCTGTCTTCTGACATAATTTGGTGTCAGGCTGGCTGCGCCTGTGCGGCCGCGCTGCCCGAGATCCCGCCTCGCAGTGTCTTCTGATTGAATCACACTGCGGGCCTGGGATCCATGGGCATGCGCAGTGCATATCTTCCCCTCGGGCTCTCGCTCATCTCCCTCCGCCTTCTTTAGACTGTGCGCCGTCAGCTGATCCCTAATAGCATGCCACGGCCGTGACACCGCACAGTCTGAAGAAGAGGGAAGGAGGGGAGTGAGAGTCGAGGATATGCACTGTGCATGCCCATGGATCCAAGGCCCGCAGTGGGATTACGTTAGACTTCACTGTGAGGTGGGATCTGGAGCAGCGTGAACGCACAGGCACTGACAGCCTGACACCAAATTATGTCAGAAGACAGGCAGCGCTAATTGGGCATGGCCAAGGGATAAAAAACAGCGCAGGCTCCGTGACAGCTTAAAACAACGCTGAGGAGGCAGTGCACGGCACCAAGGGGATAGGAATGACAGCTGTGCTGTGTCCCATTACGAAGGAAATTCGCACCTCCGGGATGGTTTAACGGTATAAGGGGACACATTTTTAGTGTTTACCTCTGTGTTTGCAAGGAGCATAATTAAAAGAGCAACCTTTTCCTTTTGCATCCTTAGTGCTGCACAAGATGGCTCTTTCAGCTACAAACGTCTGGGGGGGGGGGTTAAAGGTTCCCTTTCAACTTGCTCCAATCAGGCTTCGCCCTACACTCTGTTCCTCTGCTCCTCCTGCTGTCCCTGGGCTCTAACACCACCAGTTGGTGCCTGGAAGTGCTGTCTGCACAGTCAACAGTCACTCCTCTGTTATTGGGGTTCAGTAACGTCAGCTGAGCCACAGCTGTGTGTGCGGCAATACCTCCAATCTGCTCCTCCTGCTGTCCCTGGGCTCTAACACCGCCAGTTGGTGCCTGGAAGTGCTGTCTGCACAGTCAACAGTCGCTCCTCTGTTATTGGGGTTCAGTAACGTCAGCTGATCCCCAGCTGTGTGTGCGGCAATACCTCCAATCTGCTCCTCCTGCTGTCCCTGGGCTCTAACACCGCCAGTTGGTGCCTGGAAGTGCTGTCTGCACAATTAACAGTCGCTCCTCTGTTATTGGGGTTCAGTAACGTCAGCTGATCCCCAGCTGTGTATTCGGCAACGTGTCATGCGACCGCCACGCTGGCACAACTAAAATGTAAGGGGACCTGTCCCCCCCCCGCCCCTAGGCGTTTGTTACTGAAAGAGCCACCTTGTGCAGCACTAATACTGCACAAGGAAAAAGGCGCTCTTGAAATTATGCTCCTTGCAAACGCTGAACTACACACTCATGTAATGTGTCCCCTCACACCGTCCAACCGTCCCGGAGGTGGGACTTTCCTTTGTAATGTGACGCAGCACAGCCGTCATTGCTACCCCCTTGGCACCGTGCACTGCCTCCTTAGAGTTGTTTGATTCCGTCATGGACCCTGCGTTGTTATGTTATCCCTTGGCCATGCACAGTTTGCGCTGCCCGTCCTCTGACATCATTTGTTGTCGTCCTGGCTGCGCCTGTGCGTCCACGCTGCCCGAAATCCCACCTCGCAGTGTCGTCTAATGTGATCCCACAGTGGGCATGGTATCCATGGCCATGCGCAGTGCATATACTAGCCTCTCACTCCCCTTCTTCACGCTTCTTCAGAATAGGTGGCGTCAGCTGATCCCTAATAGCATGCCACGGCCGTGACGCCGCACAGTCTGAAGAAGCAGGAAGGAGGTGAGTGAGAGGCGATGATATGCACTGCGCATGCCCATGGATCCCTGGCCCGCAGTGGGATTACATTAGATGACACTGCAAGGTTGGATCTCGGGCAGCTTGGACGCACAGGCACTGCCAGCCTGACACCTAAATGATGTCAGAAGACGGGCACCGCTAACTGTGCATGGCCAAGGGATAACATTACAGCGCGGGCTCCGTGACAGAACCAAACAACGTTGAGGAGGTGGCGCACGGCACCAAGGGGGTTGGAATGACGGCTGTGCTGTGTCACATTACAAAGGAAAGTCCCACTTCCGGGACGGTTTGACGGTGTGAGGGGACACATTATATGAGTGTGTACTTCAGCGTTTGCAAGGAGCATAATTTTCGGAGCCACCATTTTCCATGTGCAGTATTACTGCTGTACAAGATGGCTCTTTCAGCAACAAATGCCTGGGGGGGGGGGGTTAAAGGTTCCCTTTCAACTTGCTCCACTGCAGGCTTCGGCCTACACTCTGCTCCTCTTTGATTCCCTGGGTTTCAACACTGTCAGTTGCCACCTGGAAGTGTTGTCTACACAGAAAAAACACTAGCTAATGTGTCAGTGGGGTTCAGCACCGCCAGCTGTTCCCCTGCTGTGTAGTCGGCAACGTGTCCAGCACAAGCCACGCTGGCACTACAGACCAAAAGCTGCCACCAGTGCAGGCTTTGGCCTACACTATGCTCCTCTCCTCCTCCTGCTGACCCTGGGCTATAACACCGCCAGTTGTAGCCTGGAAGTGCTAGCTGCACAGAGAAAACCACCCGCCAATGTGTTAGTGGGGTTCAGCAACGCCAGCTGTTCCCCTGCGGTGTAGCTGGCAACGTGTCCTGCAAACGCCATGCAGGCACCTGAACTGAAATTAAAGGGAACCTGGCCCCACCCCCCCAGGTCTTTCTATGTATAACAGCCACCTAGTACAGCAGTACTGCTGCATTTGTACAAGGTGGCTGATTTTTTCTCCTTGCCCACGTTTAATTAAACACGTACTAAATGTGTCTCATTGAGAACATTCCACTGTCCCTGAGGTGTGACTTTCCTTTCTAATGATACGCAGCACCACCCTTGGTAGCGCTTCCCGTCTTTTGACATCATTGGTTAGCTGGCTGCGCCTGTGCGTCTGCCCTGCTCGAAACAACGCCCCTCGTTGTCTTATTTTTTTGGACAGCGAGGGTGTGATTGATGGGCATGTGCAGTGCATATGTTCGCCTGTCTTAACTCATCTCCTTCCGCCTTCTTCAGACTGGACGGCCTCATGGCCGTGGTAGGCGATAAGGGATCAGCTGAGGCCGCCCAGTCTGAAGCAGGTGTAAGGACATGTGTGAGCGGCAAACATATTTACTGCACAAGGCCACGAATACCAGCCACGCTGTGTGATTTGTTGAAAACCCACTGCGGGCCTGGGATTCATGGCCATTGCTAACCGCATCGGCCAACATGAAATGTGGTCAGAAGACAGGCAGCGATCACAGCGCATGGCCAAGGGATCAAAATAGCGCAGTTTCCTGTACAGCAAATAACAACGCTCAGGAATCTGCACCCAGCACCTAGGTGTAAATTTTGACACCTGTGCTGCGTCTCCTTCAAAAGACAAGTCACGCCTCCACTACTGTTTGCCAGTATAATGGGCTAAATAGTGTACGTGTTTTATTCAGCGTGTGCAAGGAGCAAAATTAATAGAGCAACCTTTTACTTGTGCAGCATTACTGCTGCACAAGGTGTGGCTCTTGTACCTTGCAACACCTGAGGGGGGGTTAAGGTAACTTTTGAAATTGGTTCAACTAGGCTTCGGCCTACACTCTGCTCCTCTCCTCCTCCTGCTGCCCCTGGGCTCAAACACCGCTAGTTTTTGCCCGGAAGTGCTAGCTGCACAGAGAACAACACCAGCCAATGTGTTAGTGGGGTTCAGCAACGCCAGCTGTTCCCCTGCTGTGTAGCCGGCATCGTGTCCAGCACAAGCCACGCTGGCACGACTGACCAAAAGCTGACACCGGTGCAGGCTTCGGCCTACACTCTGCTCCTCTTCTCCTCCTGCTGACCCTGGGCTCAAACACCGCCAGTTTTTGCCCGGAAGTGCTAGCTGCACAGAGAACAACACCAGCCAATATGTTAGTGGGGTTCAGCAACGCCAGCTGATCCCCTGCTGTGTAGCCAGCAACGTGACCTGCAAACGCCACGCAGGCACATGAACTGAAATTGAAGGGAGCCTGCTCCCCACCCCCAGGTGTTTCTATGTATAATAGCCACCTTGTACAGCAGTACTGCTGCATTTGTACAAGGTGGCTGACTTTTTCTCCTTGCCCATGTTTAATTAAACACATACTAAATGTGTCTCATTGAGACCATTCCACTGTCCCTGAGGTGTGACTTTCCTTTTTAATGACACGCATCACCCCCATTGTTAGCGCTGCCCGTCTTCTGACATCATTGGTTGGCTGGTTGTGCCTGTGCGTCCGCCCTGCCCGACACAATGCCCCTCGTTGTCTCATATATTATGACTGCGAGGGTGTGATTGCTGGGCACGAGCAGTGCATATCTTCGCCTGTCTTCACTCCCCTCCTTCTGCCTTCTTCAGACTGTGCGGCCTCATGGCCGTGGCAGGCGATAAGGGATCAGCTGAGGCCGCCCAGTCTGAAGCAGGTGCAAGGACATGTGTGAGCGGCGAACATATTTACTGCACAAGGCCACGAATCCCAGCACCGTAGTGTGACTTTATGAAAAGGCACTGTGGTTCTAGGATTTGTGGCCATCGTTAACCGCAATGGCCAACATGAAATGAGGTCATAAGACGGCCTGCACTAACAGGGTATTGCCAAAGGATAACACAAGAGCGCAGTCTCCTGTACTGCAAATAACAACGGTAAGGAATCAGCGCCCAGCAACTAGGTGTAAATTTTGACACCTGTGCTGCGTCTTCTTCAAAAGAAAAGTCACGCCTCCACTACTGTTTGACAGTATAATGGGCTAAATAGTGTACGTGTTTTATTCAGCCTGTGCAAGGAGCAAAATTAAGAGAGCAACCTTTGACTTGTGCAGCATTAATGCTGTTCAAGATGTGGCTCTTGTACCTTGCAACACCTGAGGGGGGGTTAAAGGTTACCTTTGAAATTGGTTCAACTAGGCTTCGGCCTACAATCTGCTCCTCTCCTCCTCCTGCGGACCCTGGGCTCTAACACCGCTAGTTTTTGCCCTGAAGTGCTAGCTGCACAGAGAAAAACACCAGCCAATGTGTTAGTGGGGTTCAGCACCGCCAGCTGTTCCCCTGCTGTGTAGCCGGCATCGTGTCCAGCACAAGCCATGCTGGCACAACCGACCAAAAGCTGCCACCAGTGCAGGCTTCGGCCTACACTCTGCTCCTCTCCTCCTGCTGCTGCCCCTGGGCTCAAACACCGCTAGTTTTGGCCCGGAAGTGCTAGCTGCACAGAGAAAAACACCAGCCAATGTGTTAGTGGGGTTCAGCAACGCCAGCTGTTCCCCTGCTGTGTAGCCGGCAACGTGACCTGCAAACGCCACGCAGGCACATGAACTGAAATTGAAGGGAGCCTGCCCCCCACCCCCAGGTGTTTCTATGTATAACAGCTACCTTGTACAGCAGTACTGCTGCATTTGTACAAGGTGGCTGACTTTTTCTACTTGCCCACGTGGAACTCATCACGTACAAAATGTGTCTCATTGAGACCATTACACTGTCCCTGAGGTGTGACTTTCCTTTCTAATGATATGCAGCACCACCCTTGGTAGCGCTTCCCGTCTTTTGACATCATTGGTTAGCTGGCTGCGCCTGTGCGTCCGCCCTACTCCAAACAACGCCCCTCGGTTTCTTATTTATTTTGTCAGCGAGGGTGTGGTTTATGGGCACGAGCAGTGCATATGTTAGCCTGTCGTCACTCATCTCCTTCCGCCTTCTTCAGACTGTGCAGCCTCATGGCCGCGGCATGCGAGAAGAGATCAGCAGAGGCCGCCCAGTCTGAAGCAGGTGTAAGGATGTGTGTCAGCGGCCAAAATATTTACTGCTCAAGGCCACGAATCCCAGCACCGCAGTGTGACTTTATGAAAAGGCACTGTGGGTCTGGGATTTATGGCCATCGTTAACCGCATCGGCCAACATGAAATGAGGTCATAAGACGGGCAGCGCTAACAGGGCATTGCCAAGGGATAACACAAGAGCGCAGACTCCTGTACAGCAAATAACAATGCTCAGGAAGCTGCGCCAAGCACCAAGGCGTTATTTGGGACACCTGTGCTGCGTCTCCTTAAAAAGACAAGTCACGCATCCACTACAGTTTGACTGTAGAATGGTCTAAATTGTGTACGTCTTTCATTCAGCGTGTGCAAGTAGACAAATTAATAGAGCAACCTTTCACTTGTGCAGCATAAATACTGCACAAGGTGTGTCTCTTGTACTTTGTAACACCTGAGGGGGGGTTAAAGGTTTCCTTTGAAATTGGTTCAACTAGGCTTCGGCCTACACTCTGCTCCTCTCCTCCTCCTCCTGCTTCAACACGGGCTCTAACATCGCTAGTTTTTGCCCGCAAGTGCTAGCTGCACAGAGAAAAACACCCGCCATTGTGTTAGTGGGGTTCAGCAACGCCAGCTGTTTCCCCACTGTGTAGCCGGCAAAGTGTCCTGCAAACGCAACGCAGACACAAAGCTGCCTCCAGTGCAGGCTTCGGCCTACACTCTGCTCCACCTGCTTACCCTTTGCTCCAGCACCGCTAGTTGGGGCTCTAGGAAGACAATCTTTAATAGGCAACGCATCTGGGTTCCAGCACCGCCAGCTGGTTCTCGGCAGTGTTTTTGTCACAGGTACTCCCTCGTGCCAAACCTGGTTTCAGCACCGTCAGCTGTTTCCGGGTACTGTCAAACTCACTGAGACACCTATTCGTCGCCCCGTCGTGTTGCGGTCGAGTTAGCCAACTCCAGGGTGCCTCCAGTTTAGGATCTTCCTATGTGGGCTGCATGAATTGGTAGTCAAGGCTGGTTCTGTAGTGCCAGTAGGCCCAGCTTACCCTGTAGGACTGTTGGGGTTCGGTAACTGCGGCTGCCTCACGGCCTAGCTGTTCTCTCCTCTCCTGTGGGCCTTCGGGTCCACCACCTGGTTCCAGCTCCGTCAGCTGGTTCCCGGGCCGAGCCTTTGGCTTAGGTGCCTCCTCCTGGGTATCCGAGTTCCGCCAACGCCAGGCGGTCCTTGGTAGTGCTTTTAAGCGCGGGCACCTACAGCTTAGTAACCGGGTTCCAGCACCATCAGCTGGTCCTCGGTCGTGCCATTGGCTCTTGCACACTGGGGCAACGCATCTGGGTTCCAGCACCGCCAGCTGGTTCTCGGCAGTGTTTTTGTCACGGGTACTCCCTCGTGCCCAGCCTGGTTCCAGCCCCGTCAGCTGTTTCCGGGTACTGTCAAACTCACTGAGACACCTATGCGTTGCCCCGTCGTGTTGCGGTCGAGTTAGCCAACTCCAGGGTGCCTCCAGTTTAGGAGCTTCCTATGTGGGCTGCATGAATTGGTAGTCAAGGCTGGTTCTGTAGTGCCAGTAGGCCCAGCTCCTCCTGTAGGACTGTTGGGGTTCAGTAACTGCGGCTGCCTCGTGGCCTAGCTGTTCTCTCCTCTCCTGTGGGCCTTCGGGTCCACCACCTGGTTCCAGCACCATCAGCTGGTTCCGGGCCGAGCTTTTGGCTTAGGTGCCTCCTCCTGGGTATCCGAGTTCCGCCAACGCCAGGCGGTCCTTGGTAGTGCTTTTAAGCGCGGGCACCTACAGCTTAGTAACCGGGTTCCATCACCGTCAGCTGGTCCTCGGTCGTGCCATTGGCTCTTGCACACTGGGGCAACGCATCCGGGTTCCAGCACCGCCAGCTGGTTCTCGGCAGTGTTTTTGTCACAGGTACTCCCTCGTGCCAAACCTGGTTTCAGCACCGTCAGCTGTTTCCGGGTTGTGTTAAGCTCGCTGAGACGCCTATGCTTGCCCCGTCGTGTTGCGGTCGAGTTAGCCAACTCCAGGGTGCCTCCAGTTTAGGAGCTTCCTATGTGGGCTGCATGAATTGGTAGTAAAGGCTGGTTCTGTAGTGCCAGTAGGCCCAGCTCCCCCTGTAGGACTGTTGGGGTTCGGTAACTGCGGCTGCCTCGCGGCCTAGCTGTTCTCTCCTCTCCTGTGGGCCTTCGGGTCCACCACCTGGTTCCAGCACCGTCAGCTGGTTCCGGGCCGAGCTTTTGGCTTAGGTGCCTCCTCCTGGGTATCCGAGTTCCGCCAACGCCAGGCGGTCTTTGGTAGTGCTTTTAAGCGTGGGCACCTACAGCTTAGTAACCGGGTTCCAGCACCGTCAGCTGGTCCTCGGTCATGCCATTGGCTCTTGCACACTGGGGCAACGCATCCGGGTTCCAGCAACGCCAGCTGGTTCTCGGCAGTGTTTTTGTCACAGGTACTCCCTCGTGCCAAACCTGGTTTCAGCGCCGTCAGCTGTTTCCAGGTTGTGTCAAGCTCGCTGAGACGCCTATGCTTGCCCCGTCGTGTTGCGGTCGAGTTAGCCAACTCCAGGGTGCCTCCAGTTTAGGATCTTCCTATGTGGGCTGCATGAATTGGTAGTCAAGGCTGGTTCTGTAGTGCCAGTAGGCCCAGCTCCCCCTGTAGGACTGTTGGGGTTCGGTAACTGCGGCTGCCTCGCGGCCTAGCTGTTCTCTCCTCTCCTGTGGCCCTTCGGGTCCACCACCTGGTTCCAACACCGTCAGCTGGTTCTCGGCAGTGTCTTTTGCTCTTGTACCTTCTGCTCCCCATCCTGGTTCCAGTACCATCAGCTGGTTCCGGGCAGAGCCTTTGGCTTAGGTGCCTCCTTCTGGGTATCCAAGTTCCACCAACGTCAGGTGGTCCTTGGTAGTGCTTTCAGGCACGGGTACCTCCTGCTTAGTAACCGGGTTCCAGTA
Organism: Ranitomeya imitator; assembly: GCF_032444005.1. Classification (NCBI taxonomy): domain Eukaryota; kingdom Metazoa; phylum Chordata; class Amphibia; order Anura; family Dendrobatidae; genus Ranitomeya; species Ranitomeya imitator. Next base: position 178,678,117 of record NC_091285.1, read on the forward strand.
ATGTCAGCTGGTCCTCGGTAGTTCCATTGGCTCTTGGACCTTCGGCTACCCATCCGGGTTCCAGTACCGTCAGCTGGTTCTCGGCAGTGTCTTTTGCTCTTGTACCTTCTGCTCCCCATCCTGGTTCCAGTACCGTCAGCTGGTTCCGGGCAGAGCCTTTGGCTTAGGTGCCTCCTTCTGGGTATCCGAGTTCCGCCAACGTCAGGCGGTCCTTGGTAGTGCTTTTTAGCACGGGTACCTCCTGCTTAGTAACCGGGTTCCAGTAACGTCAGCTGGTCCTCGGTAGTTCCATAGGCTCTTGAACCTTCGGGTAGCCATCCGAGTTCCAGTTCCATCAGCTGGTTCTTGGCATTTTCTCAGCCTTCTTGTACCTTCTGCTACATTTCCAAGTTGAAGACCCTAACGTCGACGACCCGGAAGACCACCCCGATGACGACGACGACGACGGCGGAGACAACGACGGCGGAGACGACGGCGGCGGAGACGACGACGGCGGAGACGACGACACTGGAGACGATGACCCTGGAGACGACGACATGGAAGACCGAGAAGCAGAAGAACAAGAGGCTGCAGAACAAAGAGCAGAAGAACATTAAGCATAACACTTAATATCAGAGCAAAAGATATTATCTAAATTATATGCAGAAGAAGACTAAGCAGTGTATGGGGGTGAGTCCGTTCCTCCTCGTTGTGCCCCTGGATAAAGCCTGATGCTGCAGGCCAAACTGAACGCGGACAAATGTAACTTTTGTGACTGGCAGAACGGAAGGTGTAATCTTCCAACTTTTATAGATAACAACTACGAGAATGCCTGTCACAAATGAGAATATGATGAAGAAGTAGAATAGGAAGAATAATAACAGTTGAATAAAATGAATATGTAGAATAGGAAGAATAATAATAGTTGAATAAAATGAATATGAAGAATGTATTAAAAAAAAAAAAAAAGGTAAAGGATGAAGAAGAAGATGAATAAGCTGAAGAAGAAGTTGATGTCAAAGATGCTGATGATGATGAAGATGAAAGTGTGGGAAAAGTAAAAAAAAAAGAAGGGGAAGGGCGTGGAATAGTGAAACATCAATATCTGACAAAATAAAAAAAAATTTACATAGTCAATATCTTTGTCACTCCGAACGTCTTTAAAAAAAAAAAAAAACATGCTATTCTATTTGATTGGGCCAAACCTCTATGACTTTAATGTCTCCGCCACCTCCCCAAATACATCCTGCATTATTCTTAGTTGTTTTCCTTCATGTAGAATGAACCTACAAGGAAAGAAAGGGTTTATTTTAATTCCGATATTTTGGTCCCATTGACTTGCATTGGGATCGGGTATCGGTATCGGCGATATCCGATATTTTTTGAATATCGGCCGATCCTATCCGATACCGATACTTTACGATATCGGAAGGTATCGCTCAACACTAGTGTTCAGGTAATACAGCGATCACGGGTGACATTATACACAGGAGCTCCATAAATAGTGAACAGTATATAGTGTAAGTGTACAAGTAATACACTGACTCACCATTGACCTCTCTAGTTGAAGTCGTTCATCTTGGCTTTTCATCTTCATCCAACACACACCGCCATCACTTCTTCCAGCCAGGACTCATCTCTGCAGAAAATGACACAGTTATCTAGAGCAGGGGTGTCAAACTGCATTCCTCGAGGGCCGCATTCCATGCGTGTTTTCAAGATTTCCTTAGCATTGCACAAGGTGCTGCAATCATTATGTGTGTAGGTGATTAAATTATCACCTGTGCAGTACAAGGAAATCCTGAAAACATGACCTGTTTGCAGCCCTCGAGGAATGCAGTTTGACACCCCTGATCTAGAGCACATTCCCCAATTTTCCCACAACCTCTATACTATGCCAGATGAAGATAAAAGAGACCATAACGCCTTGCACATTAACAGGACCTCCATCACACTGAAAACACTATCCTCAAAAATAATATCCCTTGATTATCCCCTACAGTAATAATATCCCATATTCTGGACCCCTCATGTCCTCCCATTCTGCCTCATGTCTCTCCATCCATAATAACGCACTACATAGTCATATATAGCAGTATAATGCAGCCCCATAGTAGCATAATGTACCCTACAGTCATACAGTGGGTATGAACAGTATTCAGACCCCTTTAAAATTTTCACTCTTGCTTCATTGCAGTCATTTTGTAAATTCAAAAACAGTTCCTTTTTTGCACATTAATGTACACTATGCACCCCATCTTGACCGAAAAAAAACAGAAATGTAGAAATTGTAAATTTAATTTAAAAAAAAAAAGAAATATCACATGGTGATAAGTAGGGTTGGGCGAAACGGATCGGTCAATTTCATAAGTCGCCGACTTTCGGCAAAGTCGGGCTTCGTGAAACCCGAGCCGATCCCAGTGTTGGATCGGCCATGCGGTCGGCGATCTTCGCACCAAAGGCACGTTTCATATGACGCGTTAAGCGCCATTTCTCAGCCAATAAAGGTGGACGCAGAGTGTGGGCAGCGTGATGACATAGGTCTCAGTCCCCACCATCTTGGAGAAGGGCATTACAGTGATTGGCTTGCTTTCTGCGGTATCACAGGGGCTATAAAGGGGCGTGCACGCCGACCGCCATCTTACTTCTGCCGATTTGAGCATAGGAAGAGGTTGCTGTAGCTTCGTCTGAAGCAGGGATATTGTTAGGAAGGGAATATTAACCCCCAAACTGCTTGTGCTGTAGCGATTTCCACTGTCCAACACCACCTTTTCATTGCAGGGACAGTGGAGGTTTTTTTTTGGGTGCATCAGCTCTGTAGCTTATTAGGCTGCATTCTAAGGCTCCTTGAAAGCTGCATTGCTGTTTGTACGCCGCTGTGCAAACCAACTGCTTTTTTCAAAGCAAAAATCCAGTTGCTCCTTCTTTTCTGCACAGTTCTCTTGTTTCTTTGTCCACACTCTTGTTTGCAGCAGTCCTTTTTATTGCTGCCATACTTGTCCTTTGATCATTGTAGGGAGATTGAAATTCGACTACAGCCCTTGTAATTTTTGATATATCCACTTTCTGCCACTCAAACTGTTGTGTAATACAGTGGGCCTGATTTTTTGCTGCTGTCTCCCACACATAAAAAAGGGAGATTTGTATTGCCACTGAGTGCATCTGCGTCAGTCCTGTTTGTGGCATCTGACATCCACTTTCTGCCACTCAAACTGTAGTGTAATACAGTGGGCCTGATTTTTCAGCTGTCTCAAACACATAAAAAAGGGAGATTTGTATTGCCACTGAGTGCATCTGCGTCAGTCCTTTTTGTGGCATCTATCATCCATTTTCTGCCACTCAAACTGTAGTGTAATACAGTGGGCCTGATTTTTTGCTGCTGTCTCCCACACAAAAAAAGGGAGATTTGTATTGTCACTTAGTGCATCTGCGTCAGTCCTGTTTGTGGCATCTGTTATCCACTTTCTGCCACTCAAACTGTAGTGTAATACAGTGGGCCTGATTTTTTCCTGCATTCTCCCACACATAAAAAAGGGAGATTTGTATTGCCACTGAGTGCATCTGCGTCAGTCCTGTTTGTGGCATCTGTCATCCACTTTCTGCCACTCAAACTGTTGTGTAATACAGTCGGCCTGATTTTTTGCTGCATTCTCCCACACATAAAAAAAGGGAGATTTATATTGCCACTGAGTGCATCTGCGTCAGTCCTGTTTGTGGCATCTGTCATCCACTTTCTGCCACTCAAACTGTTGTGTAATACAGTGGACCGGATTTTTTGCTGCTGTCTCCCACACATAAAAAAGGGAGATTTGTATTGCCACTGAGTGCATCTGCGTCAGACCTGTTTGTGGCATCTATTATCCACTTTCTGCCACTCAAACTGTTGTGTAATACAGTGGGCCTGATTTTTTGCTGCATTCTCCCACACATAAAAAAGGGAGATTTGTATTGCCACTTAGTGCATCTGCGTCAGTCCTGTTTGTGGCATCTGTCATCCACTTTCTGCCACTCAAACTGTTGTGTAATACAGTGGGCCTGATTTTTTACTGCTGTCTCCCACACATAAAAAAGGGAGATTTGTATTGCCACTGAGTGCATCTGCGCCATTCCTGTTTGTGGCATCTGTCATCCACTTTCTGCCACTCAAACTGTTGTGTAATACAGTGGACCTGATTTTTTGCTGCTATCTCCCACACATAAAAAAGGGAGATTTGTATTGCCACTGAGTGCATCTGCGTCAGTCCTGTTTGTGGCATCTATCATCCACTTTCTGCCACTCAAACTGTTGTGTAATACAGTGGGCCTGATTTTTTGCTGCTGTCTCCCACACATAAAAAAGGGAGATTTGTATTGCCACTGAGTGCATCTGCGCCAGTCCTGTTTGTGGCATCTGTCATCCACTTTCTGCCAATCAAACTGTAGTGTAATACAGTGGGCCTGATTTTTTGCTGCTGTCTCCCACACAAAAAAAGGGAGATTTGTATTGTCACTTAGTGCATCTGCGTCAGTCCTGTTTGTGGCATCTGTTATCCACTTTCTGCCACTCAAACTGTAGTGTAATACAGTGGGCCTGATTTTTTCCTGCATTCTCCCACACATAAAAAAGGGAGATTTGTATTGCCACTGAGTGCATCTGCGTCAGTCCTGTTTGTGGCATCTGTCATCCACTTTCTGCCACTCAAACTGTTGTGTAATACAGTGGGCCTGATTTTTTGCTGCATTCTCCCACACATAAAAAAGGGAGATTTATATTGCCACTGAGTGCATCTGCGTCAGTCCTGTTTGTGGCATCTGTCATCCACTTTCTGCCACTCAAACTGTTGTGTAATACAGTGGACCTGATTTTTTGCTGCTGTCTCCCACACATAAAAAAGGGAGATTTGTATTGCCACTGAGTGCATCTGCGTCAGTCCTGTTTGTGGCATCTATCATCCACTTTCTGCCACTCAAACTGTTGTGTAATACAGTGGGCCTGATTTTTTGCTGCTGTCTCCCACACATAAAAAAGGGAGATTTGTATTGCCACTGAGTGCATCTGCGCCAGTCCTGTTTGTGGCATCTGTCATCCACTTTCTGCCACTCAAACTGTAGTGCAATACAGTGGGCCTGATTTTTTGCTGCTGTCTCCCATACATAAAAAAGGAGATTTGTATTGACGCTGAGTGCATCTGCGTCAGTCCTGTTTGTGGCATCTGTAATCCACTTTCTGCCACTCAAACTGTAGTTTAATACAGTGGGCCTGATTTTTTCCTGCTGTCTCACACACCTATAAAAGGAGATTTAAACTCACAACAAGTTTACGTACACCTTCTAACTGGTTTTACAGTACCATATAACGTTTGTTAGTTTGGTTACATTTTTCCAAGAATGAGGAAGTCTGGTGGAAGAGGTCGTGGCCGTGGTCGGTCATTGCCAGCTGGTAATGATGGTAGTGGTGGTGGAGCATCAGGTGGTCGTGGGAAAAGCAATATAGCACCTAAGTCTCGAGTTGTTGAGCCAGCATCATCGTCTGACTACACAAGGCCTCGAACGCTCCCTTTTCTGGGAGTAGGAAAACCGCTTTTAAAGCCGGAGCAGCAGGAACAAGTTTTGGCTTTCATTGCTGACTCTGCCTCTAGCTCTTTCGCCTCCTCTTCGGAAAGTGCAAAATTTAAAAGCAGTGCGTCGTCAGTGGATGCTCCTGGTCAGGAACAAGTCCCTTCCTTGTGTCCTTCACCCAGAACAACAGAGAAGGATGCGTCAGGCGACACAACAGGTTACTCCATGGAGCTCTTTACACATACCGTGCCTGGATTAGAAAAGGAAATTGTTAACAGGCCATGCCCTGTTGTGAATTCTGCTCTTGGGCTCCCTCCGGTGGTTGTTGATGGTAATGCAGTTATTCCAGAGCAGCAGTCTTGGACAGGTGTTTCTGCTAATTGCAATTTGGACTGGGGTATTTAGCTGTGCAAGACTCATTAGTCCTTGCCAGTAGTCAATGTTACTTTGGAAGTGTTGGTCCTCTGCCTGGCCCCTCCTGTTTGCTGCCTAATCAGCTAAGTGTTTTCTTCATTTTTTTAGACACACTGCTGTGTGTTTATTTTCTGTGCTTATCTTGCTTCTATTTTGTTCCTGCTAGACTGTGCCTGATGTTTTTCTCAGTCTAGTTGGACTCGCTGGAGTCGCAGATATACTCTCCACATCTTTAGTTAGTTGGTGGAGTTTTTGTATTTTTCTGCTGTGGATATTTTGTAGTGTTTTATGCTGACCGCATAGTATCCTGTACTATCCTTTCCTATCTAGGTAGAAGTGGCCTCCTTTGCTTATCCCTGTTTTCTGTCTGCGTGTGTCTTTTCCTCTCCTACTCACAGTCATTATTTGTGGGGGGCTACCTATCCTTTGGGGGTCTACTCTGAGGCAAGAGAGTTTTCCTATTTCCATCTTTAGGGATATTTAGTCCTTAGGCTGTGTCGAGGTGTCTAGGTCTGGTTAGGCACACCCCACGGCTACTTCTAGTTGCGGTGATAGGATCAGGGATTGCGGTCAGTAAAGTTACCACTGCTCCAGCGAAGGTCATTTCATGCTGTTCCAAGGCCACCTGATCATAACAGTACTACTGGCCAACAATGAGTTAATTGCATCTCAAAAGAAGGGAGGAAAGATCCCGAGCCATTTTTTTTTCTTCAGTCTGTTTTGTCTTATCCTCCCTCTTTATCTCTGGGTGGCTGAAGAGCCTTGTGCTAGCATGAGTGTTCAGGAATTAGCTTTTCGTGTAGACCAGCTTGCTGCTAGAGTACAGGGTATTTCTGATTACATTGTTCAGACTCCTGCTTTAGAACCGAAGATACCTACTCCTGATTTGTTTTTTGGTGACAGGTCCAAATTTTGGAGTTTTAAAAACAACTGTAAACTGTTTTTTGCATTGAAACCTCAATCCTCCGGTGATTCCATTCAACAAGTTAAAATCATCATTTCCCTGCTGCGTGGTGATCCACAGGATTGGGCATTTTCCCTGGAATCTGGGGATCCTGCTTTGCTTAATGTAGACTCCTTCTTTCAGGCGTTAGGATTACTGTATGATGAACCTAATTCGGTGGATCAAGCTGAGAAGACCTTGTTGGCCCTGTCTCAGGGTCAAGAGGCGGCAGAATTGTATTGTCAGAAATTCAGAAAATGGTCTGTATTGACTAAATGGAATAATGATGCTTTGGCGGCAATTTTCAGAAAGGGTCGTTCTGAATCTGTTAAAGATCTTATGGTGGGGTTTCCCACACCCTCCAATCTGAGTGATTCTATGTCTCTGGCCTTTCAGCTTGATCGGCGCTTGCGGGAGCGCAGATCTGTGCGCGCTGTGGCGCTATCCTCAGAGCAAATTCCTGAGCCAATGCAGTGTGATAGGATTCTGTCTAGAACGGAACGACAAGGTTTCAGACGTCAGAATAGGTTGTGTTATTATTGTGGCGACGCTTCCCATGTCATTTCTGTCTGCCCTAAGCAGACCAAGAGGATCGCCAGTTCATTTACCATCAGTACTGTACAACCTAAATTTCTGTTATCTGTGTCCTTGATCTGTTCATTGTCATCATTTTCTGTCATGGCGTTTGTGGATTCAGGCGCCGCCTTGAACTTAATGGACTTTGAGTTTGTCAGGCGTTGTGGTTTTCCCTTGCAGCCTTTGCAGAACCCTATTCCTTTAAGGGGCATTGATGCTACACCCTTGGCTAAAAATAAGCCCCAGTTTTGGACACAGGTGACCATGCACATGGCGCCAGCCCATCAGGAAGAGTGTCGATTTCTGGTGTTGCATAATTTGCATGATGCTATCGTGCTGGGTTTTCCATGGTTGCAAGTACATAATCCTGTTTTGGATTGGAAGTCCATGTCTGTGACTAGTTGGGGTTGTCAGGGGGTTCATAATGATGTTCCTCTGATATCTATCGCCCCTTCTTCCTCTTCTGAAATTCCGGAGTTTTTGTCTGATTTTCAGGATGTATTCGATGAGCCCAAGTCCAGTTTCCTTCCACCACACAGGGACTGCGATTGTGCTATTGACTTGATTCCAGGCTGTAAGTTTCCTAAGGGCCGACTTTTCAACCTGTCTGTACCTGAACATACCGCCATGCGGAGCTATATTAAAGAGTCTTTGGAGAAAGGGCATATTCGGCCATCTTCTTCACCGTTGGGAGCGGGGTTCTTTTTTGTTGCTAAAAAAGATGGTTCCTTAAGACCCTGTATTGATTATCGCCTCTTGAATAAGATCACGGTCAAGTTTCAATATCCTTTACCTTTGCTTTCCGATTTGTTTGCTAGGATTAAGGGAGCTAGTTGGTTTACTAAGATTGACCTTCGGGGGGCTTATAATCTTGTTCGTATTAAGCAGGGTGATGAATGGAAAACTGCGTTTAACACGCCCGAGGGCCATTTTGAATACCTGGTTATGCCATTCGGACTCTCTAATGCTCCATCTGTTTTTCAGTCCTTCATGCATGATATCTTCCGGGATTATCTTGATAAATTCCTGATTGTATATTTGGACGATATTTTGATTTTTTCCGATGATTGGGAGTCCCATGTGCAGCAGGTCAGGATGGTATTTGTTGTGAATTCTGTGGCTGAATTCACTCCTGTGGTCACAAGTGGTACTGCAGCTTCTGAGCTTCCTCCCTCAGGTGTTCTGGTGAGCTCGTTAACTGCTTCATTACTTAACTCCGCCTGATGCTGCTATCCTTGCTCCTTGTCAATGTTTCAGTGTTGGATCTGAGCTTCTCCTGATTGTTCCTGTGACCTGCTGCTCTGTATAGCTAAGTGCTTTTTGCTTTTTTGTTGCTTTTTTTCTGTCCAGCTTGTCTTTTGTTTTGCTGGAAGCTCTGAGACGCAAAGGTGTGCCGCCGTGCCGTTAGTTCGGCACGGTGGGTTTTTTTTGCCCCCTTTGCGTGGTTTTGCTTTAGGGTTTTTTGTAGACTGCAAAGTTCGCTTTACTGTCCTCGCTCTGTCCTAGAATATCGGGCCCCACTTTGCTGAATCTATTTCATCCCTACATTTTGTCTTTTCATCTTACTCACAGTCATTATATGTGGGGGGCTGCCTTTTCCTTTGGAGAATTTCTCTGGGGCAAGTCAGGCCTATTTTTCTATCTTCAGGCTAGCTAGTTTCTTAGGCTGTGCCGAGTTGCCTAGGTAGTTGTTAGGCGCAATCCACAGCCGCTTTTAGTTGTGTTTAGGATAGGATCAGGTGTGCAGTCTACAGAGTTTCCACGTCTCAGAGCTCGTTCTTGTATTTTTGGGTATTTGTCAGATCACTGTGTGCGCTCTGATCGCTAAGCACACTGTGTTTCTGGATTGCCTTCATAACACCTGTCATAAGCAAACATAACAGGTATTTCAGATCCTTCGTGACAATGCCTTGTTTGTGAAAGGGTCTAAGTGTCTTTTTGGGGTGCAGAAGGTTTCCTTTTTGGGCTTTATTTTTTCTCCCTCGTCTATAGAGATGGATCTGGTTAAGGTTCAGGCCATTCATGATTGGATTCAGCCCACATCCGTGAAGAGCCTTCAGAAATTTTTGGGTTTTGCTAATTTTTGTCGCCATTTCATTGCTAATTTTTCCAGCGTGGTTAAACCCTTGACTGATTTGACGAAGAAGGGCACTGATGTGGCGAATTGGTCCCCTGCAGCTGTCTCTGCCTTTCAAGAACTTAAGCATCGTTTTACTTCTGCTCCTTTGTTGCATCAATCGGATGTTTCTCTTCCATTTCAGGTTGAGGTTGACGCTTCTGAGATTGGGGTAGGGGCTGTTTTGTCTCAGAGGGATCCTGTTGGTTCCTTAATGAAACCGTGTGCCTTCTTTTCCCGTAAGTTTTCGCCTGCTGAACGCAATTATGATGTCGGCAATTGGGAGTTGTTGGCTATGAAGTGGGCATTTGAGGAGTGGTGACATTGGCTTGAGGGAGCTAAGCATCGTATTGTGGTCTTGACCGATCATAATAATCTGATTTACCTCGAGTCTGCCAAATGGTTGAATCCTAGACAGGCTCGATGGTCCTTGTTTTTTTCTCGTTTTGATTTCGTGGTCTCGTACCTTCTGGGTTCTAAGAATATTAAGGCTGATGCCCTCTCTAGGAGTTTTTTGCCTGATTCTCCTGAGGTCTTGGAACCAGTCGGTATTTTGAAGGAAGGGGTGGTCCTTTCTGCTGTTTCTCCTGATTTACGTCGGGTTCTTCAGAAATTTCAGGCTGAAAAACCTGATCGTTGTCCTGTGGGGAAGCTGTTTGTTCCTGACAGATGGACTAGTAGAGTGATTTCAGAGGTTCACTGTTCTGTGTTGGCTGGTCATCCTGGCATTTTTGGTACCAGAGACTTGGTTGGTAGGTCATTTTGGTGGCCTTCTTTATCGCGTGATGTGCGGTCTTTTGTGCAGTCCTGTGGGACTTGTGCGCGGGCCAAGCCTTGTTGCTCCCGCGCTAGTGGGTTGCTTTTGCCATTGCCGGTCCCTGAGAGGCCCTGGACACATATTTCTATGGATTTTATTTCCGATCTTCCTGTTTCCCAGAGGATGTCGGTTATCTGGGTTGTTTGTGACCGATTCTCTAAGATGGTTCATTTGGTGCCTTTGCCTAAATTGCCTTCTTCTTCTGATTTGGTTCCGTTGTTTTTTCAGCATGTGGTCCATTTGCATAGTATTCCTGAGAATATTGTGTCCAACAGAGGTTCCCAGTTTGTTTCTAGGTTTTGGCGGGCCTTTTGTGCTAGGCTGGGCATTGATTTGTCTTTTTCTTCTGCATTTCATCCTCAGACAAAAGGCCAGACCGAGCGTACTAATCAGACTTTGGAGACTTATTTGAGATGCTTTGTGTCTGCTGATCAGGTTGATTGGGTGGCTTTTTTGCCGTTGGCCGAGTTTGCCCTTAATAATCGGGCTAGTTCGGCTACTTTGGTTTCGCCATTTTTTTGTAATTTTGGTTTTCATCCTCGTTTTTCTTCTGGGCAGGTTGAGTCTTCTGACTTTCCTGGTGTGGATTCTGTGGTTAACAGGTTGCAGCAGATTTGGGCTCAGGTGGTGGACAATTTGGTGTTGTCTCAGGAGGAGGCTCAACGTTTTGCTAACCGACGTCGCTGTGTTGGTTCCCGGCTTCGGGTTGGGGATCTGGTTTGGTTATCTTCCCTGTTATGACCTGGTGGTTAGGACAATAATGGACCTGGTGGATAAGAGCACCCAGAATGACCTGATAGTTACTAATAATACAGAACAAGCTCTGAGACGTGGGAACTCTGCTGACCGCAATCCCTAATCCTATCACACACACTAGAAATAGCCGTGGATTGCTCCTAACGCTCCCTATGCAACTCGTCACAGCCTAAGGAACTAGCTAGCCCTAAAGATAGAAAAATAAAGCCTACCTTGCCTCAGAGAAATTCCCCAAAGGAAAAGGCAGCCCCCCACATATAATGACTGTGAGTAGAGATGAAAATTACAAACACAGAGATGAAATAGATTTAGCAAAGTGAGGCCCGACTTACTGAACAGACAGAGGATAGGAAAGGTAACTTTGCGGTCAGCACAAAAACTACAAAAAGACCATGCAGAGGGCGCAAAAAGACCCTCTGCACCGACTCACGGTGCGGAGGCGCTCCCTCTGCGTCCCAGAGCTTCCAGCAAGCAAGACAAAAATCAAAATAGCAAGCTGGACAGAAAAATATCAAACAAGAGAAAAGCAAGCAGGAACTTAGCTTCTGCTGGGAAGACAGGTCACAAGAACGATCCAGGAGCAAACTAGACCAATACTGGAACATTGACAGGTGGCATGGAGCAATGATCTAAGTGGAGTTAAATAGAGCAGCCAGCTAACGAATTAACCTCATCACCTGTGGAAGGAAACTCAGAAGCCGCAGCCCCACTCACAACCATCAGAGGAAGCCCATGGACAGAACCAGCCGAAGTATCATTCATGACCACAGGAGGGAGCTTGACAACAGAATTCACAACAGTAACCCCCCCTTGAGGAGGGGTCACCGAACCCTCACCAGAGCCCCCAGGCCGACCAGGACGAGCCAAATGAAAGGCACGAACCAGATTGGCAGCATGAACATCAGAGGCAAAGACCCAGGAATTATCTTCCTGACCATAACCCTTCCACTTGACCAGGTACTGGAGTTTCCATCTCGAAATACGAGAATCCAAAATCTTCTCCACTATATACTCCAACTCCCCCTCAACCAACACCGGGGCAGGAGGATCAATGTATGGAACCACAGGCGCCACGTATCTCCGCAACAACGACCTATGGAATACATTATGGATGGCAAAAGAAGCTGGAAGGGTCAAACGAAATGACACAGGATTGAGAACTTCAGAAATCTTATACGGACCAATGAAACGAGGCTTAAACTTAGGAGAGAAAACCTTCATAGGAACATAACGAGACGACAACCAAACCAAATCCCCAACACGAAGTCGGGGACCCACACAGCGCCGGCGGTTAGTGAAACATTGAGCCTTCTCCTGGGACAATGTCAAATTGTCCACCACATGAGTCCAAATCTGCTGCAACCTATCCACCACAGTATCTACACCAGGACAGTCCGAAGACTTAACCTGCCCTGAAGAGAAACGAGGATGGAAACCAGAATTGCAGAAAAACGGCGAAACCAAAGTAGCCGAGCTGGCCCGATTATTAAGGGCGAACTCAGCCAAAGGCAAAAAGGACACCCAATCATCCTGATCAGCAGAAACAATGCATCTCAGATATGTTTCCAAAGTCTGATTAGTTCGTTCGGTTTGGCCATTTGTCTGAGGATGGAAAGCCGAGGAAAAAGACAAATCAATGCCCATCCTAGCACAAAAGGATCGCCAAAACCTCGAAACAAACTGGGAACCTCTGTCCGAAACGATGTTCTCCGGAATGCCATGTAAACGAACCACATGCTGGAAAAACAATGGCACCAAATCAGAGGAGGAAGGCAATTTAGACAAGGGTACCAAATGGACCATCTTAGAGAAGCGATCACAAACCACCCAAATGACCGACATCTTTTGAGACAGGGAGATCCAAAATAAAATCCATAGAAATATGCGTCCAGGGCCTCTTCGGGACCGGCAAGGGCAAAAGCAACCCACTGGCACGAGAACAGCAGGGCATAGCCCGAGCACAAGTCCCACAGGACTGCACAAAAGAACGCACATCCCGCGACAAAGATGGCCACCAAAAGGATCTAGCCACCAATTCTCTGGTACCAAAGATTCCAGGATGACCAGCCAACACCGAACAATGAACCTCAGAGATATCTCTACTAGTCCATTTATCAGGGACAAACAGTTTCTCCGCTGGGCAAAGGTCAGGTCTATCAGCCTGAAATTTTTTCAGCACCCGCCGCAAATCAGGGGAGATGGCAGACAAAATTACCCCCTCTTTGAGAATACCCGCCGGCTCAGGAACACCCGGAGAGTCGGGCACAAAACTCCTTGACAGGGCATCAGCCTTCACATTCTTAGAGCCCGGAAGGTACGAAACCACAAAATCAAAATGGGAAAAAAAATAGTGACCAACGAGCCTGTCTAGGATTCAACCGTTTGGCAGACTCGAGATAAGTCAAATTCTTGTAATCTGTCAAGACCACCACGCGATGCTTGGCTCCTTCAAGCCAATGACGCCACTCCTCGAATGCCCACTTCATGGCCAACAACTCTCGATTGCCAACATCATAATTGCGCTCAGCAGGTGAAAACTTACTAGAAAAGAAGGCACATGGTTTCATCACCGAGCCATCAAAACTTCTTTGTGACAAAACAGCCCCTGCTCCAATCTCAGAAGCATCAACCTTGACCTGAAACGGGAGCGAAACATCTGGCTGGCACAACACAGGGGCAGAAGAAAAATGACGCTTCAACTCCTGAAAAGCTTCCACAGCCGCAGAAGACCAATTGACCATATCAGCACCCTTCTTGGTCAAATCAGTCAACGGTTTAGCAACACTATAAAAATTACTGATGAAGCGACGATAAAAATTAGCAAAGCCCAGGAACTTTTGCAAACTCTTCACAGATGTCGGCTGAGTCCAATCATAAATGGCCTGGACTTTAACAGGGTCCATCTCGATAGTAGAAGGGGAAAAAATGAAACCCAAAAATGAAACCTTCTGAACTCCAAAGAGACACTTTGACCCCTTCACAAACAAAGAATTTGCACGAAGGGCCTCAAACACCATTCTGACCTGCTTCACGTGAGACTCCCAATCATCCGAGAAGACCAAAATATCATCCAAATATACAATCAGGAATTTATCCAGGTACTCTCGGAAGATGTCATGCATAAAGGACTGAAATCCTGATGGAGCATTGGAAAGCCCGAATGGCATAACCAGGTACTCAAAATGGCCCTCGGGCATATTAAATGCTGTTTTCCATTCATCGCCCTGTTTAATACGCACAAGATTATACGCACCACGAAGATCTATCTTGGTGAACCAACTAGCCCCCTTAATCCGAGCAAATAAATCAGACAGCAGCGGCAAAGGGTACTGAATAGTGTTGAGCGATACCTTCCGATATCGGAAAGTATCGGTATCGGTTGGGATCGGCCGATATTCAAAAAATATCGGATATCGCCGATACCGATACCCGATCCCAATGCAAGTCAATGGGACCAAAATATCGGAATTAAAATAAACCCTTTCTTTCCTTGTAGGTTCATTCTACATCAAGGAAAACAACTAAGAATAATGTAGGATGTATTGTGGGAGGTGGCGGAGACATTAAAGGCAATGAGGTTTAGCCCAATCAAATAGAATAGCATGTTTTTTTTTTTTTAAAGACGTTCGGAGTGAAAAAGATATTGAGTATGTAATTTTTTTTTTTTTGTCAGATATTGATGTTTCACTATTCCACGCCCTTCCCCTTCTTTTTTTTCTTTTTTTTTTTTACTTTTCCCACACTTTCATCTTCATCATCATCAGCATCTTTGACATCAACTTCTTCTTCACCTTATTCATCTTCTTCTTCATCTTCTACCTATTTTTTTTTTTATTACATTCTTCATATTCATTTTATTCAACTATTATTATTCTTCCTATTCTACATATTCTTTTTATTCCACTGTTATTATTCTTCCTATTCTACTTCTTCATCATATTCTCATTTGTGACAGGCATTCCTGTAGTTGTTATCTATAAAAGTTGGAAGATTACACCTTCCGTTCTGCCAGTCACAAAAGTTACATTTGTCCGCGTTCAGTTTGGCCTGCAGCATCAGGCTTTATCCAGGGGCACCACGAGGAGGAACGGACTCACCCCCATACACTGCTTAGTCTTCTTCTGCATATAATTTAGATAATATCTTTTGCTCTGATATTAAGTCTTATGCTTAATGTTCTTCTGCTCTTTGTTCTGCAGCCTCTTGTTCTTCTGCTTCTCGGTCTTCCATGTCGTCGTCTCCAGGGTCGTCGTCTCCAGTGTCGTCATCTCCGCCGTCGTCGTCTCAGCCGTCGTCGTCTCCGCCGTCGTCGTCTCCGCCGTCGTCGTCTCCGCCGTCGTCATCGGGGTGGTCTTCCGGGTCGTCGTCGTCGTCATCGGGGTGGTCTTCCGGGTCGTCGTCATCGGGGTGGTCTTCCGGGTCGTCGACTTTAGGGTCTTAAACTTGGAAATGTAGCAGAAGGTACAAGAAGGCTGAGAAAATGCCAAGAACCAGCTGATGGAACTGGAACTCGGATGGCTACCCGAAGGTTCAAGAGCCTATGGAACTACCGAGGACCAGCTGACGTTACTGGAACCCGGTTACTAAGCAGGAGGTACCCGTGCTAAAAAGCACTACCAAGGACCGCCTGGCGTTGGCGGAACTCGGATACCCAGAAGGAGGCACCTAAGCCAAAGGCTCTGCCCGGAACCAGCTGACGTTACTGGAACCAGGATGGGGAGCAGAAGGTACAAGAGCAAAAGACACTGCCGAGAACCAGCTGACGGTACTGGAACCCGGATGGGTAGCCGAAGGTCCAAGAGCCAATGGAACTACCGAGGACCAGCTGACGTTACTGGAACCCGGTTACTAAGCAGGAGGTACCCGTGCCTGATAGCACTACCAAGGACCACCTGACGTTGGTGGAACTTGGATACCCAGAAGGAGGCACCTAAGCCAAAGGCTCTGCCCGGAACCAGCTGACGGTACTGGAACCAGGATGGGGAGCAGAAGGTACAAGAGCAAAAGACACTGCCGAGAACCAGCTGACGGTGCTGGAACCAGGTGGTGGACCCGAAGGCCCACAGGAGAGGAGAGAACAGCTAGGCCGCGAGGCAGCCGCAGTTACCGAACCCCAACAGTCCTACAGGGGGAGCTGGGCCTACTGGCACTACAGAACCAGCCTTGACTACCAGTTCACGCAGACCACATAGGAAGCTCCTAAACTGGAGGCACCCTGGAGTTGGCTAACCCGACTGCAACATGACGGGGCAAACATAGGCGTCTCAGCGAGTTTGACACACCCCGGAAACAGCTGACGGTGCTGAAACCAGGTTTGGCACGAGGGAGTACCTGTGACAAAAACACTGCCAAGAACCAGCTGGCGGTGCTGGAACCCAGATGCGTTGCCCCAGTGTGCAAGAGCCAATGGCACGACCGAGGACCAGCTGACGGTGCTGGAACACGGTTACTAAGCTGTAGGTGCCCGCGCTTAAAAGCACTACCAAGGACCGCCTGACGTTGGCGGAACTCGGATACCCAGGAGGAGGCACCTAAGCCAAAGGCTCGGCCCGGAACCAGCTGATGGTGCTGGAACCAGGTGGTGGACCCCAAGGCCCACAGGAGAGGAGAGAACAGCTAGGCCGCGAGGCAGCCGCAGTTACCGAACCCCAACAGTCCTACAGGGGGAGCTGGGCCTACTGGCACTACAGAACCAGCCTTGACTACCAGTTCACGCAGCCCACATAGGAAGCTCCTAAACTGGAGGCACCCTGGAGTTGGCTAACCCGACCGCACCACGACGGGGCAAGCATAGGCGTCTCAGTGAGCTTGACACAACTCGGAAACAGCTGACGGTGCTGAAACCAGGCTTGGCACGAGGGAGTACCTGTGACAAGAACACTGCCGAGAACCAGCTGGCGGTGCTGGAACCCAGATGCGTTGCCCCAGTGTGCAAGAGCCAATGGCACGACCGAGGACCAGCTGGCGGTGCTGGAACCCGGTTACTAAGCTGTAGGTGCCCGCGCTTAAAAGCACTACCAAGGACCGCCTGACGTTGGCGGAACTCGGATACCCAGGAGGAGGCACCTAAGCCAAAGGCTCGGCCTGGAACCAGCTGACGGTGCTGGAACCAGGTGGTGGACCCCAAGGCCCACAGGAGAGGAGAGAACAGCTAGGCCGCGAGGCAGCCGCAGTTACCGAACCCCAACAGTCCTACAGGGGGAGCTGGGCCTACTGGCACTACAGAACCAGCCTTGACTACCAGTTCACGCAGCCCACACAGGAAGCTCCTAAACTGGAGGCACCCTGGAGTTGGCTAACCCGACCGCACCACGACGGGGCAAGCATCGGCGTCTCAGTGAGCTTGACACAACCCGGAAACAGCGGACGGTGCTGAAACCAGGCTTGGCACGAGGGAGTACCTGTGACAAGAACACTGCCGAGAACCAGCTGGCGGTGCTGGAACCCAGATGCGTTGCCTATTAAAGATTGTCTTCCTAGAGCCCCAACTAGCGGTGTTGGAGCTAAGGGTAAGCAGGGGGAGCAGAGTGTAGGCCGAAGCCTGCACTGGAGGCAGCATTGTGTCTGCGTTGCGTTTGCAGGACACTTTGCCGGCTACACAGTGGGGGAACAGCTGGCGTTGCTGAACCCCACTAACTCAATGGCGTGTGTTTTTCTCTGTGCAGCTAGCACTTGCGGTCAAAAACTAGCAATGTTAGAGCCCGTGTTGAAGCAGGAGGAGGAGGAGAGGAGCAGAGTGTAGGCCGAAGCCTATTTGAACCAATTTCAAAGGAAACCTTTAACCCCCCCTCAGGTGTTACAAAGTACAAGAGACACACCTTGTGCAGTATTAATGCTGCACAAGTGAAAGGTTGCTCTATTAATTTGTCTACTTGCACACGCTGAATGAAAGACGTACACAATTTAGCCCATTCTACAGTCAAACTGTAGTGGATGCGTGACTTGGCTTTTTAAGGAGACGCAGCACAGGTGTCCCAAATAACGCCTTGGTGCTTGGCGCAGCTTCCTGAGCGTTGTTATTTGCTGTACAGGAGTCTGCGCTCTTGTGTTATCCCTTGGCAATGCCCTGTTAGAGCTGCCCGTCTTATGACCTCATTTCATGTTGGCCGGTGCGGTTAACGATGGCCATAAATCCCAGACCCACAGTGCCTTTTCATAAAGTCACACTGCGGTGCTGTGATTCGTGGCCTTGAGCAGTAAATATTTTGGCCGCTCACACACGTCCTTACACCTGCTTCAGACTGGGCGGCCTCTGCTGATCCCTTCTCGCATGCCACGGCCATGAGGCTGCACAGTCTGAAGAAGGCGGAAGGAGATGAGTTAAGACAGGTGAAGATATGCACTGCTCGTGCCCATCAATCACACCCTCGCAGTCAAAATAAGACAACGAGGAGCATTTTTTCAGGCAGGGCGGACGCACAGGCGCAACAAGCCAACCAATGATGTCAGAAGACGGGAAGCGCTACCAAGGGGGGTGCTGCGTATCATTAGAAAGGAAAGTCACACCTCAGGGACAGTGGAATGGTCTCAATGAGACACATTTTGTACGTTTTGAGTTCCACGTGGGCAAGGACAAAAAGTCAGCCACCTTGTACAAATGCAGCAGTACTGCTGTACAAGGTGGCTGTTATACATAGAAACACCTGCGGGTGGGGGGCAGGCTCCCTTCAATTTCAGTTCATGTGCCTGCGTGGCGTTTGCAGGACACGTTGCCAGCTACATAGCAGGGGAACAGCTGGCGGTGCTGAACCCCACTAACACATTGGCTGGTGTTTTTCTCTGTGCAGCTAGCATGTCCGGGCAGAAACTGGCGTTGTTTGAGCCCAGGGTCAGCAGGTGGAGGAGAGGAGCAAAGTGTAGGCCGAAGCCTGCACTGGTGGCAGCTTTTGGTCAGTTGTGCCAGCGTGGCTTGTGCTGGACACGATGCCGACTACACAGCAGGGGAACAGCTGGCGGTGCTGAACCCCACTAACACATTGGCTGGTGTTTTTCTCTGTGCAGCTAGCATGTCCGGGCAGAAACTGGCGTTGTTTGAGCCCAGGGTCAGCAGGAGGAGGAGAGGAGCAAAGTGTAGGCCGAAGCCTGCACTGGTGGCAGCTTTTGTTCTGTTGTGCCAGCGTGGCTTGTGCTGGACACGTTGCCGACTACACAGCAGGGGAACAGCTGGCATTGCTGAACCCCACTAACACATTGACTGGTGTTTTTCTCTGTGCAGCTAGCAGTTCCGGGCAAAAACTATCGGTGTTTGAGCCCAGGGTCAGCAGGAGGAGTAGAGGAGCAGAGTGTAGGCCGAAGCCTAGTTGAACCAATTTCAAAGGTTACCTTTAACCCCCCCCTCAGGTGTTGCAAGGTACAAGAGCCACACCTTGAACAGCATTAATGATGCACAAGTCAAAGGTTGCTCTATTTAATTTTGCTCCTTGCACACGCTGAATTAAACACGCACACTATTTAGCCCATTATACTGTAAAACAGTAGTGGAGGCGTGACTACTAGTCTTTTTAAGGAGACGCAGCACAGGTGTACAAATTTACACCTAGGTGCTGTGCGCAGATTCCTTACCGTTGTTATTTGCAGTACAGGAAACTGCGCTCTTGTGTTATCCCTTGGCAATACCCTGTTAGTGCAGGCCGTCTCATGACCTCATTTCATGTTGGCCGGTGCGGTTAACGATGGCCATAAATCCCAGACCCACAGTGGCTTTTCCTAAAGTCACACTGCGGTGCTGGGATTCGTGGCCTTGTGCAGTAAATATGTTCGCCGCTCACACATGTCCTTACACCTGCTTCAGACTGGGCGTCCTCAGCTGATCCCTTATCGCATGCCGCGGCAATGAGGCCGCACAGTCAGAAGAAGGCGGAAGGAGGGGAGTGAAGACAGGGGAACATATGCACTGCTCATGCCCATCAATCACACCCTCGCAGTCAAAATATATGAGACAACGGGGGGCGTTGTGTCGGGCAGGGGGGACGCACAGGCACAGCCAGCCAACCAATGATGTCAGGAGACGGGCAGCGCTAACAATGGGGGTGCTGCGTGTCATTAAAAAGGAAAGTCACACCTCAGGGACATTGTAATGGTCTGTAATGAGACACATTTTGTACTTGTTGAGTTCCACGTGTGCAAGGAGAAAAAGTCAGCCACCTTGTACAAATGCAGCAGTACTGCTGTACAAGGTGGCTGTTATACATAGAAACACCTGGGGGGGTGGGGGGCAGGCTCCCTTCAATTTCAGTTCATGTGCCTGCGTGGCGTTTGCAGGACACGTTGCCAGCTACACAGCAGGGGAACAGCTGGCGGTGCTGAACCCCACTAACACATTGGCTGGTGTTTTTCTCTGTGCAGCTAGCATGTCCGGGCAGAAACTGGCGTTGTTTGAGCCCAGGGTCAGCAGGAGGAGGAGAGGAGCAAAGTGTAGGCCGAAGCCTGCACTGGTGGCAGCTTTTGGTCAGTTGTGCCAGCGTGGCTTGTGCTGGACACGATGCCGACTACACAGCAGGGGAACAGCTGGCGGTGCTGAACCCCACTAACACATTGGCTGGAGTTTTTCTCTGTGCAGCTAGCATGTCCGGGCAGAAACTGGCGTTGTTTGAGCCCAGGGTCAGCAGGAGGAGGAGAGGAGCAAAGTGTAGGCCGAAGCCTGCACTGGTGGCAGCTTTTGTTCTGTTGTGCCAGCGTGGCTTGTGCTGGACACGTTGCCGACTACACAGCAGGGGAACAGCTGGCGTTGCTGAACCCCACTAACACATTGACTGGTGTTTTTCTCTGTGCAGCTAGCAGTTCCGGGCAAAAACTAGCGGTGTTTGAGCCCAGGGTCAGCAGGAGGAGTAGAGGAGCAGAGTGTAGGCCGAAGCCTAGTTGAACCAATTTCAAAGGTTACCTTTAACCCCCCCCTCAGGTGTTGCAAGGTACAAGAGCCACACCTTGAACAGCATTAATGATGCACAAGTCAAAGGTTGCTCTATTTAATTTTGCTCCTTGCACACGCTGAATTAAACACGTACACTATTTAGCCCATTATACTGTAAAACAGTAGTGGAGGCGTGACTACTAGTCTTTTTAAGGAGACGCAGCACAGGTGTACAAATTTACACCTAGGTGCTGTGCGCAGATTCCTTACCGTTGTTATTTGCAGTACAGGAAACTGCGCTCTTGTGTTATCCCTTGGCAATACCCTGTTAGTGCAGGCCGTCTCATGACCTCATTTCATGTTGGCCGGTGCAATTAACGATGGCCATAAATCCCAGACCCACAGTGGCTTTTCCTAAAGTCACACTGCGGTGCTGGGATTCGTGGCCTTGTGCAGTAAATATGTTCGCCGCTCACACATGTCCTTACACCTGCTTCAGACTGGGCGGCCTCAGCTGATCCCTTATCGCATGCCGCGGCCATGAGGCCGCACAGTCAGAAGAAGGCGGAAGGAGGGGAGTGAAGACAGGGGAACATATGCACTGCTCGTGCCCATCAATCACACCCTCGCAGTCAAAATATATGAGACAACGGGGGGCGTTGTGTCGGGCAGGGGGGACGCACAGGCACAGCCAGCCAACCAATGATGTCAGGAGACGGGCAGCGCTAACAATGGGGGTGCTGCGTGTCATTAAAAAGGAAAGTCACACCTCAGGGACATTGTAATGGTCTGTAATGAGACACATTTTGTACTTGTTGAGTTCCACGTGTGCAAGGAGAAAAAGTCAGCCACCTTGTACAAATGCAGCAGTACTGCTGTACAAGGTGGGTGTTATACATAGAAACACCTGGGGGGGTGGGGGGCAGGCTCCCTTCAATTTCAGTTCATGTGCCTGCATGGCGTTTGCAGGACACGTTGCCAGCTACACAGCAGAGGAACAGCTGGCGGTGCTGAACCCCACTAACACATTGGCTGGTGTTTTTCTCTGTGCAGCTAGCATGTCCGGGCAGAAACTGGCGTTGTTTGAGCCCAGGGTCAGCAGGAGGAGGAGAGAAGCAAAGTGTAGGCCGAAGCCTGCACTGGTGGCAGCTTTTGGTCAGTTGTACCAGCGTGGCTTGTGCTGGACACGATGCCGACTACACAGCAGGGGAACAGCTGGCGGTGCTGAACCCCACTAACACATTGGCTGGTGTTTTTCTCTGTGCAGCTAGCATGTCCGGGCAGAAACTGGTGTTGTTTGAGCCCAGGGTCAGCAGGAGGAGGAGAGGAGCAAAGTGTAGGCCGAAGCCTGCACTGGTGGCAGCTTTTGTTCTGTTGTGCCAGCGTGGCTTGTGCTGGACACGTTGCCGACTACACAGCAGGGGAACAGCTGGCGTTGCTGAACCCCACTAACACATTGACTGGTGTTTTTCTCTGTGCAGCTAGCAGTTCCGGGCAAAAACTAGCGGTGTTTGAGCCCAGGGTCAGCAGGAGGAGGAGAGGAGCAGAGTGTAGGCCGAAGCCTGCACTGGTGGCAGCTTTTGTTCTGTTGTGCCAGCGTGGCTTGTGCTGGACACGTTGCCGACTACACAGCAGGGGAACAGCTGGCGGTGCTGAACCCCACTGACACATCACCTAGTGTTTTTTCTGTGTAGACAACACTTCCAGGTGGCAACTGACAGTGTTGAAACCCAGGGAATCAAAGAGGAGCAGAGTGTAGGCCGAAGCCTGCAGTGGAGCAAGTTGAAAGGGAACCTTTAACCCCCCCCCCAGGCATTTGTTGCTGAAAGAGCCATCTTGTACAGCAGTAATACTGCACATGGAAAATGGTGGCTCCGAAAATTATGCTCCTTGCAAACGCTGAAGTACACACTCATATAATGTGTCCCCTCACACCGTCAAACCATCCCGGAAGTGGGACTTTCCTTTGTAATGTGACACAGCACAGCCGTCATTCCAACCCCCTTGGTGCCGGGCGCCACCTCCTCAACGTTGTTTGGTTCTGTCACGGAGCCCGCGCTGTAATGTTATCCCTTGGCCATGCACAGTTAGCGGTGCCCGTCTTCTGACATCATGTAGGTGTCAGGCTGGCAGTGCCTGTGTGTCCAAGCTGCCCGATATCCAACCTTGCAGTGTCATCTAATGTAGTCCCACTGCGGACCAGGGATCCATGGGCATGCGCAGTGCATATCATCGCCTCTCACTCACCTCCTTCCTGCTTCTTCAGACTGTGCGGCGTCACGGCCGTGGCATGCTATTAGGGATCAGCTGACGCCGCCTAGTCTGAAGAAGCGTGAAGAAGGGGAGTGAGAGGCTAGTATATGCACTGCGCATGGCCATGGATACCAGGCCCACTGTGGGATCACATTAGACGACACTGCGAGGTGTGATTTCGGGCAGCTTGGACGCACAGGCGCAGCCAGGACGACAACAAATGATGTCAGAGGACGGGCAGCGCAAACTGTGCATGGCCAAGGGATAACATAACAGCGCAGGGTCCATGACGGAATCAAACAACGCTAAGGAGGCAGCGCACGGTGCCAAGGGGGTAGCAATGACGGCTGTGCTGCGTCACATTACAAAGGAAAGTCCCACCTCCGGGACGGTTGGACGGTGTGAGGGGACACATTACATGAGTGTGTAGTTCAGCGTTTGCAAGGAGCATAATTTCAAGAGCGACCTTTCCCTTGTGCAGTATTAGTGCTGCACATGGTGGCTCTTTCAGTAACAAACGCCTAGGGGGGGGGGGGGGACAGGTCCCCTTACATTTTAGTTGTGCCAGCGTGGCGGTCGCATGACACGTTGCCGGATACACAGCTGGGGATCAGCTGACGTTACTGAACCCCAATAACAGAGGAGCGACTGTTGACTGTGCACACAGCACTTCCAGGCACCAACCGGCGGTGTTAGAGCCCAGGGACAGCAGGAGGAGCAGATTGGAGGTATTGCCGCACACACAGCTGGGGATCAGCTGACGTTACTGAACCCCAATAACAGAGGAGCGACTGTTGACTGTGCACACAGCACTTCCAGGCACCAACTGGCGGTGTTAGAGCCCAGGGACAGCAGGAGGAGCAGATTGGAGGTATTGCCGCACACACAGCTGGGGATCAGCTGACGTTACTGAACCCCAATAACAGAGGAGCGACTGTTGACTGTGCACACAGCACTTCCAGGCACCAACTGGCGGTGTTAGAGCCCAGGGACAGCAGGAGGAGCAGATTGGAGGTATTGCCGCACACACAGCTGGGGATCAGCTGACGTTACTGAACCCCAATAACAGAGGAGCGACTGTTGACTGTGCACACAGCACTTCCAGGCACCAACTGGCGGTGTTAGAGCCCAGGGACAGCAGGAGGAGCAGATTGGAGGTATTGCCGCACACACAGCTGGGGATCAACTGACGTTACTGAACCCCAATAACAGAGGAGCGACTGTTGACTGTGCACACAGCACTTCCAGGCACCAACTGGCGGTGTTAGAGCCCAGGGACAGCAGGAGGAGCAGAGGAACAGAGTGTAGGCCGAAGCCTGATTGGAGCAAGTTGAAAGGAAACCTTTAACCCCCCCCCCCCAAGACGTTTGTAGCTGAAAGAGCCATCTTGTGCAGCACTAAGGATGCAAAAGGAAAAGGTTGCTCTTTTAATTATGCTCCTTGCAAACACCGAAGTAAACACTAAAAATGTGTCCCTTTATACCGTTAAACCGTTCCGGAGGTGCGAATTTCCTTCGTAATGGGACACAGTACAGCTGTCATTCCTATCCCCATGATGCCGTGCGCTGCCTCCTCAGCGTTGTTTTAAGCTGTCACGGAGCCTGCGCTGTTCTGTTAGCCCTTGGCCATGCCCAATTAGCGCTGCCTGTCTTCTGACATAATTTGGTGTCAGGCTGTCAGTGCCTGTGCGTCCACGCTGCTCCAGATCCCACCTCGCAGTCTCGTCTAACGTAATCCCACTGCGGGCCTTGGAACCATGGGCATGCACAGTGCATAACCTCGACTCTCACTCCCCTCCTTCCCTCTTCTTCAGACTGTGCGGTGTCACGGCCGTGGCATGCTAGGGATCAGCTGACGGCGCACAGTCTAAAGAAGGCGGAGGGAAATGAGCGAGAGCCCGAGGGGAAGATATGCACTGCGCATGCCCATGGATCCCAGGCCCGCAGTGTGACTCAATCAGAAGACACTACGAGGCGGGATCTCGGGCAGCGCGGCCGCACAGGCGCAGCCAGCCTGACACCAAATTATGTCAGAAGACAGGCAGTGCAAATAGGGCATGCCCAAGGGATAACAGAACAGCGCAGGCTCCGTGACAGCTTAAAACAACGCTGAGGAGGCAGCGCATGGCACCAAGGGGGTAGGAATGACGGCTGTGCTGCGTCACATTACGAAGGAAAGTCCCAGCTCCGGGACGGTATAACGGTATCAGTGAACACATTTTATAAGTGTTAAGTTCTGCGTGTGCAAAGAGCTAAAAAAAAAGAGCTACCTTTTCCTTGTGCAGCATTACTGCTGCACAAGATGGCTCTCTCAGTAACAAACGACGGGGGGGGGGGGACAGGTTCCCTTACATTTAGGTTGTTGTGCCAGCGTGGCGGTCGCAGGACACATTGCCGGCTACACAGCTGGGGATCAGCTGACGTTACTGAAACCCAATAACACTGGGTCGTATGTTTTTACTGTGCAGCCTGCACTTCTGAGCCGCAACTGGCTTTGTTGGAGCCCAGGAATAGCAGTTCAGGTGGTAGAAAGATGAACACAGCAGGAGACCTGGATGACACCCAATTACTTAATCAGGCAGAGGAGTGGCAAATTCCTGCGAGATCCAGGCCTGGTTCATTTTCAGGAAAGTAAGCCGGTCAACGTTATCGGAGGATAGTCGCATGCGACGGTCTGTTAGTACACCACCTGTGGCACTAAAGACACGTTCCGATAAGACACTAGCCGCAGGGCAAGCCAGCACCTCCAATGCATACTGGCTTAGCTCTGGCCATGTATCCAGCTTAGAGACCCAAAACTTGAACGGGGAAGAGCCGTCTGGGAGTACAGTAAGAGGGCAAGCCATGTAGTCTGTCACCATCTGACGGAACCGTTGCCTCCTGCTGACTGGAGCCGCCGGTGATGGTGTAGACATTTGGGGCGGGCACACAAAAGTGTGCCAGAGTTGTGCCATACTGGGCTTGCCTTGGGCAGAGGCACTGCTTCTGCTCCCTCTTTGGGCAGAGCCTCCCCCACTGCCTCGACGCACTGAGCTGCTTTGTAAAGCACTAGCAGCACTCCTCTCAGTTGGACAGGAGAAGATGATGGAATTCACCAGTGTGTCATGGTACTCCCGCAATTTACGCTCCCGGGTCAACGCAGGGATGAGGTTTTGGACGTTGTCCCGGTAGCGAGGATCGAGGAGGGTGAACACCCAATAATCAGGCATGTTGAGAATGTGGTCGATGCGGCGGTCGTTTCTCAGGCACTGCAGCATGAAATCCACCATGTGCTGCAGAGTGCCAACTGGCCCAGAAACGCTGTCCCCTGCTTGAGACATGATCTCTGCCCGCTCGTCATCACCCCACCCTCGCTGTACACACTGACCACTGGACAATTGTGTCGCTCCCTCCTCTGGACGGAGCTCTTCCTCCTCCATTGACTCCTCATCCTCCTCACAAATTGGCCCCTGCGTACCCCTTTGTGAGGAACCACGTGGCGCTGACTCTCCAGAAGCTGATGGAAAAGGTGACTCCTCATCCTCCACCTCTTCCACCACATCATCCCTTAACCCTTGCAAAGTTTGCTGAAGCAGGCAGATAAGGGGGACAGTCATGCTGACTAGTGCATCATCTGCACTTGCCATCCGCGTGGAATAATCAAAAGGACGCAAAACCTGGCAGACATCCTTCATAGTGGCCCACTCTGTGGTTGTGAAGTCTGATCGGCGCTGACTGCGACTTCTTTGCGCCTGATGCAGCTGGTACTCCATAACTGCTTGCTGCTGCTCACACAACCGCTCCAACATATGTAACGTGGAATTCCACCGGGTAGGTAGGTCACATATGATGCGGTGTTCCGGAAGGCGGAATCGGCGCTGCAGAGCAGCAATGCGGGATCTGGCCAAGCTGGAACGCCGCAAGTGAGCACACTCTAGGCGGACCTTGTGCAGCAGGGCATCAAGATCCGGATAGTCCCTCAGAAAACTCTGCACAACCAAATTGAGCACATGTGCCAGACATGGGATGTGAGTGAGGTTGCCAAGGGCCAAAGCTGCCACCAGATTTCGGCCATTGTCACACACTACCATGCCTGGCTGGAGATTCGCTGGCAGTAACCACACATCGCTCTCCTGCTTGATGGCATTCCAGAGCTCCTGCGCTGTGTGGCTTCGATGCCCCAATGAAACTAGTTTCAAGACGGCCTGCTGACGTTTGGCCACGGCTGTGCTCATGTCGGTCATAGGTAAACGTTCACGGGTCCATGTGGAGGTGGACTGTGACGGATCCTGCAGAGAGGAATCAGAGGAACTGGTGTAAGAGGAGGAGTCGATGCGTACAGACTGGATTCCTGCAATCCTTGGAGTGGGCAGGACACGTCCTGCGCCACTCGCACGATCTGTACCTGGCTCAACAACATTAACCCAATGGGCAGTGAGGGAAACATATCGCCCCTGTCCATGCTGACTGGTCCACGCATCGGTGGTGAGGTGGACCTTGCTACTGACGGCGTTCAGTAGCGCATGTTTTATGTTTGCCTCAACATGCCTGTGCAGGGCAGGGACAGCCTGCCTGCTGAAGTAAAAGCGGCTGGGCACCTTGTACTGTGGGACTGCCAATGCCATCAAGTCACGGAAGCTGTCAGTCTCCACCAGCCTGAACGAGAGCATTTCCAGGGACAACAGTTTGGCAATGCCTGCATTTAGAGCCTGTGCTCGGGGGTGGTTGGCCGAGAATGCCCGCCTTTTCTCCCATGCCTGGACTACCGATGGCTGTAGAGTAGACTGGGAGTGTGAGGATGACTGGGAAGGTGGTGCTGTGGGTGGAATTACACTAGGTCTCTGGACAACAGTGGAGGAAGAGGCAACACGAGATGAAGAGGTGGTAGCTGCCGCTGTTGGTTGGCCTACGTCTTCACTGTGTTTCTGTAACTCCACCGCGTGCCTGTTCCGCACATGTTTCCACATATTTGTGGTATTGAGGTTGCTGACACTTTTACCTCTTTTTACTTTCTGATGACACAGCTTGCATTTGACAAAACAAATGTCATCTGCAACTGTGTCAAAAAAGGACCAGGCACTGCAAGTCTTGGGAGCGCCCTTTTTGGCTTTGGAAAGAGACAGGCTCCTAACGGGTGCCAAAGTGGAGGCTACAGGCTCCGCAGTCTTCCCCCTCCCTCTCCCTCTTTGGCCCGTAAGGGGAAGCTCTTCCTCAGAGCTGCTCCCACCACCTTCCTGTTCCTCACGCCACGATGGGTCAAGGACCTCATCATCTCCACTACCCTCTGCCACCAACTGCTCCTCCTGGGTAGTCTCGGCAGCACAGTACGCATCAGAAAGCGGCACCTGAGTTTCATCATCAGATGCGTACTGCGCTGTGGTCACCGGAGGCACTGGCCCACCTGCCTCTTCAGAGTCAGAGAGATAAAGCTTTTGGGCATCACTGCACACTGCCTCTTCTTCCATTTCTCCAATGCTGCTTGGCTGGCCCCCTGTTTCCAAGCCAAGAGATTCAGAGAACAGAAGTAGAGACGGCTCCTGTCCTGGGCTCTCTGACTGCCTGGCCAATTTGGCAGGTGGTGAAGAGACAGATGGCTGCTCTCCAGTGCTCTGTGCCTGAGAGGATGTGGCACTAACTGAAGTCGATGCCGAGGCGTTAGCTGCCATCCACCCGACAACGGCTTCAATTTGGTCTTCACGTAGCAGCGGTGCACGGCGCTCTCCGACAAAGCTGCGCATGAAGGACTGTTCCCTGCTGAAACTGAGTGACGATGAGTCACCGGCGCCCGCAGCAGGCACAGAATCACCACGTCCTCTCCCTGCTCCTCTCCCTGCTCCGCGCCCACGCCCACGTGCCTTACTCCCTGCCCTCTTCATCTTGGTTGACAGATAAAGATAAGCAGAAAAGTACTAAGGCCTTAGTGTGCTTATTCCTGAAATGCTCCTCCTAACAGGTGTAAGAAACACTAATGTTGTAAATTGTGGACTAAACTTTATTATTTTTCAAATGTGGCCTACACAAGTGTTAAGTTGTGTTTGGTGAACTTAACTTTTTTTTTGGTGCAGATCGGGCTACAGAGCTAGTTTAAATCACACGGAGACCGTGTAGACAGCCGTAAACGGCGCTGCAAGGCCAAAAAACCCTCCTCTCGGTTATCCTATATAATGTTTTTCCACTATTTAGCTGGATACGAGTGGAAAGACACTAATAGGAATTTTTTTTTTCAAATTTTAAACTGGCTGCACTATTTGAAAAAAAGGAAATTGTTTTTCAAGGTATGAGGCAGTAACGCACCCTGAGCTGAATCCAACCGGCTATGGCTGCACACAGACTACAGGGCGAGCTGCGCTCACACAGAGACCGTGCAGACAGCCGTAAACGGCGCTGCAAGGCCAAAAAACCCTCCTCTAGGTTATCCTATATAGTGTTTTTCCACAATTTAGCTGGATACCAGTGGAAAGACACTAATAGGAATTTTTGTTTTTCAAATTTTAAACAGGCTGCACTATTTGAAAAAAAGTAAAATTTTTCTCTAGGTATGAGCCAGTAACGAACCCTGAGCTGAATCCAACCGGCTATGGCTGCACACAGACTACGGGGCGAGCTGGGCTCACACGGAGACCGTGCAGACAGCCGTAAACGGCGCTGCAAGGCCAAAAAACCCTCCTCTAGGTTATCCTATATAGTGTTTTTCCACTATTTAGCTGGATACGAGTGGAAAGACACTAATAGGAATTTTTTTTTTCAAATTTTAAACAGGCTGCACTATTTGAAAAAAAGTAAAATTTTTCTCAAGGTATGAGCCAGTAACGAACCCTGAGCTGAATCCAACCGGCTATGGCTGCACACAGACTACAGGGCGAGCTGTGCTCACACGGAGACCGTGCAGACAGCCGTAAACGGCGCTGCAAGGCCCAAAAACCCCCCTCTAGGTTATCCTATGTAGTGTTTTTCCACAATAGAGCTGGAGACTGGTGGAAAAACACTAATAGGAAATTTGAGAAAAAATGTGCAGCAGGCTGCACTAAGAGCAAAAAAGGACAACTGTGTGAGGCAGTGTGAACCCCCCCTGAGCTGAATACAACCGGGTATATGGCTGCACACAGACTACAGAGTGAGCTGCACACACACACACACACAGAGACCTTGCAGAACGCTGTTAAAACAGCGCTGCAAGGCAAGAGCAAGGTGAACAGTGAAGAACACACAGCGTTTTGCTAAATTAGCCTTTGGAAAGGAAAATAAAGCAATTAGCTAGCTCGACTGGCCCTCAGTTAGAACACAGCGTCCTGTCCCTAACTGAAATCACAGCAGAGTGAGCGCAAAATGGCGGCAGCGTTTTTTATAGTGCAGAGTGACATCATTTCAGCAGCCAATCCAAGCCTTGCCAGTACTTACATGCCCACCATGCTAAACAGGATGTGCCCACACTTCCAATCATTCCTCAATGGCTGCTGCGTTCAGTTTGAATTCTGGGAACTTCCGATTCCGGTATCCGATACGCGGGAAGAATCGGAATTCGGTATCGGAATTCCGATACCGCAAATATCAGCCGATACCCGATACTTGCGGTATCGGAATGCTCAACACTAGTACTGAAATTTGACTGTGATCTTATTAAGAAGGCGGTAATCAATACAAGGTCTCAAAGAACCATCCTTCTTGGCCATAAAAAAGAACCCTGCTCCCAATGGTGACGACGACGGGCGAATATGACCCTTCTCCAAGGATTCCTTTATATAACTCCGCATAGCGGCGTGTTCTGGCACAGATAAATTGAACAGTTGGCCCTTAGGAAACTTACTACCAGGAATCAAATTGATAGCACAATCGCAATCCCAATGAGGAGGTAGGGCACTGGATTTGGGCTCATCAAATACATCCCGTTAATCCGACAAAAACTCCGGGACTTCAGAAGGGGTGGATGACGAAATAGACAAAAATGGAACATCACCATGTACCCCCTGACAACCCCAGCTGGACACAGACATAGATTTCCAATCCAATGCTGGATTATGGACCTGTAGCCATGGCAACCCCAAAACGACCACATCATGCAGATTATGCAACACCAAAAAACGAATATCCTCCTGATGTGCAGGAGCCATGCACATGGTCAATTGGGTCCAGTACTGAGGCTTATTCTTGGCCAAAGGCGTAGCATCAATTCCTCTCAATGGAATAGGATACTGCAAGGGCTCCAAGAAAAAACCACAGCGCCTAGCAAACTCCAAGTCCATCAAATTCAGGGCAGCGCCTGAATCCACAAATGCCATAACAGAATAGGATGACAAAGAGCAAATCAGAGTAACGGACAAAAGAAATTTCGACTGTACCGTACCAATGGTGGCAGACCTAGCGAAACGCTTAGTGCACTTAGGACAATCGGAGATAGCATGAGTGGAATCACCACAGTAAAAACACAGTCCATTCCGACGTCTGTGTTCTTGCCGTTCAGCTCTGGTCAAAGTCCTATCACATTGCATAGGCTCAGGTCTATGCTCAGATAATACCGCCAAATGGTGCACAGCTTTACGCTCACGCAAGCGTCGATCGATCTGAATGGCCAAAGACATAGACTCATTCAGATCAGCAGGCATGGGGTAGCTTTGATAAAGATCCGTGTAGGATCGAAACGCGTCGCTCGTGTCCTGATATGCACATGTAGAGCATATGTCCACCGTTGTTTTAATATTGGCTTAATAAAGTTGGAATTTGGATTTTACTATTTGGAGCTGGAACGATTTTTTCTTTTCTTCATGGGAAATCCCACCATGACATCCTTAAGGGCTTCAGAGAGACCCTTTCTGAAAATTGCTGCCAGGGCACATTCATTCCACTGAGTGAGTACAGACCACTTCCTAAACTTCTGACAATATATCTCTACCTCATCCTGACCCTGACACAGAGCCAGCAAGATTTTCTCTGCCTGATCCACTGAATTTGGTTCATCATAAAGCAATCCAAGCGCCAGAAAAAACGCATCAACATCACGCAATGCCGGATCTCCTGGCGCAAGGGAAAATGCTCAGTCTTGAGGGTCGCCACGTAACAAAGAAATAATGATTTTCACTTGTTGAACAGGGTCACCTGAGGAGCGAGGTTTCAAAGCAAGAAACAATTTACAATTATTTTTGAAATTCAGAAACTTAGATCTATCCCCAAAAAACATCAGGAATTGGAATCCTAGGCTCTAACATCGGATTCTGAACCACAAAATCTTGAATGTTTGGTACCCTTGCAGTGAGATTATCCATACAAGAGGACAGACCTTGAATGTCCCTATCTACACCTGTATCCTGAACCACCCAGAGGTAATGCGGAAAAGAGAGACAAAACACACTGCAAAGAAAAAAAAATGGTCTCAGAACTTCTCTTATCCTTCTTTTGAGATGCATTAATACTTTGGGCCACCTGTACTGTTATGACCTGGTGGTTAGGACAATAATGGACCTGGTGGTTAAAAGCACACGGAATGACCTGATAGTTACTAATAATACAGAACAAGCTCTGAGATGTGGGAACTCTGCTGACCGCAATCCCTAATCCTATCACACATACTAGAAATAGCCGTGGATTGCTTCTAACGCTCCCTATGCAACTCGTCACAGCCTAAGGAACTAGCTAGCCCTAAAGATAGAAAAATAAAGCCTACCTTGCCTCAGAGAAATTCCCCAAAGGAAAAGGCAGCCCCCCACATATAATGACTGTGAGTAGAGATGAAAATTACAAACACAGAGATGAAATAGATTTAGCAAAGTGAGGCCCGACTTACTGAACAGACAGAGGATAGGAAAGGTAACTTTGCGGTCAGCACAAAAACTACAAAAAGACCATGCAGAGGGCGCAAAAAGACCCTCTGCACCGACTCACGGTGCGGAGGCGCTCCCTCTGCGTCCCAGAGCTTCCAGCAAGCAAGACAAATATCAAAATAGCAAGCTGGACAGAAAAATAGCAAACAAGAGAAAAGCAAGCAGGAACTTAGCTTCTGCTGCGAAGACAGGTCACAAGAACGATCCAGGAGCGAACTAGACCAATACTGGAACATTGACAGGTGGCATGGAGCAATGATCTAAGTGGAGTTAAATAGAGCAGCCAGCTAACGAATTAACCTCGTCACCTGTGGAAGGAAACTCAGAAGCCGCAGCCCCACTCACAACCACCAGAGGAAGCCCATGGACAGAACCAGCCGAAGTACCATTCATGACCACAGGAGGGAGCTTGACAACAGAATTCACAACACTTCCCGTCATGTTTCTATGAAGGTTTCTTCTCCTAAGTTTAAGCCTCAGTTTATTGGTCCTTATAGGATTTCTGAGATTATTAATCCGGTGTCTTTTCGTCTGGCGCTTCCGGCCTCTTTTGCTATCCATAATGTCTTCTATAGATCTTTGTTGCGGAAATATGTGGAGCCCGTTGTTCCCTCTGTTGATCCTCCGGCCCCTGTGTTGGTTGATGGGGAGTTGAAATATGTGGTTGAGAAGATTTTGGATTCTCGTTTTTCGAGGCGGAAGCTTCAGTACCTTGTCAAATGGAAGGGTTATGGCCAGGAGGATAATTCTTGGGTTTCGGCCTCTGATGTCCATGCCGCTGATTTGGTTCGTGCCTTTCATCTTGCTCGTCCTGACCGGCCTAGGGGCTCTGGTGAGGGTTCGGTGACCCCTCCTCAAGGGGGGGGTACTGTTGTGAATTCTGCTCTTGGGCTCCCTCCGGTGGTTGTTGATGGTAATGCAGTTATTCCTGAGCAGCAGTCTTGGACAGGTGTTTCTGCTAATTGCAATTTGGACTGGGGTATTTAGCTGTGCAGGACTCATTAGTCCTTGCCAGTAGTCAATGTTCCTTTGGAAGTGTTGGTCCTCTGCCTGGCCCCTCCTGTTTGCTGCCTATTCAGCTAAGATAAGTGTTTTCTTCATTTTTTTAGACACACTGCTGTGTGTTTATTTTCTGTGCTTATCTTGTTTCTATTTTGTTCCTGCTAGACTGTGCCTGATGTTTTGCTCAGTCTAGTTGGACTCGCTGGAGTCGCAGATATACTCTCCACATCTTTAGTTAGGTGGTGGAGTTTTTGTATTTTTCTGCTGTGGATATTTTGTAGTGTTTTATGCTGACCGCATAGTATCCTGTACTAGAGTTGAGCGACCTTGACCTTTTTAGAGTCGAGCCGGGTTTCGCGAAACCCGACTATCTCAAAAGTCGGGTCGAGTGAAATCGGCCGATTATGACGTAAAGTCGGGATCGACCGAAACACGAAACCCAATGCAAGTCAATGGGGCAGCATAGTCGGCAGTGAGTGGGGGCCAGGAAAACACCTAGAGTGCCCATTTTAATGTCAAAACCATCCATTCTTCTTAATGAAGCTTGTCAAGCGTAATTTACCTTATAATAATTGGAAGGCATTTGAAATTGGGGGTCATTTGGCTAAAGTTGTGGTGGGTAGGGCTGGTTCAAGTAATTAGTGGGCCCAGGAAATCTGGACCACGTCACGGCAGTGGAGCAGGGAGAGGTAAGTATTTCAACTTTGCAAGTGCTGTGAACCTGAGCAAGCAGGGGGGGCCCACTCGTTGGCATTGGCACTGGCACAGGGCCCCTCAAAGTACAGCGGTGTGTTTGCACGGCGGGGGCGCCTCCCACCGGCAGCAACACTTTTGCGTACTATGAGAGGCCCTGTGCCAGTGACGTCGCCAACTAGTATTCCTCCCCCCACCTGATGAAGGAACCTGCACTTTCATCTGCACCTTCCTCTTTGTCCCCGTGTAAGGTGGTATGGTATGCGGGAAGAGCAACCTGACTTTCAGCAGGGTCACAATGTTGTTGTGTAGCGTGCACGGGGAATGTTGCGTTATGGGTCAATGTACCAGCAGACTCATCTATCACTGGCTGGGCAATGGGCAGGATGAGGAGTTAACACAGATATAGGCCCAAAGAATAAAGTTGGCTAAATGCAGTTCAAAATTGGTAACACAGGAATAACCAGGGGGCATTGCAGTGAAGGACAACTGGAATGAGAGGCTGACACAGAGAGTAGGCCCAAATCAGTAAGTAGTCGAAATGCAGTTCAAAATTGGCAACCGTAGTAAACAGGCGGCACAGCTTTGTTCAGTGGAGGAGAACAGCATGGAGTGGCAGACACCGATAGTAGGCCCCAACCCAACTAGTAGGCCAAATGCAGTCTAACATTAACAACTACTTAACGAGCGCCTGAAAACGGAATTTCAGGACAGGAAACCAGGAGAACAGCAAGGAGCGGCAGACACTGTTAGTAGGCCCCAAACCAACTAGTACGCCAAATGCAGTTGTTCCATTTAACCACAATTTAACGAGAGCCTGAAGATAGAAGCTCAGGAAAGGCAACCTGGAGAACACCTTGGAGTGGAACACACCATCTCTCTCCACCCCATACCCATTTTGTAGGCCTAATGCAGTGTAGTTTTCTACAACTACTAAACGAGAGTCGGAAGACCGAAGCAATGGCAAGGAAACCTGGGGAACACCTTGGAGTGTAACACACCATCTCTCTCCACCCGATACCCATTTTGTAGGCCTAATGCAGTGTAGTTTTCTACAACTACTAAACGAGAGTCGGAAGATCGAAGCAATGGCGAGGAAACCTGGAGAACACCTTGGAGTGTAACACACCATCTCTCTCCACCCCATAGCCAATTTGGAGGCCTAATGCAGTGTAGTTTCCAACAACTACTAATCGAGAGCATTAAGATCGAAGCTCTGGAAAGGCAACCTGGAGAACACCTTGGAGTGTAACACACCATCTCTCTCCACCCGATACCCATTTAGTAGGCCTAATGCAGTGTAGTTTTCTACAACTACTAAACGAGAGTCGGAAGACCGAAGCAATGGCAAGGAAACCTGGGGAACACCTTGGAGTGTAACACACAATCTCTCTCCACCCGATACCCATTTTGTAGGCCTAATGCAGTGTAGTTTTCTACAACTACTAAACGAGAGTCGGAAGACCGAAGCAATGGCAAGGAAACCTGGGGAACACCTTGGAGTGTAACACACCATCTCTCTCCACCCCATACCCAATTTGTAGGCCTAATGCAGCCTACTTTCCGACAACTACTAAACGAGAGCATGAAGATCGAAGCTCAGGAAAGGCAACCTGGGGAACACCTTGGAGTGTAACACACCCTCTCTCTACACCATGGAAGGGCTGATTCTTAGGAAGGAAGGCTGTCGGAAAGAAGCAGGGCGCGTCCGAGGGTGATTATATTCTTATTAGGTATATACTCACCCTCGGACGCGCCCTGCTTGTTTATTTGTAATGAATGTTTATTTGCAATGTGGTTTTGACTTACTCTATTTTTTTGGTAAATAATGATTTTATTATTTTCATTGTTTTGCATCTTCTTGGCAATAATATAAAGAAGACGCGACAGGACAACACTCGGTGGATGTCATATCTGTGTTTTAAATTGAAAAAAACTTTCAGTT
Organism: Ranitomeya imitator; assembly: GCF_032444005.1. Taxonomy (NCBI): domain Eukaryota; kingdom Metazoa; phylum Chordata; class Amphibia; order Anura; family Dendrobatidae; genus Ranitomeya; species Ranitomeya imitator. The sequence continues at coordinate 178,714,789 of NC_091285.1, forward strand.
AACTACTTGCAGGAGAAAGTTATTGTAGCTGGTGGCCATTTTTAGTACTGTACCAGATTTTTGTTGTATGTGTTTGTTTTTAATGTTAAAATGTCTGCATTTGATATCTCTCCAGTATTTTCTTTTTTATAAGCAAAATACTTATTTTTATATTTTCTGATGTTGGTTCAAGGGGTACACGGGCAGCAGTAGACAGGTCAGTGGAGGCCTAGTGGAAGGAGGGACCGCAGACAGGCTTCGAAGGCCTAACATAATAAATTGGGCTGGCTGTAGGCAATTTAAAATTGGTTCCAGGGGAACACGGGCAGCAGTGGCCTGGTCTGTGTAGTAGTAGTGGAAAGAACGGGCCGCAGACAGGCTTCGAAGGCCTAACATAACAAAAATTGGGATGTAGGCAATTTACAATTGGTTCCAGGGGAACACGGACAGCAGTTGACAGGTCAGTGGAGGCCTAGTGGAAGGAGGGACCGCAGACAGGCTTCGAAGGCCTAACATAATAAATTGGGCTTGCTGTCGGCAATTTTAAATTGGTTCCAGGGGAACACGGGCGGCAGTAGCCAGGTCAGTGTAGTAGTAGTGGAAAGAACGGGCCGCAGACAGGCTTCGAAGGCCTAACATAACAAAAATTGGGCTGTAGGCAATTTAAAATTGGTTCCAGGGGAACACGGGCAGCAGTAGACAGGTCAGTGGAGGCCTAGTGGAAGGAGGGACCGCAGACAGGCTTCGAAGCCCTAACATAATAAATTGGGCTTGTTGTCGACAATTTTAAATTGGTTCCAGGGGAACACGGGCAGCAGTGGCCTGGTCAGTGTAGTAGTAGTGGAAAGAACGGGCCGCAGACAGGCTTCGAAGGCCTAACATAACAAAAATTGGGCTGTAGGCAATTTAAAATTGGTTCCAGGGGAACACGGGCAGCAGTAGACAGGTCAGTGGAGGCCTAGTGGAAGGAGGGACCGCAGACAGGCTTCGAAGCCCTAACATAATAAATTGGGCTGGCTGTAGGCAATTTAAAATTGGTTCCAGGGGAACACGGGCGGCAGTAGCCAGGTCAGTATAGTAGTAGTGGAAAGAACGGGCCGCAGACAGGCTTAGAAGGCCTAACATAACAAAAATTGGGCTGTAGGCAATTTAAAATTGGTTCCAGGGGAACACGGGCAGCAGTAGACAGGTCAGTGGAGGCCTAGTGGAAGGAGGGACCGCAGACAGGCTTCGAAGGCCTAACATAATAAATTGGGCTGGCTGTAGGCAATTTAAAATTGGTTCCAGGGGAACACGGGCAGCAGTGGCCTGGTCAGTGTAGTAGTAGTGGAAAGAACGGGCCGCAGACAGGCTTCGAAGGCGTAACATAACAAAAATTGGGCTGTAGGCAATTTAAAATTGGTTCCAGGGGAACACGGGCAGCAGTAGACAGGTCAGTGGAGGCCTAGTGGAAGGAGTGACCGCAGACAGGCTTCGAAGGCCTAACATAAGAAAAATGTCAATACAATGGTATTTACAGTGCCAGGCATTGAAGGATGTCAGCGCATAGACTAAACATTGGTGGAGCTGTGAGAGAAAATTTTGCAAGTGGTAGAGCACTGTTTGAGCTGGGGGGGGGGGACTGTCTTGTGGCCGGCGGTACAGGCCCAGGGCCCCTCATATTACAACGGTGTGTCTGATGTTGGGTGCGCACCACCACCGCCAGACACTTTATTGTACTATGAGGGACCTAGTGGCAGTGCCGTCGACCAAAAGCGGGCACACCCACCTCCTCAGACAAACAGTACTCTCACGGGTGCTGGCGCCAAGTGGCGATACCACGGCCCCGTGTGGGGACTTTGGCCATTTAGGGAGGTGTTAACATGTCGGATGCTGGACAATCAGGTGCTGCAAATTACGAGATTGGAAAAGTCGTTCAGAATAGTCCACAGGCAAGACCTTTACATAGGAAAGCTAGGTGTCAGCCGGGCAAGGTGGGGCAAAAGATTTTGAAATCCAGTTGTGGTTCATTTTAATGAAGGTTAGATCATCTACATTTTGGGTAGCCAGACGAGTCCTTTTTTCTGTTAGTATTGAACCTGCAGCACTGAATACTCTTTCTGATAGGACACTAGCTGCCGGGCAAGCAAGCTCCTGCAATGCATATTCTGCCAATTCTGGCCAGGTGTCTAATTTTGATGCCCAGTAATCAAATGGGAATGACGGTTGAGGGAGAACGTCGATAAGGGATGAAAAATAGTTAGTAACCATACTGGACAAATGTTGTCTCCTGTCACTTTGAATTGATGCTGCAGTACCTGTCCTGTCTGCGGTCATAGCAAAATCACTCCACAACCTGGTCAGAAAACCCCTCTGGCCAACGCCAATTCTGATTTCTGCCCCTCTAACACCTCTGGTCTGCTGGCCCCTGCAGCTCGTGTTAGAACGATCACGGGCGCTGTGTGCAGGGAATGCCAGAAGCAAACGGTCAACAAGAGTTGATTGTTTGGTTGCTAATATTAGTTCCAAGTTCTCATGTGGCATTATATTTTGCAATTTGCCTTTATAGCGAGGATCAAGGAGGCAGGCCAACCAGTAATCGTCATCGTTCATCATTTTTGTTATGCGTGTGTCCCTTTTGAGGATACGTAAGGCATAATCCGCCATGTGGCCCAAAGTTCCAGTTCTCAAATCTGTGGTTGTGCTTGGTTGAGGGGCAGTTTCAGGCAAATCCACGTCACTTGTGTCCCTCCAAAAACCAGAACCCGGCCTTGCCGCGCCAACAATTTCCACTGGCCCCGGAAAAGCTTCCTCATTAAAAATATAATCATCCCCATCATCCTCCTCGTCCTCCTCCTCCTGTTCGCCCGCTACCTCGTCCTGTACACTGCCCTGGCCAGACAATGGCTGACTGTCATCAAGGCTTTCCTCTTCCTCAGCTGCAGACGCCTGATCCTTTATGTGCGTCAAACTTTGCATCAGCAGACGCATTAGGGGGATGCTCATGCTTATTATGGCGTTGTCTGCACTAACCAGCCGTGTGCATTCCTCAAAACACTGAAGGACTTGACACATGTCTTGAATCTTCGACCACTGCACACCTGACAACTCCATGTCTGCCATCCTACTGCCTGCCCGTGTATGTGTATCCTCCCACAAAAACATAACAGCCCGCCTCAGTTCACACAGTCTCTGAAGCATGTGCAGTGTTGAGTTCCACCTTGTTGCAACGTCTATGATTAGGCGATGCTGGGGAAGGTTCAAAGAACGCTGATAGGTCTGCATACGGCTGTAGTGTACGGGCGAACGGCGGATATGTGAGCTAAGTCCACGCACTTTGAGGAGCAGGTCGGATAACCCCGGATAACTTTTCAGGAAGCACTGCACCACCAGGTTTAAGGTGTGAGCCAGGCAAGGAATGTGTTTCAGTTGGGAAAGGGAGATGGCAGCCATGAAATTCCTTCCGTTATCACTCACTACCTTGCCTGCCTCAAGATCTACAGTGCCCAGCCACGACTGCGTTTCTTTCTGCAAGAACTCGGACAGAACTTCAGCGGTGTGTCTGTTGTCGCCCAAACACTTCATAGCCAATACAGCCTGCTGACGTTTGCCAGTAGCTGCCCCATAATGGGAGACCTGGTGTGCAACAGTGGCAGCTGCGGATGGAGTGGTTGTGCGACTGCGGTCTGTGGACGAGGTCTCGCTTCTGCAGGAGGACGAGGAGAAGGAGGAGGGGGTGCGAACGGCTACAGCCAACTGTTTCCTAGACCGTGGGCTAGGCAGAACTGTCCCAAACTTGCTGTCCCCTGTGGACCCTGCATCCACCACATTTACCCAGTGTGCCGTGATGGACACGTAACGTCCCTGGCCATGCCTACTGGTCCATGCATCTGTTGTCAGGTGCACCTTTGTGCTCACAGATTGCCTGAGTGCATGGACGATGCGCTCTTTAACATGCTGGTGGAGGTCTGGGATGGCTTTTCTGGAAAAAAAGTGTCGACTGGGTAGCTCGTAGCGTGGTACAGCGTAGTCCATCAGGGCTTTGAAAGCTTCGCTTTCAACTAACCGGTAGGGCATCATCTCTAACGAGATTAGTCTAGCTATGTGGGCGTTCAAACCCTGTGTACGCGGATGCGAGGCTAAGTACTTCCTTTTTCTAACCATAGTCTCATGTAGGGTGAGCTGGACTGGAGAGCTGGAGATCGTGGAACTAGCGGGGGTGCCGGTGGACATGGCAGACTGAGAGACGGTGGGAGATGGTATTGTTGCCGCCGGTGCCCTAGATGCAGTGTTTCCTACTACGAAACTGGTGATTCCCTGACCCTGACTGCTTTGGCCTGGCAAAGAAACCTGCACAGATACTGCAGGTGGTGCAGAAAATGGTGGCCCTACACTGCCGGAAGGGATCTTGCGTTGATGACTAGCTTCATTGGCCGAGGGTGCTACAACCTTAAGGGACGTTTGGTAGTTAGTCCAAGCTTGCAAATGCATGGTGGTTAAATGTCTATGCATGCAACTTGTATTGAGACTTTTCAGATTCTGCCCTCTGCTTAAGGTAGTTGAACATTTTTGACAGATGACTTTGCGCTGATCAATTGGATGTTGTTTAAAAAAATGCCAGACTGCACTCTTTCTAGCATCGGATACCTTTTCAGGCATTGCAGACTGAGCTTTAACCGGATGGCCACGCTGTCCTCCAACAGGTTTTGACTTTGCCACGCGTTTTGGACAAGATACGGGCCCGGCAGATGGAACCTGTTGCGATGTTGATGCCTGCTGCGGCCCCTCCTCCTCCGCTTCAGAACTGCTGCCGCCTGCACCCTGTTCCCCCAATGGCTGCCAATCGGGGTCAAGAACTGGGTCATCTATTACCTCTTCTTGTAGCTCGTGTGCAACTTCGTCTGTGTCACCGTGTCGGTCGGTGGTATAGCGTTCGTGATGGGGCAACATAGTCTCATCAGGGTCTGATTCTTGATCAGCACCCTGCGAGGGCAATGTTGTGGTCTGAGTCAAAGGACCATCATAGTAGTCTGGCTGTGGCTGTGCATCAGTGCACTCCATGTCAGATTCAACTTGTAATGGGCATGGACTGTTAACTGCTTCACTTTCTAAGCCAGGGACGGTATGTGTAAAGAGCTCCATGGAGTAACCCGTTGTGTCGCCTGCTGCATTCTTCTCTGTTGTTGTTTTTGCTGAAGAGGACAAGGAAGCGACTTGTCCCTGACCGTGAACATCCACTAACGACGCGCTGCTTTTACTTTTACCAGTTTCACGAGAGGAGGCAAAAGAGCTAGAGGCTGAGTCAGCAAGATAAGCCAAAACTTGCTCTTGCTGCTCCGGATTTAAAAGCGGTTTTCCTACTGACAGAAAAGGGAGCGTTCAAGGCCTTGTGTTGCTAGACGACGAACCTGGCTCCACAGCTCCAGACTTAGGTGCAATATTTTTTTTCCCACGACCACCTGATGCTCCACCACTACCACTACCCTCATTACCAGCTGACAATGAACGCCCCCGGCCACGACCTCTTCCACCAGACTTCCTCATTGTTTTAAAAACGTTACCAAACTAACGGTATTTGTTGCTGTCACACAACTTACACGGTGAGCTATAACTTCAGTATGATTTAGCTACCCCATTACAGGTGGGTGAGACCACAACGAAAATCAGGCACAATGTTACACACTCTGTTGTCGGTGGCAACAAATGAGAGAGATGCCACACACGCAGGACTGTCACTGAAGCGCAAATGTAAATATTAATCTCCCACTGATTTGTTTGTTTTTTTTTAAAAGGGAGACTTTAGAAAAAAAAAATAATAAAAAAAAATGATTTTTTAAGGAAGAATTTATAAACCAAATAAAATGAAATGATTGTTTCAGGGAGAATTTAGAAAACAAATAAAAAAAAATAGGCTTTCTATGGCCCACTGAGTGAGAGAGGACGCACACAGGAGTCAGGAGTGGCACACAAGCCCAGAGGCCAATATTTATCTCCCACTGATTGATTTAGTGATTTTTTCAGGTAGATTTTGGAACCCAAATCAAGCAAAAAAATTAATAGGCTTTCTATGGCCCACAATTGGAGAGAGAGAGATGGCACACCCAAAAGTCAAGACTGGCACACAAGCAAAAAGGGCAATATTAATCTCCCACTGATTTGATTTTTTTTTTTTTTTTTCAGGGAGACTTTAGAAAAAAAAAGTAAAAAAAAAATAATTTTTTCAGGAATAATTTAGAAACCAAATAAAATAAAATGATTTTTTCAGGGAGAATTTAGAAAACAAATAAAACAAAAAATAGGCTTTCTAGGGCCCACTGAGTGAGAGATGACGCACACAGGAGTCAGGAGTGGCACACAAGCCCAGAGGCCAATATTTATCTCCCACTGATTGATTTAGTGATTTTTTCAGGTAGATTTTGGAACCCAAATCAAGCAAAAAAATAAATAGGCTTTCTATGGCCCACAATTGGAGAGAGAGAGATGGCACACCCAGGAGTCAAGACTGGCACACAAGCAGAAAGGGCAATATTAATCTCCCACTGATTTGATTTTTTTTTTTTTCAGGGAGACTTTAGAAAAAAAAAATACAAAAAAATGAATTTTTCAGGAAGAATTTACAAACCAAATAAAATGAAATGATTGTTTCAGGGAGAATTTAGAAAACAAATAAAAAAAAATAGGCTTTCTATGGCCCACTGAGTGAGAGAGGACGCACACAGGAGTCAGGAGTGGCACACAAGCCCAGAGGCCAATATTTATCTCCCACTGATTGATTTAGTGATTTTTTCAGGTAGATTTTGGAACCCAAATCAAGCAAAAAAATAAATAGGCTTTCTATGGCCCACAATTGGAGAGAGAGAGATGGCACACCCAGGAGTCAAGACTGGCACACAAGCAGAAAGGGCAATATTAATCTCCCACTGATTTGATTTTTTTTTTTTTTTCAGGGAGACTTTAGAAAAAAAAAATACAAAAAAATGATTTTTTCAGGAATAATTTAGAAACAAAATAAAATAAAATGATTGTTTCAGGGAGAATTTAGAAAACAAATTTAAAAAAAATAGGCTTTGTAGGGCCCACTGAGTGAGAGAGGACGCACACAGGAGTCAGGAGTGGCACACAAGCCCAGAGGCCAATATTTATCTCCCACTGATTGATTTAGTGATTTTTTCAGGTAGATTTTGGAACCCAAATCAAGCAAAAAAATAAATAGGCTTTCTATGGCCCACAATTGGAGAGAGAGAGAGAGAGAGATGGCACACCCAGGAGTCAAGACTGGCACACAAGCAGAAAGGGCAATATTAATCTCCCACTGATTTGATTTTTTTTTTTTTTCAGGGAGACTTTAGAAAAAAAAAATACAAAAAAATGAATTTTTCAGGAAGAATTTAGAAACAAAATAAAATAAAATGATTGTTTCAGGGAGAATTTAGAAAACAAATAAAAAAAAAAATAGGCTTTGTAGGGCCCACTGAGTGAGAGAGGATGCACACAGGAGTCAGGAGTGGCACACAAACCCAGAGGCCAATATTTATCTCCCACTGATTGATTTAGTGATTTTTTCAGGTAGATTTTGGAACCCAAATCAAGCAAAAAAATAAATAGGCTTTCTATGGCCCACAATTGGAGAGAGAGAGAGATGGCACACCCAGGAGTCAAGACTGGCACACAAGCAGAAAGGGCAATATTAATCTCCCACTGATTTGATTTTTTTTTTTTTTTTCAGGTAGACTTTAGAAAAAAAAAATACAAAAAAAATGATTTTTTCAGGAATAATTTAGAAACAAAATAAAATAAAATGATTGTTTCAGGGAGAATTTAGAAAACAAATAAAAAAAAAATAGGCTTTGTAGGGCCCACTGAGTGAGAGAGGACGCACACAGGAGTCAGGAGTGGCACACAAGCCCAGAGGCCAATATTTATCTCCCACTGATTGATTTATTGATTTTTTCAGGTAGATTTTGGAACCCAAATCAAGCAAAAAAATAAATAGGCTTTCTATGGCCCACAATTGGAGAGAGAGAGAGATGGCACACCCAGGAGTCAAGACTGGCACACAAGCAGAAAGGGCAATATTAATCTCCCACTGGTTTGATTTTTTTTTTTTTCAGGGAGACTTTAGAAAAAAAAAATACAAAAAAATGAATTTTTCAGGAAGAATTTAGAAACAAAATAAAATAAAATGATTGTTTCAGGGAGAATTTAGAAAACAAATAAAAAAAAAATAGGCTTTGTAGGGCCCACTGAGTGAGAGAGGACGCACACAGGAGTCAGGAGTGGCACACAAGCCCAGAGGCCAATATTTATCTCCCACTGATTGATTTAGTGATTTTTTCAGGTAGATTTTGGAACCCAAATCAAGCAAAAAAATAAATAGGCTTTCTATGGCCCACAATTGGAGAGAGAGAGAGATGGCACACCCAGGAGTCAAGACTGGCACACAAGCAGAAAGGGCAATATTAATCTCCACTGATTTGATTTTTTTTTTTTTTTCAGGGAGACTTTAGAAAAATAAAATACAAAAAAATGAATTTTTCAGGAAGAATTTAGAAACAAAATAAAATAAAATGATTGTTTCAGGGAGAATTTAGAAAACAAATAAAAAAAAAATAGGCTTTGTAGGGCCCACTGAGTGAGAGAGGACGCACACAGGAGTCAGGAGTGGCACACAAGCCCAGAGGCCAATATTTATCTCCCACTGATTGATTTATTGATTTTTTCAGGTAGAATTTAGAACCCAAATCAACCAAAAAAATAAATAGGCTTTCTATGGCCCACTATTTGTGAGAGAGATGGCACGCTCAGGACTGGCACACAAGCCCAGAGGCCAATATTAATCTCCCACTTTTTTTTTTTTTTTCCAGGGAAAATTTATAAACCCAATAAAAAAAATAATAAATAGGCTTTCTATGGCCCACTATCTGAGAGAGAGAGATGGCACGCTTAGGACTGGCACACAAGCCCAAAGGCCAATATTAATCTCCCACTGATTGATTTATTGATTTTTTCAGGTAGAATTTAGAACCCAAATCAAGCAAAAAAATTAATAGGCTTTCTATGGCCCACAATTTGTGAGAGAGATGGCACGCTCAGGACTGGCACACAAGCCCAGAGGCCAATATTAATCTCCCACTTTTTTTTTTTTTCCAGGGAAAATTTATAAACCCAATAAAAAAAATAATAAATAGGCTTTCTATGGCCCACTATCTGAGAGAGAGAGAGATGGCACGCTTAGGACTGGCACACAAGCCCAAAGGCCAATATTAATCTCCCACTGATTGATTTATTGATTTTTTCAGGTAGAATTTAGAACCCAAATCAAGCAAAAAAATTAATAGGCTTTCTATGGCCCATTGAGTGAGAGATGGCACACACAGGAGTCAGGAGTGGCACACAAGCCCAGAGGCCAATATTTATCTCCCACTGATTGATTTAGTGATTTTTTCAGGTAGATTTTGGAACCCAAATCAAGCAAAAAAATAAATAGGCTTTCTATGGCCCACAATTGGAGAGAGAGAGAGATGGCACACCCAGGAGTCAAGACTGGCACACAAGCAGAAAGGGCAATATTAATCTCCCACTGATTTGATTTTTTTTTTTTTTTTTCAGGGAGACTTTAGAAAAAAAAATACAAAAAAAATGATTTTTTTCAGGAATAATTTAGAAACAAAATAAAATAAAATGATAGTTTCAGGGAGAATTTAGAAAACAAATAAAAAAAAAAAATAGGCTTTGTAGGGCCCACTGAGTGAGAGAGGACGCACACAGGAGTCAGGAGTGGCACACAAGCCCAGAGGCCAATATTTATCTCCCACTGATTGATTTAGTGATTTTTTCAGGTAGATTTTGGAACCCAAATCAAGCAAAAAAATAAATAGGCTTTCTATGGCCCACAATTGGAGAGAGAGAGAGATGGCACACCCAGGAGTCAAGACTGGCACACAAGCAGAAAGGGCAATATTAATCTCCCACTGATTTGATTTTTTTTTTTTTTTTTCAGGGAGACTTTAGAAAAAAAAATACAAAAAAAATGATTTTTTTCAGGAATAATTTAGAAACAAAATAAAATAAAATGATAGTTTCAGGGAGAATTTAGAAAACAAATAAAAAAAATAGGCTTTGTAGGGCCCACTGAGTGAGAGAGGACGCACACAGGAGTCAGGAGTGGCACACAAGCCCAGAGGCCAATATTTATCTCCCACTGATTGATTTAGTGATTTTTTCAGGTAGATTTTGGAACCCAAATCAAGCAAAAAAATAAATAGGCTTTCTATGGCCCACAATTGGAGAGAGAGAGAGATGGCACACCCAGGAGTCAAGACTGGCACACAAGCAGAAAGGGCAATATTAATCTCCCACTGATTTGATTTTTTTTTTTTTTCAGGGAGACTTTAGAAAAAAAAAATACAAAAAAATGAATTTTTCAGGAAGAATTTAGAAACAAAATAAAATAAAATGATTGTTTCAGGGAGAATTTAGAAAACAAATAAAAAAAAAAAATAGGCTTTGTAGGGCCCACTGAGTGAGAGAGGACGCACACAGGAGTCAGGAGTGGCACACAAGCCCAGAGGCCAATATTTATCTCCCACTGATTGATTTAGTGATTTTTTCAGGTAGATTTTGGAACCCAAATCAAGCAAAAAAATAAATAGGCTTTCTATGGCCCACAATTGGAGAGAGAGAGAGATGGCACACCCAGGAGTCAAGACTGGCACACAAGCAGAAAGGGCAATATTAATCTCCCACTGATTTGATTTTTTTTTTTTTTTTCAGGGAGACTTTAGAAAAAAAAATACAAAAAAAAATGATTTTTTCAGGAATAATTTAGAAACAAAATAAAATAAAATGATAGTTTCAGGGAGAATTTAGAAAACAAATAAAAAAAAATAGGCTTTGTAGGGCCCACTGAGTGAGAGAGGACGCACACAGGAGTCAGGAGTGGCACACAAGCCCAGAGGCCAATATTTATCTCCCACTGATTGATTTATTGATTTTTTCAGGTAGAATTTAGAACCCAAATCAACCAAAAAAATAAATAGGCTTTCTATGGCCCACTATTTGTGAGAGAGATGGCACGCTCAGGACTGGCACACAAGCCCAGAGGCCAATATTAATCTCCCACTTTTTTTTTTTTTTCCAGGGAAAATTTATAAACCCAATAAAAAAAATAATAAATAGGCTTTCTATGGCCCACTATCTGAGAGAGAGAGATGGCACGCTTAGGACTGGCACACAAGCCCAAAGGCCAATATTAATCTCCCACTGATTGATTTATTGATTTTTTCAGGTAGAATTTAGAACCCAAATCAAGCAAAAAAATTAATAGGCTTTCTATGGCCCACTATTTGTGAGAGAGATGGCACGCTCAGGACTGGCACACAAGCCCAGAGGCCAATATTAATCTCCCACTTTTTTTTTTTTTCCAGGGAAAATTTATAAACCCAATAAAAAAAATAATAAATAGGCTTTCTACGGCCCACTATCTGAGAGAGAGAGAGATGGCACGCTTAGGACTGGCACACAAGCCCAAAGGCCAATATTAATCTCCCACTGATTGATTTATTGATTTTTTCAGGTAGAATTTAGAACCCAAATCAAGCAAAAAAATTAATAGGCTTTCTATGGCCCACTGAGTGAGAGATGGCACACACAGGAGTCAGGAGTGGCACACAAGCCCAGAGGCCAATATTTATCTCCCACTGATTGATTTAGTGATTTTTTCAGGTAGATTTTGGAACCCAAATCAAGCAAAAAAATAAATAGGCTTTCTATGGCCCACAATTGGAGAGAGAGAGAGAGAGATGGCACACCCAGGAGTCAAGACTGGCACACAAGCAGAAAGGGCAATATTAATCTCCCACTGATTTGATTTTTTTTTTTTTTTCAGGGAGACTTTAGAAAAAAAAATACAAAAAAATGAATTTTTCAGGAAGAATTTAGAAACAAAATAAAATAAAATGATTGTTTCAGGGAGAATTTAGAAAACAAATAAAAAAAAAATAGGCTTTGTAGGGCCCACTGAGTGAGAGAGGACGCACACAGGAGTCAGGAGTGGCACACAAGCCCAGAGGCCAATATTTATCTCCCACTGATTGATTTAGTGATTTTTTCAGGTAGATTTTGGAACCCAAATCAAGCAAAAAAATAAATAGGCTTTCTATGGCCCACAATTGGAGAGAGAGAGATGGCACACCCATGAGTCAAGACTGGCACACAAGCAGAAAGGGCAATATTACTCTCCCACTGATTTGATTTTTTTTTTATTTTCAGGGAGACTTTAGAAAAAAAAATACAAAAAAAATGATTTTTTTCAGGAATAATTTAGAAACCAAATAAAATAAAATGATTGTTTCAGGGAGAATTTAGAAAACAAATAAAAAAAAAATAGGCTTTGTAGGGCCCACTGAGTGAGAGAGGACGCACACAGGAGTCAGGAGTGGCACACAAGCCCAGAGGCCAATATTTATCTCCCACTGATTGATTTAGTGATTTTTTCAGGTAGATTTTGGAACCCAAATCAAGCAAAAAAATAAATAGGCTTTCTATGGCCCACAATTGGAGAGAGAGAGATGGCACACCCATGAGTCAAGACTGGCACACAAGCAGAAAGGGCAATATTACTCTCCCACTGATTTGATTTTTTTTTTATTTTCAGGGAGACTTTAGAAAAAAAAATACAAAAAAAATGATTTTTTTCAGGAATAATTTAGAAACCAAATAAAATAAAATGATTGTTTCAGGGAGAATTTAGAAAACAAATAAAAAAAAAATAGGCTTTGTAGGGCCCACTGAGTGAGAGAGGACGCACACAGGAGTCAGGAGTGGCACACAAGCCCTGAGGCCAATATTTTTCTCCCACTGACTGATGTTGTGATTTTTTCAGGTAGATTTTGGAACCCAAATCAAGCAAGAAAATAAATAGGCTTTCTATGGCCCACTGAGTGAGAGATGGCACACACAGGAGTAAGGAGTGGCACACAAGCCCTGAGGCCAATATTTTTCTCCCACTGATTGATGTAGTGATTTTTTCAGGTAGATTTTAGAACCCAAATCAAGCAAAAAAATAAATAGGCTTTCTATGGCCCACTGAGTGAGAGATGACACAGACAGGGATGGCACTCTAGCAGAAATGCCAATCTTAATCTCCCACAAAAAAAAAAAAAAAAGGAACTGTCCTTCTATTACTATCTCCCTGCAGTAATCTCAGCCAGGTATGGCAGGCAGCAATAAGGAGTGGACTGATGCACAAATTAAATAAAAAGTGTGGACAAACAAACAAGATAGCTGTGCAGAAAGGAAGGAACAAGAGGATTTGTGCTTTGAAAAAAGCAGTTGGTTTGCACAGCGGCGTACACGCAGCAATGCAGCTATCAGGGAGCCTTCTAGGGCAGCCCAATGAGCTACAGCACTGAGGAAAAAAAAAATGTAGCTTCCACTGTCCCTGCACACCGAAGGTGGTGTTGGGCTGTGGAAATCGCTACAGCACAAGCGGTTTGGTGGTTAATGGACCCTGCCTAACGCTATCCCTGCTTCTGACGAAGCGGCAGCAACCTCTCCCTAAGCTCAGATCAGCAGCAGTAACATGGCGGTCGGCGGGAACGCCCCTTTATAGCCCCTGTGACGCCGCGGACAGCAAGCCAATCACTGCAATGCCCTTCTCTAAGATGGTGGGGACCAGGACCTATGTCATCACGCTGCCCACACTCTGCATTTACCTTCATTGGCTGAGAAATGGCGCTTTTCGCGTCATTGAAACGCGACTTTGGCGTGAAAGTCGCGTACCGCATGGCCGACCCCGCACAGGGGTCGGATCGGGTTTCATGAAACCCGACTTTGCCAAAAGTCGGCGACTTTTGAAAATGAACCACCCGTTTCGCTCAACCCTATCCTGTACTATCCTTTCCTATCTAGGTAGAAGTGGCCTCCTTAGCTTATCCCTGTTTTCTGTCTGCATGTGTCTTTTCCTCTCCTACTCACAGTCATTATTTGTGGGGGGGCTACCTATCCTTTGGGGGTCTACTCTGAGGCAAGAGAGTTTTTCTATTTCCATCTTTAGGGATATTTAGTCCTTAGGCTGTGTCGAGGTGTCTAGGTCTGGTTAGGCACACCCCATGGCTACTTCTAGTTGCGGTGATAGGATCAGGGATTGTGGTTAGTAAAGTTACCACTAGTGTTGAGCATTCCGATACCGCAAGTATCGGGTATCGGCCGATATTTGCGGTATCGGAATTCCGATACCGAGTTCCGATATTTTTGTGATAACGGGAATCGGTATCGGGATTAAGATTTTTTATTTTTATTCTTTATTTTACACATTAATCTTAATCCCGATACCGATTCCCGATATCACAAAAATATCGGAACTCGGTATCGGAATTCCGATACCGCAAATATCATTAAAATGAACCAATCATGGATTTCTAATTATTTTGCCCCACCTTTCCCGGTTGACACCTAGCTTTCCTGTAAAAAGGTCTTGCTTTTGGACTGGTCTTACTGACTGTTCCAATTTCTCCATTTGCAGCTGCTGTATGTCCAGCATACAACATTTTTACACCTCCCTAAATGGGCTGATTACCCCACGGGGCCATGGTCACCACTTGGCGCAAGCACCCGTGAGAGTGCCGTTTGTCTGAAGAGGTGGGTGTGCCCACTTTTGGGTGACGGCACTGGCACAGGGTCCCTCATAGTACAATGAAGTGTCTCTGGCAGTGGTGGTGCGCACCCAATGTCAGACACACCGTTGTAACATGAGGGGCCCTGGGCCAGTACCGCCAGCCACGAGAGAGTGTTTCCCCCCAAGCTCTAACAGTGCTCTACCACTTGCAAAATTATCTCTCACTGCTCCACCACTGTTTAGTCTATGCGGTTAAATCCTTCATTGGCACTGCCAATACCAATTTCTTGACATATATGATGAAAATATTCAGGGGCCCTGTCCTACATTTACATCAGTTAATACTTCGCGCCAAATACCACTGTCTGCAAGTCAGCAGAGGTGCCCACCTCTGTACCTAGGTATGCCACCTGTTTATTTGTTAATTTTTTTTTTTGCCAGACATTAACATCTATTTATTATTTTGGACTACTACCTGTGTCGGACACTCCTCCCAATTGTCCTCCGCTGACCACACCAATGCTGCCTGTGTAACCCTGGAACCTATTTACAACTGCATCGAGCCTACTTTTTTATTTTAGGCCTAGTAAGTCTGTCTGCGGTCCCTCCTGCCAATTGTCCTCCACTGACCACGCCAATGCTGCCTGTGTACCCCTGGAACCTATTTAGATCTGCATCGAGCCTACTTTTTTATTTTAGGCCTAGTAAGTCTGTCTGCGGTCCCTCCTGCCAATTGTCCTCCACTGACCACGCCAATGCTGCCTGTGTACCCCTGGAACCTATTTAGATCTGCATCAAGCCTACTTTTTTATTTTAGGCCTATTAAGTCTGTCTGCGGTCCCTCCTGCCAATTGTCCTCCACTGACCACGCCAATGCTGCCTGTGTACCCCTGGAACCTATTTAGATCTGCATCGAGCCTACTGTTTTATTTTAGGCCTACTAAGTCTGTCTGCGGTCCCTCCTGCCAATTGTCCTGCCCGAGCCACACCAATGCTGCCTGTGTACCCCTGTAACCTTTTTTTAAACTACATTGAGCCAACTTTGTGGTGTAAGGCCTACTACCAGTATCTGCGCCACTCAATACAGCTGTCCTCCTCTTAAAAAAGCTGAGCTGCAATTGTCAGGTTTTCAGCCTATCGGAATTTGAAAACTGCATTGGGGCTACAAGTTTGGTTGGGTTCTACAAACGGTGTCTGCCGCTCCAAGGTGTTTTCCAGGTTTACTGTCCTGAGCTTCAATCTTCAAGCTCTCATTAAGTAGTTTTTAATATAACACTGCATTTGGCCTACTAGTTTGGTTGGGGCCTACTAATGGTGTCTGCCGCTCCAAGGTTTTCTCCTGGTTTTCTTTCCTGAGCTTCTATCTTCAGGCTCTCATTAAGTAGTTTTTAATATAACACTGCATTTGGCCTACTAGTTTGGTTGGGGCCTACTAACGGTGTCTGCCGCTCCAAGGTGTTCTCCAGGTTTACTGTCCTGAGCTTCAATCTTCAGGCTCTCATTAAGTAGTTTTTAATATAAGACTGCATTTGGCCTACTAGTTTGGTTGGGGCCTACTAACGGTGTCTGCCGCTCCAAGGTGTTCTCCAGGTTTACTGTCCTGAGCTTCAATCTTCAGGCTCTCATGTAGTAGTTTTTAATATAACACTGCATTTGGCCTACTAGTTTGGTTGGGGCCTACTAACGGTGTCTGCCGCTCCAAGGTGTTCTCCTCGTTTCCTGTCCTGAGCTTCAATCTTCAGGCTCTCATTAAGTAGTTTTTAATATAACACTGCATTTGGCCTACTAGTTTGGTTGGTGGCCTACTAACGGTGTCTGCCGCTCCAAGGTGTTCTCCAGGTTTACTGTCCTGAGCTTCAATCTTCATGCTCTCATTAAGTAGCTTTTAATATAACACTGCATTTGGCCTACTAGCTTGGTTGAGGCCTACTAACGGTGTCTGCCGCTCCAAGGTTTTCTCCTGCTTTCCTTTCCTGAGCTTCAATCTTCAGGCTCTCATTAAGTAGTTTTTAATATAACACTGCATTTGGCCTACTAGTTTGGTTGGGGCCTACTAACGGTCTCTGCCGCTTCAAGGTGTTCTCCTGGTTTCCTTTCCTGAGCTTCTATCTTCAGGCTCTCATTAAGTAGCTTTTAATATAACACTGCATTTGGCCTACTAGTTTGGTTGGGGCCTACTAACGGTGTCTGCCGCTCCTTGCTGTTCTCCACTGAACAAAGCAGTCCCGCCTGTTTACTACTGTTACCAATTTTGAACTGCATTTAGACTACTTACTGATTTGGGCCTACTCACTGTGTCAGCCTCTCATTACAGTTGTCCTCCACTGAACAAAGCAATGCCGCCTGGTTAGTCCTGTTACCAATTTTGAAATGCATTTAGCCCACTTTATTATTTGGGCCTATATCTGTGTTTCCTCCTCATCCTGCCCATTGCCCAGCCAGTGCTAGATGACTCTGCCGGTACATTTACCCAGACCGCTACATTCCTCTTGCACGCTGCACAGCCAGAATCTGACCCTGCTGAAAGTGAGGTTCCCCTTCCCGCACGCTATACCACCTTACACGGGGACAAAGAGGAAGGTTCAGATGAAAGTGCAGGTTCCTTCATCAGGTGGGGGGGAATACTCTTTGGCGACGTCACTGGCACAGGGCCCCTCATAGTACGCAAAAGTGTCGCTGCCGGTGGGAGGCGCCACCGCCGTGCAAACACCCCCCCGTACTTTGAGGGGCCCTGTGCCAGTGCCAATGCGAATGAGTGGGCCCCCCTGCTTGCTCAGGATCACAGCACTTGCAAAGTTGAAATACTTACCTCTCCCTGCTCCACTGCCGTGACGTGGTCCACATTTCCTGGGCCCACTAAATACTTGAACCAGCCATACCCCCCACAACTTTAGCCAAATGACCCCCAATGTCCAATGCCTAACTATTATCATAAGGTAAATTAAGATTGACAAGCTTCAGTACCAAGAATGGATGTTCTGTAGGTGTTTTCCTGGCCTCCACTCACTGCTGACTATGCTTCCCCATTGACTTGCATTGGGTTTCGTGTTTCGGTCAATCCCCGACTTTTCGCGATAATCGGCCGATTTCACTCGACTCGACTTTTGAGATAGTCGGGTTTCGCGAAACCCGACTCGATCCTAAAAAAGTAAAAGTTGCTCAACTCTAGTCATAAGTTTTCAAACCATTTGCTCAGACACTCATATTTAAGTTACATGCTGTCCATTTCCTTGTGATCATCCTTGAGATGGTTTCACTACGTCATTGGTGTCCAGCTGTACTTAATTAAACTGATAGCACTTGATTTGGAAAGGCACACACCAGTCTATATAAGACCTCACAGTTCACAGTGCATGTCAGACCAAATGAGAATCATGAGGTCAAAGGAACTAGCCAAGGAGCTCAGAGACAGAATTGTGGCAAGGCACAGATCTGGCCAAGGTTACAACAGAATTTCTGCAGTACTCAAGGTTCCTAAGAGCACAGTGGCCTCAATAATCCTTAAATGGAATAAGTTTGGGACCAACAGAAGGCTTCCTAGACCTGGCTGACCAGCCAAAGTGAGCAATCATGGGAGAAGAGTCTTGGGGAGAGAGGTAAAGAAGAACCCCAAGATCACTGTGGCTGTGCTCCAGAGATGCAGTAGGGAGCTGGGAGAAAGTTCCACAAAGTCAACTATCACTGCAGCCCTCCACCAGTCGGGCTTTTATGGTAGAGTGGCCCGACGGAAGCCTCTCCTCAGTGCAAGACATATGAAAGCCCGCATAGAGTTTGCTAAAACAGATGAAAGACTCCCAGATTATGAGAAATTAGATTCTGTGGTCTGATGAGATAAAGATAGATCTATTTGGTGATAATTCTAAGCGGTATGTGTGGAGAAAACCAGGCACTGCTCATCACCTGCCTGATACAATCCCAACAGTGAAACATGGTGGTGCTGACTGCATCATGTTATGGGGGTGTTTTTCAGCTGCAGGGACAGGACAACTGGTTGTCATTGAAGGAAACATGAATGTGGCCAAGTACAGAGAATATCCTGGATGAAAACCTCTTCCAGAATGCTCTGGACCTCAGACTTGGCCGAAGGTTCACCTTCCAACAAGACAATGACCCTAAGCACACAGCTAAAGTAACAATGGAGTAGCTTCAGAATAACTCTAACTATTCTTGACTGGCCCAGCCAGAGCCCTGACTTAAACCCAATTGAGCATCTCTGGAGAGACCTGAAAATGGTCGTCCACCAACGTTCACCATCCAACCTGATGGAACAAGTGAGCATCTGCAAGACAGAATGGCAGGGGATCCCCAAATCCAGGTGTGAAAAACTTGTTTCATCATTCCCAAGAAGACTCATGGCTGTACTAGCTCAGAAGGGTGCTTCTGCTCAATTCTGAGCAAAGGGTCTGAATACTTATGACCACTTTCTTAATAAATTTGCAAAAATTACTACATTTCTGTTTTTTTCAGTCATGATGTTGTGCACAGTGAACATTAATGGGAAAAAAATGAACTTTTTCGAATTTACCAAATAGCTGCAATGAAACAAAGAGTGAAACATTTAAAGGGGTCTGAATACTTTCCGCACCCACTGCATATAATATAATGTACCCCATAGTAATACATAGTGTAATGCACTATGTCTGATGCGATAAAGATAGACCTATTTGGTGATAATTCTAAGCGGTATGTGTGGAGAAAACCAGGCACTGCTGATCACCTGCCCGATACAGTCCCAACAGTGAAACATGGTGGTGGTGACTGCATCATGTTATGGGGGTGTTTTTCAGTTTTTCTTTCTTAATAAATTTGCAAAAATTACTACATTTCTGTTTTTTTCAGTCATGATGTTGTGCACAGTGAACATTAATGGGAAAAAAATGAACTTTTTTGAATTTACCAAATAGCTGCAATGAAACAAAGAGTGAAACATTTAAAGGGGTCTGAATACTTTCCGCACCCACTGCATACAATATAATGTACCCCATAGTAATACATAGTGTAATGCACCCAAACAGCAGTATAATGCACCCACATAGTATTATAATTCACCCCCATGGCAGTATAATGCACCCCATAGCAGTTTAATGCATCCCCACAGCAGTATAATGCACCCAATAGTTTAATGCAGCCCCTAGCAGTATACTGTACCCCCATAGTATAATGCAGCCCCTCAACAGTATAATGCACCCCATTTCAGTTTAATGTACCCCAATAGTGGTATAATGCACCCCCATAGTGGTATAATTCAGCCCCATAGCGGTATAATATAGCCCCATAGCAGTATAATGCACCCCCATACTATAGTGCAGCCCCATAGTAGTATAATGCACTCCCATGGTATAATGCACCTTTATAGTAGTATAATGCACCTCCATAGTATAATGCACCCCCATAGTATAATACACCCTTATAGTAGTATAATGCACACCCACAGCAGTATAATGCAGCCCCATGGCAATAAAATGCAGCCTCAGAACAGTATAATGCACCGTTATAGTAGTGTAATGCTCCCCCATAGTATTTTGCAGCCCCATAGCAGTATAATTTACCCTGTGGTAGAGCGACTCACTCTGCTGCACACGGAGGTAGACATGGGTACACTGCGGCTTTAAGAACTTCCTTGGGATTAATGTAGGCAGCATAAACCCAGGAGTGGTAAAAAAAAAATACAGCCCTCTAGGCAAACCAGGAAAACAAAACAAAATGATGGCAAAACAAGCACAGTCCTTCTGTGAGAAGGGTTCTTATCGCTCACGGCTGACAGATCACATACGGTTCAGGTTCACTTAGTCCATGCAGCACTCTCCTGCAGTGCGCCTTCTCCAGCCGAATACACTGAACACTGAGAGTTTTTCCCTTCAGCCCAGACCATGTGACTTCTCCACCACGTGACGGATCACATGACTGTGACCTCACCAACGTCCTGTCAACACACAGTGGTGCTAGCTTTGTAGGTTGAGATATGGGGGGACATTCTCCCACCCACTGTCCCCCTAAAAACCAGCCCATAACGTAAACTTTGAAAGACTTACTGTACTGGAGGAAATACAACTCTAAATTTTATAACACTGATGCCATTAGGCATAGTGAAACATTAGTGATGAGTGAATGTGCTTGCCACTATTTGGTACTCGCCCGAGTGTCACTATGCTCAGTGTACTCGGCAAGCACCGAGAATTTCCGGGATTATTCGGCGGGAGCTCTGGTCTTCGCCCTGCAATTCTGGTGCTCTTTAGAGCGCCAATGACAGTGCAGGGATTGCCAGTCATGAACTGTAATGCCGCAGCCATCTTTGTTGTGGTATTACAGTGATTGGCTTGCCGCACAGCATCATCAGGTCTATAAGAGACCTGGCGCCGCCCTACTTGCCGCATTCTGCTCCAGAGTTAGCAAGTGTAGGGAGGGCTGCTGCTGAGATAGGGTCAGAATCGTGCTTTTACGGTCTCCTTCTCACTTGTGTGAAATGCGGCCGAGTCTCGCGTGGTAACACCCGGCTCTGCTGCCGGCACTTGGGAGCGGAGCGTGCAGCTCCATGTATTGCTGCGCGGCTGCACGCTCCGCTCTCGAGTGCCAGCAGCAGAGCCGGGATTTAACCTGCGAGACTCGGCCATATTTTACGCAAGTGAGAAGGAGCCCTACTTGTTAGTGTAGGTCTTTAACTGTTTAGTCCTCAACTCCTGAGAAACCAACAGTCTTTTTAGGGCTAATTCGGGGGTCACGAGATTGCAGCGCTAGGTAGACAGGGGAGTCTATGTGCGCATATCCACATCAGTGCAAGGCCTGAAGGCACTGTATTGAGTACATAGCTTTCCCTGCATACCACCAAAAGCTCCATTTCTGTCTGCTGCTGATGCTTATTTAATATATATCTAGCTGCAGTGCTCTGTGACTCTTATTTTTTCTTCACCTGATATCTGCATCTTTTCTTCTAAAGCAATCCATAGCCTCCTTATTTTAACATTTATTTGATTGTTCACTACTTTTTTAGGATCGAGTTGGGTTTCGCAAAACCCGACTTTGTCAAAAGCTGGGTCAGGTGAAATCGGCCGATTATTGCAAAAAGTCGGGGGCCGACCGAAACACGAAACCCAATGCAAGTCAATGGGGAATCAAAGTCGGCAGTGAGTGGAGAACAGGAAAACACCTACAGTGTCCATTTTAATGCCAAAAACATCAATTCTTATTTCTTAAGCTTGTCAATCCTAATTTACTTTATAATAATAGTTAGGCATTGAAAACAGGGGGTCATTTGGCTAAAGTTGTGGGGGGGTAGGGCTGGCTCAAGATTTTCGTGGGCCCAGGAAACGCAGAATACGTCACGGCGGTGGAGCAGGGAGAGGTAAGTATTTCAACTTTGCAAGTGCTGTGATCCTGAGCAAGAAGGGGGGGGGCCACTCCTTGGCACTTGGCACTGGCAAGGGGCCCCTCATAGTACGGCGGTGTGTTTGACGGCGGGTGGCGCCTCCCACTGCCAGAGACACTTTTGCATACTATGAGGGGCACTGTGCCAGTAACGTCGCCAACGACTATGCCCCCCCACCTGATGAAGGAACCTGCACTTTCATCTGCACCTTCCTCTTTGTCCCCGTGTAAGGTGGTATGGTATGCGGGAATGGGAACCTGACTTTCAGCAGGGTCAGATTCTGGCTGTGTAGAGAGCAAGGGGAATGTAGTGGTCTGGGTCAATGTACCAGCAGACTCATCTAGCAGTGGCTGGGCAATGGGCACGATGAGGAGGAAATACAGATATAGGCCCAAATAATAAAGTAGGCTAAATGCAGTTCAAAATTGGTAACAGTACTAAACAGGCGGCATTGCTTTGTTCAGTGGAGGACAACTGTAATGAGTGGCGCAGACACGGTTGGTAGGCCCAAATACAAAAGTAGGCTAAAATCAGTTCAAAATTGGTAATGTCATGCCATTCTGTCTGTTTCTGGTTTTTGGCATGACAATGCATATGTTTGCTTTAACCCTTTACTCTTTTTCCCCTAATTTGAGCTAGGATACTGTTTGCTTCTACCTGAATGCAGCCTCCTCAGTTCCCTTCTCTGCTGCGCCGTCGTACATGGGCATTTAGGTATTTGCCCTGCTGCATAACTTCCTCATGTGCGGTCCCTGGTTGCTGCTGTGAAGCTGTCCGAGGGTTGTGAGGTAATTTGCGGCTGGTGCATGACTTTCCATGTGGCTCAGTGCATGCAGTTTCAGTCAGGTGCCCTGAACCTCAGAACCTGCACTGTTGGTGCTGTAATAGTTTCTGTGTGTGCTTAGTGCGTGCCCAGCCACACCTCCCCTGCTTTAATCAGGGTTAGGGCGTGTACTTCAAATGCTGTCCCCAGCTAATTGCTGAGGGGCAGCTCATATATAAAGTTCCCCTGCCCTATGGGCAGGGCCTGAGCTATACTGACAAAGCTCTTGAACTTTGCTATGTGTGTTTGTATTCCAGCACCTCTCCTGTCTATGTTTTAGTACCAAAGTTCCTGTTTTGTCCTGTTCTGGCGCCTGTCCTGGAGGCAGTATATCCAGGCCCGAATCCTTGATCCTGTACCTGTCCTGTACCTGAACGTGTCTGAACTGTGTCTGCTGTGATTATGTTCCTGGAATCCCTCTGCATCTGGAGCCTCATTCCCAGTGACTTTGAGTCTCTTGAAACCGGTGTTTCTGCTCTGCTGAGCATCTACTACTCTGTGCTCTGACTACCATGCGGTGTTAACCCCATCTGGCTCATGTCCAGTAAGGCGGTGTCTGCACCATCACGCTTGAGTTCCTTCCTAGATCCTATGCCTGGAGCCTGACGACCGCAGTCGGGAACCTGATGACCGCTGTCTGGAGCTTAGAGCCTGATGTCTCTGGTGGTGCCTGTAGGTCGTGTCGGATGTCCGGAACTGAGCGACTCTTGTCTGATGTCTGCCGGTGACCCTGGTTTCAGATGTCCTGATGTCCTGCCTGTGTCTTGATGACCTCATGGACCCTGATATCCTGATATCCTGTCTGTTCCCTCATGTCCTGATGTCCTCCCTGTGTCTCATATCCTGATGTACCTGATTTCCTGGGCTGCCAAGCCAGTATCCCAGCCGATGACCTGGGCTGCCACGCCAGTGTCCCAGATGTCTATCCGGTATTCCTGTGTCCTGATGCCCTGCCTGTGTCCTGATGTCCTGAGGTCTTTCCTGAGTCCAGATGTTCTGATGTCCTGTTTGTATCCTGATGTCTTGCCTGTACCCTGATGTCCTCATGTACCCTGATATCCTGCCTGAGTCCTGATGTCCTGCCTATCTGTGCCTTGGTGATCCGTTGGTGCCTTGGGGTCCACTAAGTGGTACCCTTCTGAGGTGTGGAATCGGGAGCCTGACATTGTCATGTTTTGTTTATGTACTGTGTGACTTTACTTTAGTAAACTTTACTTTCTCTATTCCTGAAGTATCGGTGTAATCAAGTCCTACGTGTCTCTTTCCTTGTCCACATGCTCAGCTGCCACAGAACCCCGGTCACTGCCCTCCCCTAGTTCGGGTCCCCCTCTGCGGTTTAAAGGGTCTGTATTTCGTCCCCGGGGGACGCACGTCCAATTCCTTCTGAGGTTGGTCGGCTTGGGGGCATCAATGGGCTGGGCCGCATCTGCGGCCGCAGCTGATCGTGACAGGTAACAGGACTAAACAGGCGGCATAGCTAGGTACTGGGCTGGGCTCCTCTGCTGAGTAGCAGACAGTGGTAGTAGGCGCAAAGTATTAACTGGTCTAAATGGAGGCAGGGCCCCTGTATATTTTAACTATCATCTATCATTTCAACAAATTTGTATTGGCAGTGCCATTGAAGGATTTAACAACACAGACTACACAGTGGTGGAGCAGGGAGAGGTAAGTATTGCAAGTGGTAAAGCACTGTTCGAGCTGGGGGAACACTCTCTCGGTGGCGGCGGTACTGGCACAGGGCCCCTCATATTACAACGGTGTGTCTGACGTTGGTTGTGCACCACCACCGTCAGATAAACTTCATTGTACTATGAGGGACCCTGTGCCAGTGCCGTCGCCCAAGATTGGGCGCACCCACCTGTCCAGGCAAACGGCACTCGCACGGGTGCTTGCGCCAGGTGGTGACCACGGCTCTGTGGGGGGAGTCAGCCCATTCAGGGAGGTATAAAAATGGCCTATGGTGGACATTCAGCAGCTGCAAATGGCGGAATTGGAGAAGTCAGTAAGAGGAGGCCAAAAGCAAGACATTTTTCAGGCAAGCTACGTGTCAGCAGGAGAAGGTGGGGCAAAATAATTTGAAATCCATGATTGGTTGATTTTAATGAAGTTTAGATCATCAACATTCTGGGTAGCCAGATGTGTCCTTTATTCAGTCAATATTGAGGCAACAGCACTGAAGACTCTTTCTGATAGCACACTAGAAGAAGGACAAGCGAGCTCCTGTAATGCATATTCTGCCAATCCAGGCCCGGTGTCTATTTTAGATGCCCAGTAATCAAAGGGGAATGACCTGTGAGGGAGAACATCGATTAAGGAAGGAAAACTAGTTTGTAACTATACTGGACAAATGCTGTCTCCTGTCACATTGAATCGATGCAGCACTACCTGTCCTGTCAGCGGTCATTGCGAAATCACTCCAATATAGCCAATATTTGCTCAAGGTTCTCATGTGGCATGATATTTTGTAATTTTCCTTTATATCGTGGATCCAGGAGGCAGGCCAACCAGTAATCATCATCGGTCATCATTTTGATAATGCGGGGGTCCCTTTTTAGGATACGCAAGGCATACTCAGCCATGTGGGCCAATGTTCCAGGTGTCAATTCACTGCTTGTGCTGGGTTGAGGAGCACTTTCTTGCAAATCAACATCACTTGTGTCCCGCAAAAACCCTGTACCTGACCTTGCAACGCCACCAGTTTCTTTTGCCCCCTGAGAAGGATCCTCCTCCCATAAATATTCATCCCCATCATCCTCCTCCTCCTCTTCATTTGCCACCTCATCCAGGATAGTTCCCTGAACAGACAATGGCTGACTGTCATCAAGGCTTCCCTCCTTGGCTGCAGATGCCAGCAGCAATGTGCGTCAAACTTTGCATCAGCAGACGTATTAGTGGGATGCTCATGCTTATGATGGCGTCGTCTGCACTTACCAGGCATGTGTATTCCTTAAAACACTGAAGGACTTGACAGAGGTCTTGGAGCTTCGACCACTGCACACCAGACAACTCCATGTCTGCCATCCAACTGCCTGCCCATGTATGTGTATCCTCCCACAAATTAATTACAGCACGCTTCTGTTCGCACTGCCTCTGAACCATGTGCAATGTGGAGTTCCACCTTGTTGCAACGTCGATTATTAGGCGGTGCTGGGGAAGATTCAGCGATCGCTGATGGTTCAGTATACGGCTGGAGTGTACGGGCGAACGGCGGATGTGCGAGCAAAGTCTTCGCACCTTCAGGAGCAGGGCTGGTAACTCCGGATAATTTTTGAGGAAACACTGCACCACCAGGTTCAAGGTGTGAGCAAGGCAAGTAATGTGTTTAAGTTCTGAAAGGGCTATGGCAGCCATAAAATTCCTTCCATTATCACTGACTACCTTGCCTGCCTCAAGATGTACACTGCCCAGCCATGACTGAGTTTGTTGTTGCAAATACTCTGCCAGTCCTTCCAAGGTGTGTCTGTTGTCGCCCAAGCACTTCATTTCTAACACAGCCTGCTGACGCTTACCACTAGCTGTTCGATAATGTTACACCTCGTGTGCAACACTGGTAGCTGCGGATGGAGTGGCCATGCGACTGCACTCTGTGGACAGGCTTTCGCTTCTGGAGGAGGAGGAGGAGGAGGGGTTTGCGAACGCCTACAGCCAACTGTTTCCTAGACCATGGACTAGGCAGAACTGTCCCACTATGGCATTCCCCTGTGGACCCTGCATCCACCACATTAACCCAGAGTGCCCTGATGGACACGTAACATCCCTGGCCATGCCTACTAGTCCATGCATCTGTTGTGAGATGCACCTTTCTACTGACTGATTGCGTCACTGCATGGACAATGTGGTCTTTGACATGCTGGTGGAGGGCTGGGATGGCTTTTCTCACAAAGAAGTGTCGACTGGGTAGGTAATAACGTGGTACTGCATAGGCAATCAGGGCTTCGAAAGCTTCGCTTTCAACCAACCAGTAGGTCATCATCTCTTACGAGATTAGTCTAGCAATGTTGGCGTTCAAATCCTGTGTACGCGGATGAGAGGATGAGTTATTTCTTTTCATAACGAGAGTCTCTTGTAGGGTAAGCTGGACTGGAGAGCTGCATATGGTGGAACTAGCAGTGGTGGTGGTGGTGGACATGGCGGATTGAGAGAGGGTTGGTGATGGTATTCTCGATGTTGGCCTGCATACAGTGTTTCCTACCAATAACCTTGTGATTCCCTGACTGCTTTGGCCTTGCGACGATACCTCCACATTTGCTGCTGGTGGTGTCCTAACCGGTGGGCTTACAGTGAGGGAAGCAATGTAGCGTTGCTGACTACCTTCATTCTGAGCAGGTGCACCAACAGTATGGGACGTTTAGTAGTTAGTCCAGGCTTGCAAGTGCATGCTGGTTAAATGTCTAAGCATGCACATTGTATTTAAATTTTGAAGATTCTTCCCTCTGCTAAAGGTTTTTGAGCATTTCTTACAGATAACTTTTGACTGATCATTCGGATCTTGGTTAAAAAATTGCCACAGTGCACTCTTCCTACTATGGAATACCTTTTCAGGCATTGCACGCTGTGCTACTTTCACCGGATGGCCACGCTGTCCTAAAACTGTTTTTATTTTTGACAAACGTTTTTGGCCTGATACGGGCCTGCCAGATGACAGCTGTTGCTATGTGGATGGCTGCTGCGGATCATCCGCCTCTGCTTCTGAGCTACTGGCAGCGGCACCCTCTTCCCCCAATAGCTGCCAATCTGGGTCAACAACTGGGTCATCTATCACCTCCTCTTCAATGTCATGTGCACCTTCCTCTGTTTCACTGTGTAAGGTGCTATAGTGTTCGGGACGGGGCACCATAGTCTCATCAGGGTCAGATTCTTGCTCAGTACACTGCGAGGGCAATGTAGTGATCTGAGTCAATTGAACAGCATTATAATCTAGCTGTGGCTGTGCATCAGTGCACTCCATGTCTGATTCATCTTGTAATGGGCAGTTAACAATTTCCCGTTCCAACCCAGGCACGGTATGTGTAAAGAGCTCCATGGAGCAACCTGTAGTGTCGCCTGACGCATCCTTCACTCTTGGTTTGGGTGAAGGACACAAGGAAACGTCTTGTTCCTGACCGGGAGCATCCACTGACTACTCGCTGCTTTTATATTTGGAATTTTCTGAAGAGGAGGCGAAAGAGCTCTGAGTCAGCATGGAAAGCCAAAACTTTTTTCTGCTGGGGGAGACTGAACAAAAAATCAGGCCCTGTGCAAAAAACAACACAATGTAAGTGGCTGAAAGTGGCTGGCTGATATACGACAAACTAACAGGACAGAAGTATATCCACTTTGTGAGAATTTGAATCTCCCATTTTTTGTGGGGAGACTAAACCACAAATTAGGCCCAGTGTATATAACAACGCAATCTAAGTGGCAGAAAGTGGCTGGCTGATATACGACAAACTAACAGGACAGAATTATATCAACTTTGTGAGAATTTGAATCTCCCTTTTTTTTGGGGAGACTGAACCACAACTTAGGCCCAGTGTATATAATAACGCTATCTAAGTGGCAGAAAGTGGCTGGCTGATATACGACACACTAACAGGACAGAAGTATATCCACTTTGTGAGAATTTGAATCTCCCTTTTTTGGGGGGGAGACTGAACCACAACTTAGGCCCAGTGTATATAACAATGCTATCTAAGTGGCAGAAAGTGGCTGGCTGATATACGACAAACTAACAGGACAGAAGTATATCCACTTTGTGAGAATTTGAATATCCACTTTTTTGGGGGGAGACTGAACCACAACTTAGGCCCAGTGTATATAGCAATGCTATCTAAGTGGCAGAGAGTGGCTGGCTGATATACGACAAACTAACAGAACAGAAGTATATCTACTTTGTGACAATTTGAATCTCCCCTTATTTTTTGCGAGACTGAACCACAACTTAGACCCAGTGTATATAACAACGCAAGCTACGTGGCAGACAGTGGCTGGCTGATATATGACAAACTAAGAGGACAGAAGTATATCCACTTTGTGAGAATTTGAATCTCACTTTTTTGGGGGGAGACTGAACCAAAACTCATGACCGCGTATGGCCAATAAAGGATCCTTTCCGTAAAGCATCCCCCACCCCCAACTACCTTGCCCCTCTTAACCCCTCCATCTATTACCCAAGAAAACACACCACCACGTTAATTTCTTTTTTGGATAATTTGGCCACAGCGGCCATTTTATTAACAAACAAATACATAAATAACAACATGTAAACAGTAAATATAAAACCTCGAGGGGGGGGCTCTTGGAGCTAAAAAATCTGGCTCATAATAGGCAGAGAGCCTACCCAAAATTTTGACAAAAAACACGTATTTACCCTCAGCCGTAACCACCAGCTCAAGGGCACCATGTAACCCATTTCGGGCAAACCAACCACAAAGCTCCCGAGGTAAACACCCCGTCCAGAGCCCGTACCAAAAGCCAGATCAACCCTATCAGCATCATCACCAACTCCAAGAACCCCACCCCCCGCCACACACGAAGAGCCCTGACCACCTCAGGCTCGTGAGTGCCCCACCACCGCCAAAGCTCTTTCTTCTCCTTCCTGTAGACCGAGCGCCCATAAATCCATCCCGATCTCGTTAAGATGCACTCCATCATCCCTCCAAAAATTCCCGACCCTGGCCTCTAGCTCGAAATGCCTCACGGCAATACCCCCATTCCGGGACACAAAACTCGCCACCATCCTGTTCAATTTTACCCTGGCTCTGTTAATCCCTTTATGGGAACGGGCCTCCCGCCACATCTTCCGTGGCACGATGTCCGACCACACTGTCATCATACCGGGAAAAGATACCCACAGCCTCAACAAGTCGTAACGGATATCCCGAATGAGTTCCCTCACCGGTTTTGCCCCCAAATCATTACCCCCCAAGTGAACCACTAGAATATCCGGGGGGCGATCCAGACGGGCGGCGCGAGAGAATTCCGGCAAGAAACTACGCCACGACATACCACGAGTCCCCATCCAACGGATGATCACTGCCTCCCGGCCGAAACCCAGTTGCCTACCATTCGCGCGCGCATCGGCCCGGAGGGCGCCCCAATATACGAAAGAGTGTCCGACAATCCACGCCAAAAGAGGGGCACGACCTGAAAAAACACAACCACAATTAGCAATCCGCAAAGACGCACTTCTTCACCCCGCATTGTTGATTTAATGCCGCACATAAGACAGGTAACGATTAGAACTCCACCTGCCTATTTTCTTGATCACCTCCGGCCCGAGGCCCAAACCATCGGCCTCAGATGCGGCCCCAATCCTAAAAGAATGCGAGCCGAAATTTTCCGGGTTAACCCCCAGTAAACCCAAGCCCTTCTTCAAAATGGCTACAAACTGGAAACGTGACAAGAAATCCCCTTCTTGGTGTTGCAACAGAGGGCCTGCCCTGACCGATGACAAATTCCAATATGCCTCTAAGCAGCGTTGCGGACACATCCCGCTACCCGCCACCCTTCCTAGCACTACTTTCTTTCCCCTACCTAGCTGATCCGTCTTTGAACGCCTTATCCAAAAAGCAACTCCCCCTTCCCAAAAAACCACATCTTCCGCCAAAAGACCACCCGACCTGTCCTTGCTCGGGGAAACCAATTCACCCAGACGCAAAGCACCAAAAAACGCTAAAGAAAAGGCCAATCGAAACAGTACCACCTCGAACTGAGATGAACAAATGACGCCCAAGGCCTCCCTAACCGCTGCAACAACCCAAAAGAAATGGGCCTACGTTTATCAAAAGTCGAATTACCCTTACGAAAACCTTTCAATGCCTGCCGTATAACAAAGTCCTTTGTTACGTCCCTCAATCCTTGCAACTGAAAACCAAAAGCCAAACCTGCTATAAACTTGTTTAACCTAGACACGGACCAACCCCACTCCACGACCTTACCTACCAGTGCCAATAACGCCATTGCCCTGTCGCTATCTGACTCAGCCGAGCCGCATTGAAACAACCAACTTTCCCACATGGCCCATGACGCCGCATAATCTGACCATGTCCTGTTTGACACCGAGGCTTGGATCAATCGGCCTCCCCTTCCGTAACCACCTGCCACAGATGCAAAGGACATGCTGCTCCTGCCGCCTCCGAATCTGGAGCCAAATCCCGGAATCGGTCCCACTGCAAACGAGACAAAGCATCAGCTATATTGTTCTGAACTCCTGGCACGTGCACCGCCGAAATCCATGCATTCAACTCCAAGCATCTCAAGACCAACTCCCTGACCAACCTAATTACTGGAGGGGAAGAAGAAGATAGGCTGTTAATCACGGACACCACGCTCGAGTTATCGCAATGAAAACGTACTCGCCGGTCACGAAAGCTGTCACCCCAAACAAACACTGACACCACAATCGGGAACAACTCCAACAATGCCAAATTCTTGGTAAGCCCCTTCTTTCGCCAATCCTCTGGCCACACCCCGACGCTCCATTTTCCTCCACAGTAGGCCCCATAACCAACTCCACCTGCTGCATCTGTGTAGATCTCACAATCAAAAGCATTCAGGTCCTCCTGCTGAATAAGCGACCTGCCATTATAGCCTTCCAAAAAACGTTGCCAAACAAGAAGGTCCTCCTTATGCTCTCTACCCAAACGCATAAAATGATGAGCCGACCGGACTCCAGCCGTCGCCCTGTACAATCTGCGGCAAAATATCCTGCCCATTGGCATAATACGACAAGCAAAATTCAGGCGGCCAAGCAGCGACTGCAACTCCTTCAATGAAGTCTTCCGCAATTTTCCAATCCGACTCACCTCTTGCTTAAGCAACTCCAACTTATCATCAGGCAACCTACACTCCATTCTTTCAGAATCAATGAGAATCCCTAGGAAACTCAGGACCGTGCAGGGGCCCTCCGTTTTTTCCTGAGCCAAAGGAACACCAAACTGTCCGGCCACCCATTCCATGGTCCCAAGTAAATGACCGCACACTGCTGAATCCGGTGGACCAACAAACAAAAAATCATCCAAGTAGTGAATGACAGAAGGAATGGCCGATACATCTCTCACTACCCACTCTAAAAAGGTACTGAAAGTCTCAAACAATGCACAGGAAATCGAACATCCCATAGGCAAACACCTATCCAAGTAAAAACCACCCTCCCACCAACAACCTAACAAAGGAATGCTCTGCGGGTGCACAGGCAAGAGCCTAAAGGCCGACTCGATGTCCGTTTTTGCCAGCAATGCTCCAGGCCTGTACATTCGCACCCACCGAACAGCCGCATCAAACGATGTGTAAACAACGGAGCACAACTCCTCCGCAATCCCATCATTAACTGAAGATCCTTTGGGATACGAAAGATGCTGAATTAGCCGGAACTTGTTCGGCTCCTTCTTGGGCACCACCCCAAGCGGGGAAACAATTACACCAGCCATGGGCAACGAACTAAAAGGCCCCGCCATTCTTCCCAGCTCAACCTCTTTTGCCAATTTAGCCGAAACAACCTCCGCATGCAAGCTAGCTGATCTCAAGTTTTTTGTAGAAAAAGGAACAGCATGCATCGGGTGAGGGATCTTAAACCCCTCAAGAAAACCGTCCCTAATAACCTCCGCCTTTTTAACATCCGGGTATCTACTTAGATAGGGGGCCATCTTTTGAACCCTCACCGGAGTCACCCCCTTGACCGCCACCCACTGATGGCTTACCACGTGATTTCTTGAAACACTTAGCGGCTCCGTGAGAGGCCCCGTTGCAATGGGAGCACACGTGTTTAAATTTACAAGTGGTGCCATACTTGCACTGGCCCTCATTAAACTGCCAGCATGTCCCGGATTTTTCCTTTGAACCCTGAGACCCGTGTCCTCCACTTTGTCCTGACTGCTGACTGCTACCCCCCCCTCCCCCCTGAAAGGACTGCCCATAACGCACCGGAGCCATCACCTTCAACCACAACCCGATGTCTTTTTGGTCCCACCTTATCTCCGGCCTCACTGCTTTCCGCTGCCTGAACTGTTCATCGTATCTCAGCCAAGCCTGGCCCCCATAGGTACGATGCGCTTCACCAATAGCATCCAAATAACAAAACAGGCCTGAGCAATTCTCGGGGAATTTCTCCCCTATAACACTCGCTAGAATGGCAAAGGCCTGCTGCCAGTTAACGAACGTCTGAGGAATAAGGCGCCAACGCCTCTTTTCTTCCTCCTCCTTTTTGCTGTCGTCTTTCTTTCCTTTATCCAAGTTAAATTTTTCTAAAGGAAGGAGAGAGAAAATCTCTACATATTCATCTTTCCAAATCCTTTCCTTGACTTCTTTCTTCAAATGGGCCCCCAGCGGACCCTCAAAACACACATATACCTCGCCTTTTGCCCTGTCGTCTAACTTAACGGTATCACCTTTTCCCGTTTCCGTTTGTACCGACACCGACACCTCCGCCGCAGGAACAGGCGTCCCACTACCCGAGCTCGCAATCTCGTTCGAACCCCCTGCTACGCCCCCGGCAACCGACACCCAGGCACCAGCGGGCGACGATCCCACACTATTAGCAACTGAGCTACCCCCGCCCCCATCCAATCTACGCAAAATCTGCGACATACCCGCTAAAAGCTCTCTAACCCCCGGAACCTCATTACAGCCCCCACCCCGCTCCACTACACCCGAAACACCCGGCACTGGGGAAAGACTGGACATGTACTCACGTGGCTGCGCAGGTGCTGTGTCTCCACCAGCCGTGCTTCCTGAATCCTGCTGGTCCATTTCATCGCGATGTTCGTTCCCGGAATCATCGCTGCCGCTCATCTGCCCCAGGCCCGCGCCCCTGGCCTCCACGTCACCAGGGGGGACCGAGACTGGCGAAGGCGACCGATCCCTCGACCTCCTGCTGGATCTGGATCTGTCCGGCTCCGTGAGTCCTCTGTTTCCTGATGCTGGACTGTCTCCTCTGGACGCCGCTCCTGCGGCGCGACCGCGACCCGCTCCTTGCCGTGATGCCGCCGCTGTCCTGCCCGATAATCTGCTCTGCCGTCCTGTCGCAGAGCCAGGTGCACTGGGGGGATGGGATCCGGGTGCACCCGCCGCAATTGCACCCGCCGCGATACTCCCCGGCTCCTGCCTGGTGGATGCTGCCGCCGCCGCTGGGCTCCTCCCCCGTCCCGCCGCTCGCATTGCCGCCACCGCGGGAGATGCTCCCCGGCGGGTAGAAGCTGCTGTTCTCGGTGCTGCGGCGCCGCCGCGCCCTCTGCCAGGCCGCACCGGAAGTGCGGCCCTGGCATCCTGTGCAGTGCCGGCGTCCTGCCGCGTCTGCACCGCTCGCCCAGCACCACGCCGCCTCGCGCCGGCAGGGCCGCCAGGTGGATTCCTGCCGGGGGAGGGGGCGGGCAAGGTGGATCGGCCGCAACCCCCAGCCCCCGCAGGGTACCGGGAGGGGCTCCGCGGCCTGCGCCTGCCGCGCGGTGTAGTGTCGGGGGACAGCCTGTCTGGCGGCCTAGACCGCCTGGTTCTGCTGCCCCGGCTCCCGCTGTCCTGGCTCCCACTGCCTCCGAGCAGCCCTGTGAGCTGCTCCTCCAGCCATCCGGCCCTCCTGGATCTGGCCTACCGGCGAAGCTGAGCGACCAGGCTGTCCACGGAAGACATGGTAAGAGGATGTGGCAGCAGGTCCACTCACTTCGCCCGTCTAAGGTGACTGATCTCCCTTTTCCCGCACTTTCCCAAGCCCCCACCTCCCTTTTTGCATAAATCCCCACCCCCAATCCTACTCTTCCAATCCCCGGGCCCATTTTCTCATAACTTCTTTATTTTAAAAACCTACTGCACTGCTCCCATGGCAACGCAGTCATGTGGGGGCCTCCTTTTAGCTGCGCCCCATACAGCCCCCCCTCTGGCCCAGTGTATAAAGCAACACAATGTAAGTGGCAGAAAGTGGCTGGAAGATATATGAAAAAATACAAGGACTGTAGTACAATTTCAATCTCCCTACAGTGATATCAGGAAAAATATGGAAGCAATAAAAAGGACTGCTGCACACAAAAATGTGGACAAATAAACAAGATAACTGTGCAGAAAGGAGCCACAGGATTTTTGCTTTTAAAAAAGCAGTTGGTTTGCACAGCGGCGTGCAAACAGCAATGCAGCTATCAGGTAGCCTTATAAGGCAGCCTAATAAGCTACAGAGCTGATACACAAAAATATAGCCTCCACTGTCCCTGCAAACAAATGGTGGTGTTGGACAGTGGAAATTGCTACAGCACAAGCAGTTTTGGGGCTTAATCTTCCCTCCCTAGCTATATCTCTTCTTCTGATGAAGCAGCGGCAACCTCTCCCTATGCTAAGATCGGCAACAGTAAGATGGCGGTCGGCGTGCACGCCCCTTTATAGCCTCTGTGATGCCGCAGAAAGCAAGCCAATCACTGTGATGCCCTTCTCTAAGATGGTGGGGACCGAGACCTATGCCATCACGCTGCCCACACTCTGCATCCTCCTTCATTGGCTGAAAAATGGCGCTGAAAGCATCATAAGAAACGCGACTTTGGCGCGAAGATCGCCGACCTCATGGCCGATCCCACACTAGGATCGGGTCAGGTTTCATGAAACCTGACTTTGCCGAAAGTCTGCGATTTTTGAATTTGTCCGATCCATTTCGCTCAACCCTAGTGTTTACTCCTTGCACCAGTCTCTGTTTTTTATCGCTAAGATAAATTTCCTATGAAATATATTTGGTATAGCCTAGGGCTGCCATCAGGGCATTACTGCCATTACTGCTGTATGGGGCCCAGTGAACAGAAGTAAAGAGTGGTGGCCACGCCCCGGTTAAGGGTGGCATACATCTCAGCGCAGGAAGGCTTGGAGCCATCAAAATGACTTTACAGCTCCAAGGGAGTGCCTCTGCCTCCTCTGTGACATGCTGTCGATGGCCAGGATGCGCCATCATGTAATTGCATCATGTAATTGCATTGCCATTCCTGAAGTGGTGGAGGGTAGGGAGGGCAAATGCAGAATTGGGAGTGGGGGTGGGGGGAGCAAATGTAGAAATGGGAGTGGGGTGGGGGGAGCAAATGCTGAATTGGGAGTAGGGGGTGGAGACGGCAAATGCTGAATTGGGAGTGAGGGGAGTGCAAATAATGAAATGGGAGTGGGGAGAGTGAATGATGAATTGGGAGTGCGGGTAGCAAGAGCAAATGATAAATTGAAGGTTGTGGGTGGTGGAGAACAAATGATGAATTGAGGGTGGAGGACAGCATAAGATGAATTAAAGGTGGGGGTGGGAAAGCAAATGATGACTTTAGAGTGGAGGAGAAGAGCAAATGATAATGAATTGAGGGTGGGGGGAGAGCAAATGATGAATTTAGGGTGGAGAACAACAAATGAGGATGAATTGGGGGTGGGGGATATTGGAGAGCAAATAATTAATTAAGGGTGGGAGACAGCAAATAATGAATTGAGGGTGGGGAGAACAAATGATGATGAATAGAGGGTGAAGGTAGGAGAGAGAGAGAGCATGGCATAATGAACTGGGACAGAGAAGAACATGTAAATATAATGAATTGGGGGAGCAATAGGTACAGAGTGGGGGTGCATTGAAGATGATGGAGTGTGAATGGTAACAAATTGGGTGAAAGATTACAGGTGCTAATTCATTTATATATTTATTGGTTGTGGAAAGTGGTTATGTATAGTTATTAGGGGCACAGTGGTGGATTACAATACTAATTATACTGTATTAATGATGTGTGCGTGTCTGTATTCAGCTGAGAAGTGTAGAACTTGGGGAATGTGCTCTGCAAGCGGTGCTCTACATAACTGTATGTTATTTTATGTTGAGATGAATCCTGGCTGGAAGACGTGCTTGGCGGTCTGCTCTGGATGAAGGAGAAAAGCAAAGATAAAGATCAAATTGGCAGTAAGATCATTACTGACAGTCAGAGAGCTGCATTTCCCACTCTGTCAGATTACAGCATGAGCCAGCAGCTGTGATCGGCAATAAAGAGTTTACCTCCAGTCACACGCATCGGGTGATGAGAGAGTACTATTCCTATCAGCCTATGCCTGATGTCGCTGATAACAGCAACAGCAGGCACTGATGATGAGAGTATTCATCAGCCGTCACCTGCGCTATAAATGAATCTTTTTTTAAAAATGAGGTGGGGTTTGTTCTATGTTTGATAAACAGCATGGTAAAACTGACAGCTTCGGACTGCAACCCTCAGCTGTCAGCTTTATCATGGCTGGTTATCAAAAATAAAGGGGTTCTTATTTGTTTTTTTAATTATTTAAATAAATAATTTTAAAAAATGGTGTGGGGTCCCCCCCGTTTTTGACAACGAGCCTTGCTAAAGCAGATGGCTGGGGGCTGGTATTCTCAGGCTGGTAAGGGGCCATGAATATTGCCCCACCATCCTAAAAATAAACAGCCCACAGACACCTGTGGGGGTGGCATGTGGGGAAATTTTGGGGGGTTGACGTCACCTTTGTATGGTCAGACTAAATCAAGCCCATAGGTTAATAATGCAGAAGCGTCTATAAGACACCTTTCCATTACTAACCCCATAGTCATATTGCATATAAAAAACACCCAGAATAAAGTCTTCTATTTGAAATAAAAATCAAAATTTATTTAAAAATAACAAAGTTATACTCCCCTTACGCCCATTTCATTGAAGCCCTTGTCCCTTGTAAAAAAAGAAAAATAATAAACAACCATTTCCCTCACCTGTCTGAAGTGAAGATGTCCAACAAAGCAATCTATGTCTGCATTATGTGATTTACAACCTAGCTTGTTTTTTTTCAGTGGACAAGGGTTGCCATGGAATGGGTGTAAGAAAAGTATAATTTTGTTTGTTATTTTTAGATAAATTTGTAATGCAGGATTTATTTTTATTTCAAATAAAGGACTTTATATTAGGGTTTTATTATTTACAGTATGACTGCAGGATTAGTAATGGATAGGTTTCTAATACACACTTCTGCATTACTAGCCTGTGGGATTAGTGTCACAATTAGTGTTGACAATACAAAGGTGACATCACCCCACTTACCACCACCACAAGGCAAGTGGAAAGAGCTTAGCAAGGTGCCAGAAATGGCACATCTATTTGATGCTAGATGCACATTTTCTGGGGTGTCTGTGGGCTGCTATTTTAAGGCTGGAGGGGGGCTTTATCCATGGCCCTTTACCAGCCTGAAAATACTATGCCAAAGCTGTTTGCTTTGTCTTGGCTGATTGTCAATTTTTTTTTATTTTTTATTATTATTTATTTAAATAATTAAAAAATGGCTTGTAGATCCCTCCATTCTTGATAACCAGACATGATAAAGCTGGCAGCTGAGGGTTGCAGTCCACAGATGTCAGTTTTGTCATGCTGGTTATCAAAAATAGAACAGATTCCAAGTTATTTTTTTACTTATTTATTTACTTATAGCACAGGCACCAGC
Organism: Ranitomeya imitator; assembly: GCF_032444005.1. Classification (NCBI taxonomy): domain Eukaryota; kingdom Metazoa; phylum Chordata; class Amphibia; order Anura; family Dendrobatidae; genus Ranitomeya; species Ranitomeya imitator. The sequence continues at coordinate 178,752,949 of NC_091285.1, forward strand.
TAGTGAATACTCCCATCTCCAGTGCCTGCTCTTGCTGTTATTAGTGACAGCAGGCATAGACTGATGGGAGTAGTACTCACATCAGACGATGCTTCTGACCGGCAGTAAACTTTGTACAGCCTGTCACAAATGCTGGCTCATGCTGTAATCTGACAGTGTGGGAACTGCTGCTCTCTGACAGGCATTAATAATATTACTGACAATCAGAGCCACCGATATTTCTCGCGCTGTCACGCAGATGGCAGCATGGGAAACACCTGCTGTTCAGGGTGCCAAACCCAAACAGTAACACAGACTTCTTGGAGAAGCCCGTCTTTGAGATCTGTGCCCGAACAGTAGGACCCCAGACTATTTTTCATAAGTTGAAAGATATGTTTTTGTCTACGGTGACTACTCTGTGCTTCAATGACTTTTACTCTTTTTTTATAAGCTCTATACTTTCAATTGCTTTTTCATTTTGAGGCCTATCAACATTTCAACACTTTAGCTTCTGTCTTTTTCTCTTTAGATCTGTATTCCCCTCATTAATCTATATTTTTCTTCAATCGAAGTTTGCCATCAAGTCACTTTCTTCTCTGCATGAGAATTGATAGAACATGTCAGCATTATTACCTAAGGAGCTGTACACATGTCCATGTTTTTTTGTGAATTGTATCAAGCACACATGTCCATTTTTTATTGAGTTAAGGATCAACATCATCCATAAAAGACTTTGGTTCTGGTAAAGTTATAGACAATTTTACAGATGCCATGCCAGTACAATCCATTTGCTGTCCGTTTTTAGCATTGTAATGGTTAGGAGAAGGTTTACATTTTTTGGTATACATTTATGACAGTGTTATCCACAACACTAATGAAAATCGACATATGAATGGGGACTGTAATATTTTGCATGTAAACTAAATCATTTATTTCCTCTTATCTATTGTTTTGCCTTAAAAGTTTCATGTGAAGAACATGTGTTACTACTATAAATTCAAAGCACACCCGTGATCTTGGGGTTAAATTCGACACAGAGCTTTCTGTTACTCCCTGTATCCAAGCACTTACTCATGTCACATGCACCTCAAAACATCTCCAGATTCTGGCCTTTTCTTACTTTTGATCTATGAAAAATTCCTACTGTCACTTTTATTCATTTTTGTCTGGACTACTGTAACTCTGACTAAATTCTCTCCTCTCCAATCTATCCTGAATGCAGCAGCCAGGCTCATGCTTCTGTCCAGCTATTACACAGATGTCTTCACCCTGTGTCAGTCATTGCACTGGTTGTCCACTCAAATTAGAATACAACATAAAGTTATCACACTCAACCAAAACACTCTCTACAGTTCTGCACCGCCCTAAATGTTTCCCCTGATCTCTCTCTACCTTCTATCTATGATATGTTTTCCTAATGATCTAAGACTAACATGCCCCCTAACCCAAACATCATACCCTTATCTCCAAACCTTTTGTTATTCATAACTAGTTATTTGTAATGCACTACTCCAGAAAATCTCATTAATTCCTGTATCCACAATTTAAGCGTGCTCTATAAACAAATCACTTTAGACTATTACATCAATTTAATAATCTAACTGTTCTCTGATCTCCCATTTTCCCATTTTTGCTGCCACGTCACCGACCACCCGAGCTGCTGCCACGACCACCCGAGCTGCTGCCACGACCACCCGAGCTGCCGCCTCACCACCACCAGTGCTGCAGCACACCAACCTCCTGTCTCTTCCCCATTATCCTGAAGAATGTAATTCCGCAGGGAGTGGGTCCTCTCCCCTCTGTACCAGTCTGTCACTGTAAATTTGTTAACTGTTAACTATATCTATAACCCTGTATGTAACCCCTTTTCACATGTACAGCACCATGGAATTAATGGTGCTATATAAATAAATAATAATAATAATAATTTTCCTCAGAATCTAATCATTTCTAGCATCTGTTCCCTTTACCTTGCTTTATATGATGGCACTATATAAATACAATTATTATTATGAATTATTATTAACAGTAATGAGGATCTGGAATGTTAAAATTCTATGTGTCCAAATATTTTTTCCCTTAGAAAAGTAGAGTGAATGCCAGTCCTGATGAAAATGATACATTTGGCCAATACTAGTTAGCTTTCACTAGAAAAATGCTATGCCATTACTGCACTGTGTGTATAAAACATTTTACATTAGAAACTGGATTGTATAGAGCAGTCTGATTTTATTTCTTCCATCCTGAAAAATCCTGAATCGTTAATTTAAAAAAACTGACTGTCACATCCAAGCATAGACTAAGTGTGAACAGGTGCTGAACCTAGAGTCACCAACTCATTTACAATCAAATAAATAAGGCAGCACTCTGTAGCGCCAAAACGTGCAAACATGAAATATGAAAATTGAATTGCATTACTGCATTAGAAATATGAAAAATTGAGAAAGTTTAGCGCATAAATTAGCCAATTCATGTGTACCTGGTAGCCACGATAAAGCATTTCTCGTTTACCAGGACTTGACAATACCTTTCCTCTCTGAGAATAAAGTCTTCATCTGAATGGGAACCTAATATGAGTCCTCTCTTAGACTAAAATCTATCTCTCTGTGGAGGGGTAGGGTCATGCTGTTATTAAAAACACCTGTGGCTAAAAGGCGGAGAGCTCAGTCAGAAGGCTAATGAATACAAATTTCAAAAAACTGACCGTCACATCCAAACATAGATTAAGTGTGAACATGTGCTGATTAAGTGTGAACAGGTGCTGAATCTAGAGTCACCAAATCATATACAATCAAATAAAAAGGCAGCACTCTGTAGCGCCAAAACGTGCAAACATGAAATATGAAAATTGAATTGTATTACTGCACTTGAAATATGAAATATTGAGAAAGTTTAGCACATAAATTGGCCAATTCATGTGTACCATGTAGCCACTATAAGGCATTCCTCGTTTATCAGGACTTGACAATGTCTTTCCTCTCTGAGAATAAAGTCTTCAACTGAATGGGAACCTAATGTGAGTCATCTCTTAGACTAAAATTTCTCTCTCTGTGGAGGGGTAGTGATCCTGCTGTGATTAAAAACACTTGTGGCTAAAAGGCAGAGTGCTCAGTCAGAAGGCTAATGAATACAAATTTCAAAAAACTAGGTATAGACTGACGAAAAGTGTAATGGTAAAAATAGTTGAATTGACAACTGCTTTAATAGAGCTATCCCACAGGTAAAAAATTGTGTTTTGTTAAAAGTTCATTATCTCAGATGCATGGGTAATGTTATTAAGTAAGCAGTGCCTGGCTTGACCTTCCAATAATGCCAATATCCATCAGCAGGAGGATTCTCAGCACTCTCTGACACTTTATGACGTCACCAATAAACACAGCCTGTGGTGCTAGCATATTTTTAGTTTCATATAAAAGATAAAATCTTTTTCCTTGATACCAGGGGTTTCGTTCTCATGTGAATCTTCAAAAACCAAATATAAATGTATTTTGCTTTATCCTGCACTGTGAGCACTTCACTGTATTGCTAATAAAACATACTGTAGTTAATAATTTTAAGTGAAATGCATATTATTTCTTCTTCTTCTTCTTCTTCTTCTTATTATTATTATTATTATGTTCACATAAGATATATTGCATATTTTTTGTAGGGGCAATGAACCTAATGTGTAGACAATTTCCTTTCTCTGTGCCATTAAGTGTAATCTATTGATCCATATTATTGGCTATTTCAGTCTATTTCAGGCTGGGGAGAAGCTGACTATAGTGTTTTTCAATGGAATAGCTGGCAAGAAGACAAGAACAGATAGTGATGTACATTTTTTTTTTACATCTGTTTTCATTTTCTGATAGTAGAATTCTTTTAATCTATTTTCTGTACATGATTATGTGGGCATCAAGACTGTCCAGGTCAATACGATTTTGGTGATACCAAACTGGTCCAGTTTTATTTTCACTATACTAGTAGTGAAAAAATAACGGTGTTCTTTATTTGTTTGTGTCACAACTTTCTGAAACCCATAATATTTAATTTTCTGGTTTATGGAGCTGTGTGAGAGCTTAGCTTATTTTCTGCAAGGTGAGGCGATGATCTTATTGATACCATTTTGGGATGGATATTAAATTGTTTTTTACTTCTTGGTGCATTTTTGTGGCTGTGGCTTTGTTGAAACTAAACCCACCCCCATAATTTTGATGCTTTTTTTCTTATTATATATATATATATATAGTGCTTACCAATCAGGTTAATATTATATTTTGATGCAGACTCTTATGGACACCATGATATCACATACAGTATGTGTATTTTTTATATTGTTTTAATCTTTTCATTTTTAATTGGGGGTGATTTATTTTTTTTTATATTATTTTTAATGTATTTTCCTTTCCTGTGTTTGGTAGTCCACTTAGGAGACATGAACCTGTATGGTTTGAATGCTTATACTACACTGTGTGCAGAATTATTAGGCAAGTTGTATTTTAGAGGATTATTTTTATTATTGATCAACAACTATGTTCTCAATTAACCCAAAAGGCTCATAAATATCAAAGCTTAAGATTTTTGGAAGTTGGAGTGGTTTTTCTTTTAGATTTGACTATTTTAGGAGGATATCTGTTTGTGCAGGTAACTATTACTGTGCAGAATTATTAGGCAACTTAATAAAAACCAAATATATTCCACACTTGTTTATTTTCACCAGGTAAACCAATATAACCGCACAAAATTTAGAAATAAACAGTTCTGACATGCAAAAACAAAACCCCAAAAAATAAGTGACCAATATACCCACCTTTCTTTATGATGAAACTCAATCAACAGCCTTCCATCCATAGATTCTGTCAGTTGCTTGATCTGTTTACGATCAACATTGCATGCAGCAGCCACCACAGCCTCCCAGACACTGTTCCAAGAGGTGTACTGTTTTCCCTCCCTGTAGATCTCACATTTTATGAGGGACCACAGTTTCTCTATGGGGTTCAGATCAGGTGATCAAGGGGGCCATGTCATTATTTTTTCTTCTTTGAGACCTTTACTGGCCAGCCATGCTGTGGAGTAGTTGGAGGCATGTGATGGAGCATTGTCCTGCATAAAAATCAGGTTTTTCTTGAACGATACCAACTTATTTCTGTACCACTGCTTGAAGAAGTTGTCTTCCAGAAACTGGCAGTAGATCTGGGAGTGGAGCTTCACTCCATCCTCAACCCGAGTTAATCTTTGATGATACCAGCCCATACCAGTACCCCACCTCCACCTTGCTGGCGTCTGAGTCGGAGTGGAGCTCTCTGCCCTTTACTGAACCAGCCTCTGGCCCAACCATCTGGCCCATCAAGGGTCACTCTCATTTCATCAGTCCATAAAACCTTTGAAAAGTCAGTCTTAAGATATTTCTTGGCCCAGTCTTGATGTTTTATCTTATGTTTCTTGTTCAAAGGTGGTCGTTTTTCAGCCTTCCTTGCCTTGGCCATGTCCCAGAGTATCGCACACCTTGTGCTTTTTGTTACTCTAGTAACGTCGCAGCTCTGAAATATGGCAAACCTGGTGGCAAATGGCATCTTGGCAGCTTCACGCTTGATTTTCCTCAATTCATGGGTAGTTATTTTGCGCCTTTTTGCCCAACAAGCTTCTGGCGACCCTGTTGGCTATTTGCCATGAAACGCTTGATTGTTCGGTGATCACGCTTCAAAAGTTTGGCAATTTCAAGACTGCTGCATCCCTCTGCAAGACATCTCACAATTTTGAACTTTTCAGAGCCCGTCAAATCTCTCTTCTGATCCATTTTGCCAAAGGAAAGGAAGGTGCCCAATAATTAAGCACACCTTATATAGGGTTTTGATGTCATTAGACAACACCCCTCCTCATTACAGAGATGCATATCACCTGATTTACCTAATTGGTAGTTGGCTCTCAAGCCAGAACAGCTTGGAGTAGGACAACATGTATAAAAAGTATCATGTGATCAACATACAACTTGCCTAATAATTCTGCACACAGTGTATATTCAGTAATACCATAGTATTGGAGTAAATAGTAGAAATCACATGTGAAGAGCTGAATTAGAATTTTGCCTGATACGAAGAAGTAGGTGTTGAGCTGTGAGCATTACCTATAGTGAATGGTGTCATCTTGTGTTGTCTATCGGTGTTACCTAGAGACAAGTCAATCATTTTGAAACAAAACAAATTCACTATGAATTTCACTAATAGTTTCAGAATTTTTGCTATTCAGTTTGTTTGACTCCTGCAAAATGGTGAATAGAACCAGTTACTTTTCCTGTCCCAATTTGTGCAAACTCAAGGCAGATTTTCTCATCTCCAGTGTCACCTTTTATTTTACTTCTACCTGTGGTAATGTTATAATGACTACTTTAAAGTGAAGCTGTCAGCTAATTCATGCTAATTCATGCTAACTGACCCAAAGCAGCATGAAACAGACATTGCATGTGCTATCACAGCCATGTATGTTATACTCTGAAATTGGATGACTACTTTGAGACATACATGCTAGCCACCTTAGGGAGAGACCCAAGTTGGGCTAAATGTAGCGGGACGAAAGAGACCGAAAAGCCCTCTACTTAAAGGAAATACATAGTGGATGCTTTCCTGAAACGGAAAGTACTTGCAAGCAGCATAATACAAAGAATAGCAGGTTTACCCAGAATCCTTTGCAGTAGGCGGAGCTATGCAAATCATCTCTTTCCACCCCTGTCTAATCCACAGCGCTTGGAATCGCCAAGCGTGCAATGCTGCGGATTAGTTTGTAAATTTACACAGCCAACCAATTCCTACCTGTGGACACGTGTTTCGGGCTTTAGGCCCTCATCAGCACAGGGCTGGAATTGGTTGGCTGTATGGAGTGGGGCTCGGTGAGCAAGCGATACATACATGCTAGCCACCTTAGGGAGAGACCCAAGTTGGGCTAAATGTAGCGGGACGAAAGAGACCGAAAAGCCCTCTACTTAAAGGAAATACATAGTGGATGCTTTCCTGAAACGGAAAGTACTTGCAAGCAGCATAATACAAAGAATAGCAGGTTTACCCAGAATCCTTTGCAGTAGGCGGAGCTATGCAAATCATCTCTTTCCACCCCTGTCTAATCCACAGCGCTTGGAATCGCCAAGCGTGCAATGCTGCGGATTAGTTTGTAAATTTACACAGCCAACCAATTCCTACCTGTGGACACGTGTTTCGGGCTTTAGGCCCTCATCAGCACAGGGCTGGAATTGGTTGGCTGTATGGAGTGGGGCTCCGCCTACTGCAAAGGATTCTGGGTAAACCTGCTATTCTTTGTATTATGCTGCTTGCAAGTACTTTCCGTTTCAGGAAAGCATCCACTATGTACTTTGAGACAGAAATCCACCCAATTCTCCATGATTGACACAACTCTCTTTACGTGTGTGTAAAAGGGCAGACCTATCAGTCATGGAGAACATGGCAGGGAGATGCTTGGGCCTGCCTCAGTGAGCTGACAGATATTTATTTATTATAACTTGCTTATAGAGGCATCCTTTCCAGAGATATACCACAGGCCTCCTCTCTCTCGCTCAGCCTAGCAAGCACTGTCCGTACACAAACACACAAACTCCATCTTGGGTGTTCAGACACACCCCCTTGGGTGGGGTATGTAGGTGACTGGACCTACCCATCACTCCAAGTAACCTGGAAGCTTTTCCATTGTATAGTAACCCATAGCAGTAGATCTGCTGAGAAAAACAAGCCCAGGGCCACCCACCTCTTTGATACATACCGCCCATTAACCACATTGCCACCCGCCATACCACATACCTCCCCCTCTGCCTAAAGCCGTGGGGCTTGGCACCTTCTATTAACCGAGACCCTACTCCGTCGCCTCTGAAAGTCACACATCTGTCATAATTGGGCTCTGTCACAGGACCATTTTGGATCCATCCATCATCCGACTCCATCATCTCCTCTGATAGAGTTGTCCCTTTATCGGACCACCCCCATCCCCAGCGGTCAGTACAGTGTGGTGATTCCCTTGCACCCATACGTTCTGTATGGTCTGACCCTTTGTCACCACATCCGCTACGGGGTCTCCCACCTAGGTCACTCAGCACTGAGGTCACAGAAGAGTTACTACTTCTAACTCTTCCTTGTCCTCTTCCATCAGGCCACCTTTGGTTGTCTCTCTTGACAATTTCTCCTCTTGTCTTTATTACACAGAAAGCAGACGTTCCATTTATCTTCTGATTGAGTACTTCCACCCTTTAAAGAACCCCTTTGTCTTTAATTTGTAGTTTCTCCAGTCTTTGCTGCTCTACCTCTCTTAGGTACACCTTACGATGTTCCAAGAGCATTTGGATATTCTCTCCAGCCTAAGGTTTTCTGGAGTTCTCACCCCCTACCAGAGTTTTGGCACAGTTGTCATTTTCCACCACCTCAGAGACAAATGAACCACTAGTCCACTCTCCATGACCTTTGTGAATTTTCACTCCCCCCGCGTTCTTTGGGAATTCTCCTCCTGCCCCGATCTTTGCTGATGGATCTCAACCACCACAATGCGTGTCAGTTTTATTTTCAGCACATCAGCAGCTGCCTCTGTGCTTGGGTTTGTAAGTGGCATTGTGACCTCCTTATCTAGGACATTAAGTTTGTTTGCATCTGACCTCGTCTCTTCTTCAGAGGGTTCAGCCTGACCTGCCTATATACAGCGCCCCACGACACTATAGCTCACACAACAAGCGGTGGATGCCGCGTTGGACAGATCGTCACGCCACCCACTGAATCACCACTGGTAAGGACGCACACTTATCCATTTTACACAGGACTCACCCTTGGTTCCTATGACCATAACAATATTGTTGTCAATAGGATGAACCCATTACATAGGGAAACCTTGGGGCCTTATAGTGTACATCTATACTCTCTAACAGACTGCTGGTGGGAGTGTACCCACTATTACACACGGAGGGAGTGCCTTCACCCAGGCAGAAGATCTCTACCAGTGAGCAATATAAACCAACATTTTTTTTCCCCCATAATCATCAGCTGTGTACATATGACAAATTATGCCTTCATTTTTATTTCGATAAATAGGTTCCTCGGGACACATAATAAAGTAATACGGTGACCTTCTGCTTTACCTGTGAGTTTTCGGTCAGTGACATAATCACTACAGCTATACATCATATATACATTCCATAAAATTATTCTTTATACTTATCCTTTGCATTATTTTTTAATTTTGTTTGGTTAGGATCTATACATGGTCAGGGACCCACTAAAGTACTCGCAAGTACACAGTGGTTATTCCCACCATAGCAACGGTAGGTCTCCTCACTCCTACCACTTACCTGAGCCACCATACCCTGTACTCTTCATATAGCCACATACCCTAGCCCTGTAGCCTATCTTATATTCCACCATATTGGGATTTAAACAGCACCTAGCAGTCAGGTGTACTTCTTGATGATCAGTCTCTCTTTTCTCCATTTATTCTTATATTGCTTCTGAGCACGGAGATTGTACTTATGTTACTTGTGTCTTTGAATGATTTTGTACCCATGACATTGTCATGTATGTATATTCTTATTTAATTATGCACCCTTTGATCATGTATCGCAGTTCCTGATGAAGGTCCGGTGAGGACCGAAACGTTGTTTATTTTTGCTGGACTGCATTAAAAATCTTCAAATTCAACAAAAATTGAATGCCAAGTTATTTATTTAAAATATATATAAAATGAATGACACGAACTGTTGTAATCATAAGCTGCAGGCTGAACCTGGACTAAGTCCAGAGGTCAAACAGGTGAGAGAAGCAGCCACATTTAAAAAAAAGGGATTCTATCCTTCAGTTTAAAATAAAAAAAGAGTTTAAGTTTATTGAGCATTCACCACAGTAAAATATAACTACAATGAAGTGCCAAGAAAAGGTAATGTTTCGCCCCTGTTCCCGGGTCTTTATCAAACCTCACTGCAAAAACCAAAGATACAGAAATTAACATACGTAAAGTAGACATACAGCAGGTGCTATACAAGTATATACAATATACATATGATCGCATCTCACCACTTGTGACCCGATCCCTTCCCACTTCATCCCAAACCTTGCCACAGTCTTCATCCCAACTCTAACCCATCTCTTCAACCTATCACTAACAACTGGTGTTTTCCCCTCAAGCTTTAAACATGCCTCAATCACACCTATCCTCAAAAAGCCCTCTCTTGACCCATCCTCTGTATCTAGCTATCGCCCTATATCACTTCTCCCCTATGTCTCAAAACTACTGGAACAACACGTCCATCTTGAACTGTCCTCCCATCTATTTTCCTGCTCCCTTTTCGACCGCTTACAATCAGGCTACCTGTCACACCATTCCACTGAAACTGCCCTAACTAAGGTCACCAATGACCTATTAACCGCCAAGAGCAAGCGACACTACTCTATCCTCCTCCTCCTGGACCTGTCCTCTGCCTTTGACACAGTGGACCATTCCCTATTACTACAGACCCTCTCATCCCTTGGCATCACAGACTCGGCCCTATCCTGGATCTCGTCATACCTAACTGACCGAACATTCAGCGTCTCCCATTCACACACCACCTCCGCACCTCGCCCCCTATCTGTCGGCGTCCCACAAGGGTCAGTTCTAGGGCCCCTGCTCTTCTCCATTTACACTTTTGGCCTGGGACAGCTCATAGAATCTCATGATTTTCAGTATCATCCCTATGCTGATGACACACAGATCTACATTTCTGGACCAGATATCACCTCCCTACTAACCAGAATCCCTCAATGTCTATCCGCTATTTCATCCTTCTTCTCCGCTAGATATCTAAAACTTAACATGGACAAAACAGAATTCATTGTCTTTCCCCCATCTCACGCGACCCCCCCAATGAACCTATCCATTACAGTAAATGGCTGCCCACTCTCCCCAGTCCCACAAGCTCGCTGTCTCAGGGTAATCCTTGACACTGATCTCTCCTTCATACCGCATACCCAAGCCGTTTCCACTTCCTGCCGCCGCCGCCTTCAATTCATAAATATTTAACGGATCCGTACATTCCTAAACCAAGAATCTGCAAAAACCCTTGTCCATGCCCTCATCATTTCCCGCCTCGACTACTGTGACCTCCTGCTCTGTGGCCTTCCCTCTAACACTCTCACACCCCTCCAATCTATTCTAAACTCAACTGCCCAACTAATTCACCTGTCCCCCCGCCTCTCCCCTCTGTCAATCCCTTCACTGGCTCCCCATTACCCAGAGACTCCAGTACAAAAGCCTAACCATGACATACAAAGCCATCTACAACCTGTCTCCTCCATACATCTGTGACCTCGTCTCCCGGTACTTTCCTGCACGCAACATCCGATCCTCACAAGATCTCCTTCTCTACTCCCCTCTTATCTCCTCTTCCCACAATCACATACAAGATTTCTCTCGCGCATCACCCCTACTCTGGAACTCTCTACCACAACATATCAGACTCTCACCTACCATCGAAACCTTCAACAAGAACCTGAAGACCTACCTCTTCCGGCAAGCCTACAACCTGCAGTAACCACCAATCGACCAAACCACTGCATGACCAGCACTATCCTCACCTACTGTATCCTCATCCATCCCTTGTAGATTCTGAGCCCTCACGGGCAGGGTCCTCTCTCCTCCTGTACCAGTTGTGACTTGTATTGTTCAAGCTTATTGTACTGGTTTTTATTATGTATACCCCTCCTCACATGTTAAGCGCCATGGAATAAATGGCGCTATAATAATAAATAATAATAATAATACAAGTGAATGCAAAGCTAAGATTAAAATATGAATAAACACTAGGAGGCCCCTAAGGTTTATGATTATGTGGGCATGAAAAACATAGCAGCCAGGCATCATACATATTTACAAAAGAGTTACACAGGAAGGTATAGTTAATACATAATACCTCATGAAGTACTGTGGGATGACCTTGGGGAAAAGAAAAAAAGCCAGGAATGACCCAGGTATATTGAAGAGAGAAGCCCAGCTGGGGCTGTAGGAACAGAGCAAGGCAACTAGTAGGAGCAGGGAAAAAAGGGAGGGGAAGGAAGGAGGGGAAGGGAGGGATGCATGTAGCTTGAAACAAACTTTAGGAAATGGCAAGTCCAGCACATCATTACAAAATAGCATTTTTTAACATCCTGCCCCAAAATTATCCATGTTTTGGGACGAACAACAGGTTGGTTGTAACAAAATGAATAAATAATGCCTTTTATAACAAGATATCCCCAAACTAATCCTTTTTTGAGAGCAGCAACAGCATTGCTGTTTGGGAAGTGAAGAAGCAGTAGATTCTTAAAAATAAAAAAAAATATATTCTTTTTTAGGAGCAGTGTCAGTTGTTTTTACCCTGATGTAGGGGTTTTCAGCAACAGTGTAGTATTGAAGTAAAATAATAAAATGCTTATCCAGTAGGTGGGTGGATCTCTATTCACAGTGTTAGTTATAGCAGCCCTAAAGTGAAGGATGTTGCATGACAGGCACGGAAATGTCTGGCCTTGTAGGGCCAGTGCTGGCAGTCCTGGAAGCAGCATCAATAAAGCATATGTATATAACACAATGGACAGGGAGGAGATGTGTGGCTGTCCATACGCAGTGTTAGTGAACTGTCCAGAATACAAAATGATGAACAGTAGATAGATGTGTAGCTGTGTAAGGCTAGCCCTGGCAACCCCAGCAGCAGTAGAAGCACAGTATAAAGTGATCATGATAGACAGATAGAAGATAGCTAGCTCTGTGGGGGCATCAATACAGAACAGTATAGAATGGACAAGCAAGCTGATGCTACAGCCATTTTAGGTGAACGCTGCAGCTTGGCAGTGCTTAAGCTTACAAAAATGAAAAATCTAAGGGTGGCGAATAGATGAAATACTGTGCTTTATTTTTCTGTTAGTGATAGGGTGATCATGAAGGAGGATGTAGAGAAGGTGTATCAGGAGGAATTGAAGTCAGACGTTTCACCCAATTATGGAGGCTTCACTACCTGTCCTGGTTGTTGTTGTGAATTGCTGCCATTTAAGACTTTAAGCCATGAAAAGTATGTAATGTTCCTGAGATAATTACTGCTCCACGTGTTGAAATTGTTGTTGTGAAATATCTTCCTTAGCACCTGTAGTGCGGCAGCTTATTGGACTAGGGGGCAGAAAACACAGAGGTATCATTAATGAAACTTAAAGTCTGCAATTAAAAAGATTGACTGAAATTTACAGTGTCAATGTCAAAGGTAACATTATCTTGTTGTGACCGAGACAAGTGATATTCCATATATTCCATTATGTCTTCTACTTCCTCCCCAATAAAACACTTTCTGGAGGCAAAGGAGGCCAATAGCGACCCGTGTTTGGAAGTGTTACTACTCAGCTAGTGCAATGGATGGTACGGCTGTTGCTTGAGGCTCCCACTTTCTTACATGCTGTAATATGTATTTTTATCTTTTAGTCTGCCTTTGCCACTCTTTGTTTTATTAAACATTTTTTACACTAATTATAACTTTGTCACTATTTTCAACCACAATTTACAATTTCCAAAAAGGACTGAACAAGAAATTCTAGCTGCACACCTAGAAAACAACAACAGCAACAGGCTGCAGTATTGGTGTGCAGTGTTTGTGGGTCTAATAAATAGGTGTGCAGAAAAACAGCAGGTTTTTTATTGCACAAATACTTTGTAATATAAAACGTCAAACAGATTCATTTTTGTATTTTTTTTAAATCTCTATTATACTTTTAAAACACAATTCCCCCCTTTCCCAAAAAGAACTGAACAAGCAAAGCTAAGTACAAGGCACACCCAAAAATATCAGTGGCAATTTATTATATTGGCATGGCATTTATAGTTATATATTTGCTAATAAAATGGGCTAACAAAAACTCATCAGCTTGTGGCACGCACTTTGTGCTATAGACGGTGACATACGTAGGTAAATGTCAGTATTTTTTACTTTTTTTATTGTATTACTTTAGTTTACTTTTTAATTGTATTCTATGCTTGTTTTTCTTTAAAACCACAATTCCTTCCTTTCCAAAAAGGTCTGACCAAGAAAAGCTGCCCAAAAGAGCAGTTGCAACATACTGCAGTATTAAAGTGGCATGTACATAAAAGTTGTCTAAAATAACCGGCATGCAAAGTATCAGAAGACGGTCAGATCGTTAAAACTATGTTTTTTTTTTTACATTTCTTTTGTATTTTTTTTTACACAATTGCTCACTTCCCAAGCAAATGGAACAACAAATGCAATGTACATGAGACCCCCCCAAAACAACATCAGCAACAGGCCAAGGTATTTGTTTGGTTTGTGTATGTATGTAAAATTAGATTATACACGCCTCAACATTGAAATTGCAACACCAAGAAGGAAAAGTCATCGAATTCTGGAATCCCAGGAACAATATATACATTAATTCTATGCAAATGATAAAACAATGGAAGCAAAGTTTTCAAAACATCTTGATTTACTCAGTAATGAGTATGAGCACTACACGCCGAAATACACACATTTACATGTCTGAGCATGCTATCAATAAAGTTATTGTTTGTTACTGATGGTTCTGCCACTCTGATTGCCTTGGACGCACATCATCAACATCTGGGTTTGACAATTGCCAGAAGAACATTAGTTGCCTGACTGGAATATCCCAACTATAAAGTTTGGTGGAGATGGGATAAAGCTAAGTGGTTGTTTTTGAAGGATTATCCTAGTTCCTTTTGTTCCAGTGTAGGAAAATATTAATGCCTCAGTATATAAGTACATTTTGGACAGTTGTATGCTTCCAAACCATGTTGGAGCTGTTTGGGAAAGGCCATTTTTGTTGTAGTTTGACTGTGCCCCAGTGCATAAATCAAGGTCCGTAAAGGCATTGTTGGGTGAGTTTGGTGTGGAAGAACTTGACTGGACTCCATAGACTCTTGACTTCAACCCCATTAAACATCTTAGGGATAAAATTGAATTATGAAAATATCCACACAAATCAAATAATAACACTTCATCTTCTCTTCTCTTTGTATACTGCCCTATTGGTCAAACAATCAGTAGATTTGGTTTCCAGTACCATCTCTAGGCTGATGACACCCAATTATACACTTCTTTTCTTGATATCACGCCTGCCTTTTTAGAAAACTCAAGTAATTGTCTTACTGCTGTCTCTAACATCATGTCCTCCATCCATCTGAAACTGAACCTGTCAAAAACTGAACTCCTTGTGTTTCCTCCCTCTACTAATATACCTATGCCCAACATTGCCATTTCTGTGTTTGGTTCCACCATTACTTCCCAGCAACATGCCCTCTGTCTTGGGGTCATACTTGATTCCGAGCTTTCATTCACCCCCCCATCCGATCACTGGCTCACTCTTGTTATCTGCACCCCAGAAACATTTCTAGAATTCTTACTTTCTACTCTGCAAAAACTCTCACCGTTTCTCTTATTCATTCTCGTCTGGACTATTGAAACTCTCTTCTACTCGGCCTCCCTCTTACTAAACTCTCCCCGCTCCAATCTGTCCTGAATGCTGCAGCCAAGATCATATTCCTTACCAACTGTTACACCGATGCCTCTACCTTGTGCCAGTCATTACACTGGTAACCCATCCACTCTAGAACAAAACTACTACCCTCATCCACAAAGTACTCCATGGCTCAGCACCACCCTACATCTCCTCCCTGGTCTCAGTCTACCACCCTACCCGTGCTCTCCATTCTGCTAGTGACCTGAGGTTAGCATCCTCAATAATAAGAACCTCCCACTCCTGTCTCCAAGACTTTATACGTGCTGCGCCAATTCTTTGGAATGCACTACCCAGGTGCATACAATTAATCCCCAATCCCCACAGTTTTAAGCATCCCCTAAAAATAAATTTGTTCAGGCTGGCCTATCATCTCAACACATTAACCTAGCTATCCCTGTTTTGCCTATTCAAAATTTTTAACACAACCAGGTTCCTCGCATCATGTTCTCACATGCTTTATGCATTTAATATCCCTCTATGTCTGTACTGTTACATACGTAGGCTGATAACCGGTTCATGCAGCATTAAATGAACACTCGATTCTTATTACACTTTGTCTGGTCCGAACAACGAAAGCAATTGTTACCATCCACCTCTCGTGTCTCCCCTTGTCCTAATAGACTGTAAGCTTGTGAGTAGGGCCCTCATTTTTCTTGGTATCTGTTTTGATCTATGTGTTTGTTGTTACGCTGTAATGTCTATTGTATGTACAAATTCCCTCTAAAATGTAAAGTGCTGCAGAATATGTTGGCACTGTAGAAATAAAATTATTATTATTATTACTACTATGCCAACAACTATCCCAGTTGCAGGTACTTACCCAGAATGATGAAGAGATCCATTGGTAAGTTAAAAACAAAAATCTTTATTAAAAATAATAAAACCAATACACTGTAAACAACCAAATTAGGAGCAGCTGATAATGTATGGAAAATGTTCATACATAAGAATTGCTAATTATATGATCCTCCTTATAAGAAGCGAAGTAGGTAGCTAGATTAGATACGATAGTGCCGAAGTTTTAGAATACTAATAGGTGTTTACTTACTGGCTGTGTACACAGGATAAAGACACATGGGCAGGATTTGCGTCGACTCACCATGACACAAATTTCGCCACTAGCTTCTTCCAGGGGCATCTCAGGGTGAGGGCAGCAGCCAAATTATACTAACAATCCGCTAACAGCGTTATGTGTCAGGGCAGAGTCGGTGATGCAAATGACATCTCGGCGTATTATGTGTCTGCCGTGCGGCATCATGTCGCAAGAGAGCTTCCAAAGAAGTGCAAGGTACAACGTATGTAGTCAGCTGTTCAGCACTTTGGATGCTCGTGGGTCTAGAAGGGAGACACTTGTGCAACTGTCACAAGAAGAGGAAAAGTGATGAAGCTACAGATCGGATTGAAAGTGCCAGACAGGAAGTAGACATAGGGCTAACATTGTGTTAAGTATGGAATGTGAACAAGGAAATCACAATGACGTGAGGATGAAGTGAACACAGATTTTATTTGTTTATCAATATATATAACCAGGTTATGCAAATATTAATACATATAAAATATAAAAAGTGCATGATGCTCAATAGAGAATAAGTGAATAATACGATTGATAATAAAGATCAATATCCACACTAAATTCAAAAGAAGTGCAAGTTGAATAAATGTATGAACCAAGTGTCATCCTTAAAGTGCAAGTGCTAAATAATGAGGAAAATAACCCAGAAAAATAATGACAAAATACAATGCTATAGCATGATATAAAGTGCATTAATAAAGTGTTAGCAATTAGAGCTAAAAGTCACAAATCGAAATTAGATTTGTCCCTCAATGAAAATATGCAAAATAGATAGAGTGATAATAGCTCTAAATGAACCCACAATTAAGATTCCCAGAAATTATATCAAAACAAACAAGGATATACAATACCCAGTACATATTGAATGCTATGAGTGGAAATTAGGTGAGTGGTATTCTTATCAAGAGCATATAACAATGCCACTAGTTGAAATTATCAACACCACAACAGGGCTTCAAAAACGGTTGCATGCTGGATATATATGATTCTCCACCAGCAGGAGTCTATGGGTGCAAGTGAAACAGCGGAGTGCACTCCGATGTCATCCCAGTGCAGTCTGATATACGCCAAGTCAGACCATGGAGGAGATGGAGAAATTAGTTTCTCCGTCTCCTCCGCAGCCGAGTGTCATTAGCATAGTATTCGTTAGTGTGATTCCATCCTTATATTACTAGCACACTTCTGAAGATTTGTAATAGCATAGAACTAGAATGCAAATAAAGAGGATTATGTTTAAATTCCCAATTCAATTGTATCAGCAAATATTATGAAACAACATAAAGGGAACAAGGCCAAGTGATTCAGCAATCCTTTTAAAGATGAGTTCATAAACTCCAGTTGGTAGGATTATCTGGATTTCAATAATTTAATTTGTATAAAAAAATTAAATATAGTTTATCGAGACAAATTGCTTTTCACATAACCCTACTATTGTCCTATAACCTTATGTACAACTAACAAACTCAAAAAGTAATTGTAACTGCACTTTCTAAACATAGATGTTGAAACAAAGACATGAAATTAGTCTCTGTAGCTAGAGGAGCAATGTCACATTACTTATCTCATACTAATCCTGATTTTTGACCTGTATTATAGCCCTGAGCAGTATTTGCTGTTCTGCAAGCTTTAGAATGAGATTACTAAGCACAGCCAGAAGCAAAAATGGAAGATTCTGTGTCCCAATAGAAAGTTGGCAACATGGTCCCATACCTAAAATGTGCTAATTATAATAGTGGAGTCCTTTTAATTAACAGAGAAGCTCTCACACACCAGGTCAGTGGCACAATTATCAGGGGACAGTTGCTCCAGGCCCCACGTTCAGATAGAACCCCCGGCTACTGCAACCCTAAAAGGGGTATTCCCGTCTCCAAAATGCTATCCCATTATGTGGTATGCATGATAATAATAATATTAGCAAATATCTCAAATTGGAGATGCAGTATAGTTCTTCTGATTAGTTATGTTGCTTATCCCATGTGCAGTGCATTGCAATAGCTTAGTTATCCATGATTATGACCCCTCATATAATGACAGTTAATTAGTCTTTAGTGGTCATAGCAATGGATCTACCTTGGAAATAGGTGTGCTCAGATAAAGTAGACCCTCTAAGGAAGTTATCTAGATGTGTGGTGAGCACTTTGACCCACCAAGTGCTTCACAGAAGTTTATAACGTAGAGCCGTAAAAATAAAAAATAATATTTTTTCACAAAATGAACTTTTCGCCCCCAATTTTTTATTTTCCCCAGGTTACCAGAAGAAATTGTACCACAAATGTTGTTGTGCAATTTCTCCTGAGTACGCTGATGCCCCATATGTGTGGGTAAACCACTGTTTGGGTGCATGGCAGAGCTCGGAAGGGAAGAAGCGCCGTTTGACTTTTCAATGCAAAATTGGCTGAAATTGAAATAGGACGCCATGTTGCGTTTGGAGAGCCCCTAATGTGCTTAAACATTGAAACCCCCCACAAGTGAAACCATTTTGGAAAGTAGACCCCCAAGGAACTTATCTAAATGTGTTGTGAAAACTTTGAACCACCAAATCTTTCACGACAGTTAATAACGCAGAGCCGTGAAAACAAAAAAAATCATTTTTTTCCCACAAAAATTATCTTTAACACCAAGTTTTGTATTTTCCCAAGGGTAACATGAGAAATTGGTCCCCAAAGTTGTTGTCCAATTTGTCCTGAGTACGCTGATACCCCATATGGGGGGTAACCACTGTTTGGGCGCATGGCAGACCTCGGTAGGGAATGCATTTGGAATACAGATT
Source organism: Ranitomeya imitator (assembly GCF_032444005.1). Lineage (NCBI taxonomy): Eukaryota > Metazoa > Chordata > Amphibia > Anura > Dendrobatidae > Ranitomeya > Ranitomeya imitator. Next base: position 178,772,270 of record NC_091285.1, read on the forward strand.
TAGATGGATTGGTCTGCAGGCGTAACGTTGCATTTGCAGAGCCCCTAATGTACTTAAACAGTAGAAACTCCCCACAATTGACCCCATATTGGAAACTAGACCCCCCAAGGAACTTATCTAGATGTGTTGTGAGAACTTTGAACCCCCAAGTATTTCACTACAGTTTATGACACAGAGCCGTGAAAATAAAAAATCAATTTTTTTCCCCACAAAAATGTTTTTTTAGCCCCCCAAATTTTTATTTTCCCAAGGGTAACAAGAGAAATTGGACCGCAAAAGTTGTTGTCCAATTTGTCCTGAGTACGCTGATACCCCATATGTTGGGGTAAACCCCTGTTTGGGCACACGGGAGAGCTCAGAAGGGAAGGAACACTGTTTTACTTTTTCAGCTCAGAATTGGATGGAATTGAGATCGGGCGCCATGTCACGTTTGGAGAGGCCTGATGTGCCTAAACAGTGGAAACCCCCAATTCTAACTGAAAACCTAACCCAAACACACCCCTAATCCCAACCACACCACTAACCCCAACCCTAACCACACCCCTAACTCCAACACACCCCTAACTCTAATCCCAACCATAACCCTAACCACACCCCTAACCCTGACACATCCATAACCCTAATCCCAACCGTAAATGTAATACAAAACCCTAACCCTAGCCCCAACCCTAGCCCTAGCCCTAACCCTAACCCTAACCCTAGCCCTAACCCTAATGGGAAAATGGAAATAAATAAAAAAAATTTAATTTTTTCATTTTTCCCTAACTAAAGGGGTGATGAAGGGGGGTTTGATTTACTTTAATAGCATTTTTTTTAGTGGATTTTTATGATTGGCAGCTGTCACACACTAAAAGACGCTTTTTAATGCAAAACATATTTTTTTTCGTTACCACACTTTGAGAGCTATTATTTTTCCACATTTTGGTCCACAGAGTCATGTGACATCTTATTTTTTGTGGGACAAGTTGACACTTTTACTGGTAACATTTTCAAGCATGTGACATTTTTTGATCGCTTTTTATTCTGATTTTTGCAGTATGACTAGTGTTGAGTAGGGTTGAGCGAAACGGGTCGAACATTTTCAAAAGTCGCCGACTTTTGGCTAAGTCGGGGTTTCATGAAACCCGATCCGACCCCTGTGCGGGGTCGGCCATGCGGTACGCGACTTTCGCGCCAAAGTCGCGTTTCAATGACGCGAAAAGCGCCATTTCTCAGCCAATGAAGGTAAACGCAGAGTGTGGGCAGCGTGATGACATAGGTCCTGGTCCCCACCATCTTAGAGAAGGGCATTGCAGTGATTGGCTTGCTGTCTGCGACGTCACAGGGGCTATAAAGAGGCGTTCCCGCCGACCGCCATCTTACTGCTGCTGATCTGAGCTTAGGGAGAGGTTGCTGCCGCTTTGTCAGAAGCAGGGATAGCGTTAGGCAGGGTCCATTAACCACAAAACCGCTTGTGCTGCAGCGATTTGCACTGTCCAACACCACCCTCGGTGTGCAGGGACAGTGGAAGTTTTTTTTTTTTTTTTTTCCCCTCAGCGCTGTAGCTCATTGGGCTGCCCTAGAAGGCTCCCTGATAGCTGCATTGCTGTGTGTACGCCGCTGTGCAAACCAACTGCTTTTTTCAAAGCACAAATCCTCTTGTTCCTTCCTTTCTGCACAGCTATCTTTTTTGTTTGTCCACACTTTTTATTTCATTTGTGCATCAGTCCACTCCTTATTGCTGCCTGCCATACCTGGCTGAGATTACTGCAGGCAGGGAGATAGTAGCTGCCTGCCATACCTGGCTGAGATTACTGCAGGCAGGGAGATAGTAATTGTAGGACATTCCCTGTGTTTTTTTTTTTTTTTTTTTTGGTGGGAGATTAAGATTGGCAATTTGGCATTTCTGCTAGAGTGCCATCCCTGTGTGTGCCATCTCTCTCACATAGTGGGCCATAGAAAGCCTTTTCATTTTTCTGTATTTTTTTTTGTGGGGTGTATAAATTCTCCCTGATAAAAATACAGTGGGAGATTAATATTGGCCTTTGGGCTTGTGTGCCAGTCCTGAGTGTGCCATCTCTCTCACAAATAGTGGGCCATAGAAAGCCTATTTTATTTTTTTGGGGGTTTTATAAATTCTCCCTGAAAAAAAGGGAGATTAATATTGGCCTCTGGGCTTGTGTGCCAGTCCTGAGCGTGCCATCTGTGCCAGCCCTGAGCGTGCCATCTCTCTCACAAATAGTGGGCCATAGAAAGCCTATTTAATTTTTTTTTTGGTTTTATAAATTCTCCCTGAAAAAAAGGGAGATTAATATTGGCCTCTGGGCTTGTGTGCCAGTTGTGAGCGTGCCATCTGTGCCAGTCCTGAGCGTGCCATCTCTCTCACAAATAGTGGGCCATAGAAAGCCTATTTAATTTTTTTTTTTTGTTTTATAAATTTTCCCTGAAAAAAGGGAGATTAATATTGGCCTCTGGGCTTGTGTGCCAGTTGTGAGCGTGCCATCTGTGCCAGTCCTGAGCGTGCCATCTCTCTCACAAATAGTGGGCCATAGAAAGCCTATTTAATTTTTTTTTTGGTTTTATAAATTTTCCCTGAAAAAAGGGAGATTAATATTGGCCTCTGGGCTTGTGTGCCAGTTGTGAGCGTGCCATCTGTGCCAGTCCTGAGCGTGCCATCTCTCTCACAAATAGTGGGCCATAGAAAGCCTATTTAAATATTTTTTTGGTTTTATAAATTCTCCCAGAAAAAAAGGGAGATTAATATTGGCCTCTGGGCTTCTGTGCCAGTCCTGAGCGTGCCATCTGTGCCAGTCCTGAGCGTCCCATCTCTCTCACAAATAGTGGGCCATAGAAAGCCTATTTTTTTTTTTTGGGGGGTTTTAGAAATTCTCCCTGGAAAAAAAAAGGGAGATTAATATTGCCCTTTGGGCTTGTGTGCCAGTACTAAGCGTTCCATCTCTCTCTCTCTCTCTTAGTCAGTGGGCCATAGAACGCCTATTTTTGGTTTTATTTGTTTTCTAAATTCTCCCTGAAAAAATCATTTTATTTTATTTGGTTTCTAAATTCTTCCTGACAAAATCATATTTTTTTTATTATTTTTTTTTCTAAAGTCTCCCTGAAAAAAAAAAAAAAAACAGTGGGAGATTAATATTGACCTTTCTGCTTGTGTGCCAGTCTTGACTCCTGGGTGCGTCATCTCTCAGTCAGTGGGCCATAGAACGCCTATTTTTGGTTTTATTTGTTTTATAAATTCTCCCTGAAAAAATCATTTTATTTTATTTGGTTTCTAAATTCTTCCTGATAAAATCATATTTTTTTTATTATTTTTTTTTCTAAAGTCTCCCTGAAAAAAAAAAAAAAAAAATAACCAAAAAAAACAGTGGGAGATTAATATTGGCCTTTCTGCTTGTGTGCCAGTCTTGACTCCTGGGTGTGCCATCTCTCTCTCTCTCTCTCTCTCTCTCTCTCTCCAATTGTGGTCCATAGAAAGCCTATATTTTTTTTCCTTGATTTGGGTTCCAAAATCTACCAGAGAAAATAACTCCATCAATCATTGGTAGAAAAATATTGGCCTCTGGGCTTGTGTGCCACTCCTGATTCCTGTGTGCGTCATCTCTCAGTCAGTGGGCCATAGAACGCCTATTTTTGGTTTTATTTGTTTTATAAATTCTCCCTGAAAAAATCATTTTATTTTATTTGGTTTCTAAATTCTTCCTGATAAAATCATATTTTTTTTATTATTTTTTTTTCTAAAGTCTCCCTGAAAAAAAAAAAAAAAATCAACCAAAAAAAACAGTGGGAGATTAATATTGGCCTTTCTGCTTGTGTGCCAGTCTTGACTCCTGGGTGTGCCATCTCTCTCTCTCTCTCTCTCTCTCTCTCTCTCCAATTGTGGTCCATAGAAAGCCTATATTTTTTTTCCTTGATTTGGGTTCCAAAATCTACCAGAGAAAATAACTCCATCAATCATTGGTAGAAAAATATTGGCCTCTGGGCTTGTGTGCCACTCCTGATTCCTGTGTGCGTCATCTCTCAGTCAGTGGGCCATAGAACGCCTATTTTTGGTTTTATTTGTTTTATAAATTCTCCCTGAAAAAATCATTTTATTTTATTTGGTTTCTAAATTCTTCCTGATAAAATCATATTTTTTTTATTATTTTTTTTTCTAAAGTCTCCCTGAAAAAAAAAAAAAAAAACAGTGGGAGATTAATATTGGCCTTTCTGCTTGTGTGCCAGTCTTGACTCCTGGGTGCGTCATCTCTCAGTCAGTGGGCCATAGAACGCCTATTTTTGGTTTTATTTGTTTTATAAATTCTCCCTGAAAAAATCATTTTATTTTATTTGGTTTCTAAATTCTTCCTGATAAAATCATATTTTTTTTATTATTTTTTTTTCTAAAGTCTCCCTGAAAAAAAAAAAAAAAAAAAAAAAAAACAGTGGGAGATTAATATTGGCCTTTCTGCTTGTGTGCCAGTCTTGACTCCTGGGTGTGCCATCTCTCTCTCTCTCTCTCTCTCCAATTGTGGTCCATAGAAAGCCTATATTTTTTTTCCTTGATTTGGGTTCCAAAATCTACCAGAGAAAATAACTCCATCAATCATTGGTAGAAAAATATTGGCCTCTGGGCTTGTGTGCCACTCCTGATTCCTGTGTGCGTCATCTCTCAGTCAGTGGGCCATAGAACGCCTATTTTTGGTTTTATTTGTTTTATAAATTCTCCCTGAAAAAATCATTTTATTTTATTTGGTTTCTAAATTCTTCCTGATAAAATCATATTTTTTTTATTATTTTTTTTTCTAAAGTCTCCCTGAAAAAAAAAAAAAAAAAAAAAAAAACAGTGGGAGATTAATATTGGCCTTTCTGCTTGTGTGCCAGTCTTGACTCCTGGGTGCGTCATCTCTCAGTCAGTGGGCCATAGAACGCCTATTTTTGGTTTTATTTGTTTTATAAATTCTCCCTGAAAAAATCATTTTATTTTATTTGGTTTCTAAATTCTTCCTGATAAAATCATATTTTTTTTATTATTTTTTTTTCTAAAGTCTCCCTGAAAAAAAAAAAAAAAAAAAACAGTGGGAGATTAATATTGGCCTTTCTGCTTGTGTGCCAGTCTTGACTCCTGGGTGTGCCATCTCTCTCTCTCTCTCTCTCTCCAATTGTGGTCCATAGAAAGCCTATATTTTTTTTCCTTGATTTGGGTTCCAAAATCTACCAGAGAAAATAACTCCATCAATCATTGGTAGAAAAATATTGGCCTCTGGGCTTGTGTGCCACTCCTGATTCCTGTGTGCGTCATCTCTCACTCAGTGGCCCATAGAAAGCATATAGTTTGTTACATTTGTTTTCTAAATTCTCCCTGCAAAAATCAATGTTTTTTTTTGGGGGGGGTTTCTAAAGTGTTCCTGAAAAAAATAAAAATAAAAAAAAAATAATAGTGTGACATTAATATTAACATTTGTGCTTCAGTGACAGTCCTGCGTGTGGGGCATCTCTCTAATTTGCAGCCACCAAAAAAAGAGTGTGTAACATTGGGCCTGATTTTCGCTGTGGTCTCACCAACCTGTAAAGGGGTAGCTAAATCATACTGAAGTTATAGCTCACCGTGTAAGTTGTGTGACTGCAACAAATAACGTTAGTTTGGTTACGTTTTTAAAACAATGAGGAAGTCTAGTGGAAGAGGTCGTGGCCGGGGGCGTTCATTGTCAGCTGGTAATGAGGGTAGTGGTAGTGGTGGAGCATCAGGTGGTCGTGGGGTAAAAAATATTGCACCTAAGTCTGGAGCTGTGGTGCCAGGTTCGTCGTCCGGCTACACAAGGCCTCGAACGCTCCCTTTTCTGGGATTAGGAAAACCGCTTTTAAAGCCGGAGCAGCAAGAGCAAGTTTTGGCTTATCTTGCTGACTCAGCCTCTAGCTCTTTTGCCTCCTCTCGTGAAACTGGTAAAAGTAAAAGCAGCGCGTCGTTAGTGGATGTTCACGGTCAGGGACAAGTCACTTCCTTGTCCTCTTCAGCAAAAACAACAACAGAGAAGAATGCAGCAGGCGACACAACGGGTTACTCCATGGAGCTCTTTACACATACCGTCCCTGGCTTAGAAAGTGAAGCAGTTAACAGTCCATGCCCATTACAAATTGAATCTGACATGGAGTGCACTGACGCACAGCCACAGCCAGACTACTATGCTGGTCCTTTGACTCAGACCACAACATTGCCCTCGCAGGGTGCTGATCAAGAATCAGACCCTGATGAGACTATGTTGCCCCATCACGAACGCTATACCACCGAACGACACGGTGACACAGACGAAGTTGCGCAGGAGGTACAAGAAGAGTTATTAGATGACCCAGTTCTTGACCCCGATTGGCAGCCATTGGGGGAACAGGGTGCAGGCGGCAGCAGTTCTGAAGCAGAGGAGGAGGAGGGGCCGCAGCAGGCATCAACATCGCCACAGGTTCCATCTGCCGGGCCCGTATCTTGCCCAAAACGCGTGGCAAAGCCAAAACCTGGTGGAGGACAGCGTGGCCATCCGGTTAAAGCTCAGTCTGCAATGCCTGAAAAGGTATCCGATGCTAGAAAGAGTGCAGTCTGGCATTTTTTTAAACAACATCCAATTGATCAGCGCAAAGTCATCTGTCAAAAATGTTCTACTTCCTTAAGCAGAGGTCAGAATCTGAAAAGTCTCAATACTAGTTGCATGCATAGACATTTAACCACCATGCATTTGAAAGCTTGGACTAACTACCAAACGTCCCTTAAGGTTGTTGCACCCTCGGCCAATGAAGCTAGTCATCAACGCAACATCCCTTCCGGCAGTGTAGGACCACCATTTAGCGCACCACCTGCTGTATCTGTGCAGGTATCTTTGCCAGGCCAAAGCAGTCAGGGTCAGGGAATCACCAGTTTCGTAGTAGGAAACACTGCATCTAGGGCACCGGCGGCAACAATACCATCTCCCACCGTCTCTCAGTCTGCCATGTCCACCGGCACCCCCGCTAGTTCCACGATCTCCATCTCTCCAGTCCAGCTCACCCTACATGAGACTATGGTTAGAAAAAGGAAGTACTTAGCCTCGCATCCGCGTACACAGGGTTTGAACGCCCACATAGCTAGACTAATCTCGTTAGAGATGATGCCCTACCGGTTAGTTGAAAGCGAAGCTTTCAAAGACCTGATGGACTACGCTGTACCACGCTACGAGCTACCCAGTCGACACTTTTTTTCCAGAAAAGCCATCCCAGCCCTCCACCAGCATGTTAAAGAGCGCATCGTCCATGCACTCAGGCAATCTGTGAGCACAAAGGTGCACCTGACAACAGATGCATGGACCAGTAGGCATGGCCAGGGACGTTACGTGTCCATCACGGCACACTGGGTAAATGTGGTGGATTCAGGGTCCACAGGGGACAGCAAGTTTGGGACAGTTCTGCCTAGCCCACGGTCTAGTAAACAGTTGTCTGTAGCCGTTCGCACCCCCTCCTCCTCCTCCTCCTCCTCGTCCTCCTGCAGAAGCAAGAGCTCGTCCACAGACCGCAGTCGCACAAACACTCCATCCGCACCTGCCACTGTTGCACACCAGGTCTCCCATTATGGGGCAGCTACTGGCATACGTCAGCAGGCTGTATTGGCTATGAAGTGTTTGGGCGACAATAGACACACCGCGGAAGTTCTGTCCGAGTTCTTGCAGCAAGAAACGCAGTCGTGGCTGGGCACTGTAGATCTTGAGGCAGGCAAGGTAGTGAGTGATAACGGAAGGAATTTCATGGCTGCCATCTCCCTTTCCCAACTGAAACACATTCCTTGCCTGGCTCACACCTTAAACCTGGTGGTGCAGTGCTTCCTGAAAAGTTATCCGGGGTTATCCGACCTGCTCCTCAAAGTGCGTGGACTTTGCGCACATATCCGCCGTTCGCCTGTACACTCCAGCCGTATGCAGACCTATCAGCGTTCTTTGAACCTTCCCCAGCATCGCCTAATCATAGACGTTGCAACAAGGTGGAACTCAACACTGCACATGCTTCAGAGACTGTGCGAACAGAGGCGGGCTGTTATGTTTTTGTGGGAGGATACACATACACGGGCAGGCAGTAGGATGGCAGACATGGAGTTGTCAGGTGTGCAGTGGTCGAAGATTCAAGACATGTGTCAAGTCCTTCAGTGTTTTGAGGAATGCACACGGCTGGTTAGTGCAGACAACGCCATAATAAGCATGAGCATCCCCCTAATGCGTCTGCTGATGCAAAGTTTGACGCACATAAAGGATCAGGCGTCTGCACCAGAGGAAGAGGAAAGCCTTGATGACAGTCAGCGATTGTCTGGTCAGGGCAGTGTACATGACGAGGTACCGGGCGAAGAGGAGGTGGAGGATGAGGAGGATGATGGGGATGAGTATATTTTTAATGAGGAAGCTTTCCCGGGGGCACGGGAAATTGGTGGCGTGGCAAGGCCGGGTTCTGGTTTTTTGAGGGACACAAGTGACGTAGATTTGCCTGCAACTGCCCCTCAACCAAGCACAACCGCAGATTTGACAACGGGAACTTTGGCCCACATGGCGGATTATGCCTTGCGTATCCTCAAAAGGGACACACGCATTACAAAAATGATGAACGATGACGATTACTGGTTGGCCTGCCTCCTTGATCCTCGCTATAAAGGCAAATTGCAAAATATTATGCCACATGAGAACTTGGAACTAATATTAGCAACAAAACAATCAACTCTTGTTGACCGTTTGCTTCTGGCATTCCCTGCACACAGCGCCCGTGATCGTTCTCACACGAGCTCCAGGGGCCAGCAAACCAGAGGTGTTAGAGGGGCAGAAATCAGAAGTGGCGTTGGCCAGAGGGGTTTTCTGACCAGGTTGTGGAGTGATTTTTCTATGACCGCAGACAGGACAGGTACTGCAGCATCAATTCAAAGTGACAGGAGACAACATTTGTCCAGTATGGTTACAAACTATTTTTCATCCCTTATCGACGTTCTCCCTCAACCGTCATTCCCATTTGATTACTGGGCATCCAAATTAGACACCTGGCCAGAATTGGCAGAATATGCATTGCAGGAGCTTGCTTGCCCGGCAGCTAGTGTCCTATCAGAAAGAGTATTCAGTGCTGCAGGTTCAATACTAACAGAAAAAAGGACTCGTCTGGCTACCCAAAATGTAGATGATCTAACCTTCATTAAAATGAACCACAACTGGATTTCAAAATCTTTTGCCCCACCCTGCCCGGCTGACACCTAGCTTTCCTATGAAAAGGTCTTGCCTGTGGACTATTCTGAATGACTTTTCCAATCTCGTAATTTTCTTCACCTGATTGTCCAGCATACGACATGTTTCCACCTCACGAAATGGCCAAACTCCCCACACGGGGCCGTGCTATCGCCACTTTGCGCTTGGACCCTTGAGAGTGCTGTTTGTCTGAAGAGGTGGGTGTGGCCGCTTTTGGTCGACGGCACTGCCACTGGGTCCCTCATAGTACAATAAAGTGTCTCTGGCGGTGGTGGTGCGCACCCAACGTCAGACACACCGTTGTAATATGAAGGGCCCTGTGCCTGTACCGCCGGCCACAAGCCAGTTCCCCCCCCAGCTCAAACAGTGCTCTACCACTAGCAAAATTATCTCTCACAGCTTCACCAATGTGTAGTCTAGGCGCTGACATCCTTCAATGCCTGGCACTGACAATACCATTGTTTTGACATTTTTGTTATGTTAGGCCTTCGAAGCCTGTCTGCGGTCCCTTCTTTCTACAACTACTACACTGACCAGGCCACTGCTGGCCGTGTTACCCTGGAACCAATTTAAAAGTGCCTATAGTCAGCCCAAGTTTGTTATGTTAGGCTTTCGAAGCCTGTCTGCGGTCACTCCTTCCACTAGACTTCCACTGACCAGACCACTGCTGCCCGTGTACCCCTGGAACCAATTTAAAATTGCCTACAGCCATGTGTTATTATTTTAGGCCTTCGATGCCTGTCTGCGGTCACTCCTTCCACTAGGCCTCCACTGACCACACCACTGCTGCCCGTGTACCCCTGGAACCAATTTAAAATTGCCTACAGCCAGCCCAATTTTTTTATTTTAGGCCTTCGATGCCTGTCTGCGGTCCATTCTTTCAACTACTACTACACTGACCAGGGCACTGCTGCCCAAGTACCCCTGGAACCAATTTAAAATTGACTACAGCCATGTGTTAATATTTTAGGCCTTCGATGCCTGTCTGTGGTCACTCCTTCCACTAGGCCTCCACTGACCACACCACTGCTGCCCGTGTACCCCTGGAACCAATTTAAAATTGCCTACAGCCATGTGTGATTATTTTAGGCCTTCGATGCCTGTCTGCGGTCACTCCTTCCACTAGGCCTCCACTGACCACACCACTGCTGCCCGTGTAACCCTGGAACCAATTTAAAATTGCCTACAGCCATGTGTTATTATTTTAGGCCTTCGATGCCTGTCTGCGGTCACTCCTTCCACTAGGCCTCCACTGACCACACCACTGCTGCCCGTGTACCCCTGGAACCAATTTAAAATTGCCTACAGCCAGCCCAATTTTTTTATTTTAGGCCTTCGATGCCTGTCTGCGGTCCATTCTTTCAACTACTACTACACTGACCAGGGCACTGCTGCCCAAGTACCCCTGGAACCAATTTAAAATTGACTACAGCCATGTGTTAATATTTTAGGCCTTCGATGCCTGTCTGTGGTCACTCCTTCCACTAGGCCTCCACTGACCACACCACTGCTGCCCGTGTACCCCTGGAACCAATTTAAAATTGCCTACAGCCATGTGTGATTATTTTAGGCCTTCGATGCCTGTCTGCGGTCACTCCTTCCACTAGACTTCCACTGACCATACACTGCTGCCCATGTACCCCTGGAACCAATTTAAAAGTGCCTACAGCCAGCCCAAGTTTGTTATGTTAGGCCTTCGAAGCCTGTCTGCGGTCACTCCTTCCACTAGACTTCCACTGACCAGACCACTGCTGCCCGTGTACCCCTGGAACCAATTTAAAATTGCCTACAGCCATGTTTTATTATTTTAGGCCTTCGATGCCTGTCTGCGGTCACTCCTTCCACTAGGCCTCCACTGACCACACCACTGCTGCCCGTGTAACCCTGGAACCAATTTAAAATTGCCTACAGCCATGTGTTATTATTTTAGGCCTTCGATGCCTGTCTGCGGTCACTCCTTCCACTAGGCCTCCACTGACCACACCACTGCTGCCCGTGTACCCCTGGAACCAATTTAAAATTGCCTACAGCCAGCCCAATTTTTTTATTTTAGGCCTTCGATGCCTGTCTGCGGTCCATTCTTTCAACTACTACTACACTGACCAGGGCACTGCTGCCCAAGTACCCCTGGAACCAATTTAAAATTGACTACAGCCATGTGTTAATATTTTAGGCCTTCGATGCCTGTCTGTGGTCACTCCTTCCACTAGGCCTCCACTGACCACACCACTGCTGCCCGTGTACCCCTGGAACCAATTTAAAATTGCCTACAGCCATGTGTGATTATTTTAGGCCTTCGATGCCTGTCTGCGGTCACTCCTTCCACTAGGCCTCCACTGACCACACCACTGCTGCCCGTGTAACCCTGGAACCAATTTAAAATTGCCTACAGCCATGTGTTATTATTTTAGGCCTTCGATGCCTGTCTGCGGTCACTCCTTCCACTAGGCCTCCACTGACCACACCACTGCTGCCCGTGTACCCCTGGAACCAATTTAAAATTGCCTACAGCCAGCCCAATTTTTTTATTTTAGGCCTTCGATGCCTGTCTGCGGTCCATTCTTTCAACTACTACTACACTGACCAGGGCACTGCTGCCCAAGTACCCCTGGAACCAATTTAAAATTGACTACAGCCATGTGTTAATATTTTAGGCCTTCGATGCCTGTCTGTGGTCACTCCTTCCACTAGGCCTCCACTGACCACACCACTGCTGCCCGTGTACCCCTGGAACCAATTTAAAATTGCCTACAGCCATGTGTGATTATTTTAGGCCTTCGATGCCTGTCTGCGGTCACTCCTTCCACTAGGCCTCCACTGACCACACCACTGCTGCCCGTGTAACCCTGGAACCAATTTAAAATTGCCTACAGCCATGTGTTATTATTTTAGGCCTTCGATGCCTGTCTGCGGTCACTCCTTCCACTAGGCCTCCACTGACCACACCACTGCTGCCCGTGTAACCCTGGAACCAATTTAAAATTGCCTACAGCCATGTGTTATTATTTTAGGCCTTCGATGCCTGTCTGCGGTCACTCCTTCCACTAGGCCTCCACTGACCACACCACTGCTGCCCGTGTACCCCTGGAACCAATTTAAAATTGCCTACAGCCAGCCCAATTTTTTTATTTTAGGCCTTCGATGCCTGTCTGCGGTCCATTCTTTCAACTACTATTACACTGACCAGGGCACTGCTGCCCGTGTACCCCTGGAACCAATTTAAAATTGCCTACAGCCATGTGTTATTATTTTAGGCCTTCGATGCCTGTCTGCGGTCACTCCTTCCACTAGGCCTCCACTGACCACACCACTGCTGCCCGTGTACCCCTGGAACCAATTTAAAATTGCCTACAGCCATGTGTTATTATTTTAGGCCTTCGATGCCTGTCTGCGGTCACTCCTTCCACTAGGCCTCCACTGACCACACCACTGCTGCCCGTGTACCCCTGGAACCAATTTAAAATTGCCTACAGCCATGTGTGATTATTTTAGGCCTTCGATGCCTGTCTGCGGTCACTCCTTCCACTAGGCCTCCACTGACCACACCACTGCTGCCCGTGTACCCCTGGAACCAATTTAAAATTGCCTACAGCCAGCCCAATTTTTTTATTTTAGGCCTTCGATGCCTGTCTGCGGTCCATTCGTTCAACTACTACTACACTGACCAGGGCACTGCTGCCCAAGTACCCCTGGAACCAATTTAAAATTGACTACAGCCATGTGTTAATATTTTAGGCCTTCGATGCCTGTCTGCGGTCACTCCTTCCACTAGGCCTCCACTGACCACACCACTGCTGCCCGTGTACCCCTGGAACCAATTTAAAATTGCCTACAGCCAGCCCAATTTTTTTATTTTAGGCCTTCGATGCCTGTCTGCGGTCCATTCTTTCAACTACTACTACACTGACCAGGGCACTGCTGCCCGTGTACCCCTGGAACCAATTTAAAATTGCCTACAGCCATGTGTTATTATTTTAGGCCTTCGATGCCTGTCTGTGGTCCCTCCTTCCACTAGGCCTCCACTGACCTGTCTACTGCGGCCCGTGTACCCCTTGAACCAACCTAATAAAATATTTAAAAAATTAATTTGATTATAAAAAATAAGATCGTGTTGAGATCTCAAATGCAGACATTTTAACAATCAAAACAAACACACAACAAATATCTGGAACTGTACTACAAAGGTCCAACAGCTACAATTTCTTTCTCCTGCAAGAAGTTAACTGAAAGTTTTTTGGAGTTGTTAACACAGATATGGCATCCACCGAGTGTTGTCCTGTCGCGTCTCCTTTAAATTATTTCCAATAAGATGTTAAACTATTAATTTAATAAAATCAATAATTAAAAAAATAATTGAGTAAGTCAAAAGCACATTGCAAATAAACATTAATTACAAATCAAGAAGCATGGCGCGTCCGAGGGTGAGTAGATACCGAATAAGAATATAATCACCCTCGGACGCGCAATGCTTATTTACAACAGCCTTCCTTCCTAAGAATCAGCCCTTCCGTGGTGTAGAGAGAGGTTGTGTTACACTCCAAGGTGTTCCCCAGGTTGCCTTTCCTGAGCTTCGATCTTCCGGCTCTCGTTTAGTAGCTGTTGGAAACTACGCTGCATTAGGCCTACTAATTGTGTATGGGGTGTAGAGACAGGTTGTGTTACACTCCAAGGTTTTCACCAGGTTGCCTTTCCTGAGCTTCGATCTTCATGCTCTCGTTTAGTAGGTGTCGGAAAGTAGGCTGCATTAGGCCTACAAATTGGGTATGGGGTGGAGAGAGATGGTGTGTTACACTCCAAGGTGTTCCCCAGGTTTCCTTGCCATTGCTTCGGTCTTCCGACTCTCGTTTAGTAGTTGTAGAAAAGTACACAGCATTAGGCCTACAAAATGGGTATGGGGTGGAGAGAGATGGTGTGTTACACTCCAAGGTGTTCCCCAGGTTGCCTTTCCTGAGCTTCGATCTTCATGCTCTCGTTTAGTAGGTGTCGGAAAGTAGGCTGCATTAGGCCTAAAAAATGGGGAATGGGGTGGAGAGAGATGGTGTGTTACACTCCAAGGTGTTCCCCAGGTTTCCTTGCCATTGCTTCGGTCTTCCGACTCTCGTTTAGTAGTTGTAGAAAAGTACACTGCATTAGGCCTAAAAAATGGGTATGGGGTGGAGAGAGATGGTGTGTTACACTCCAAGGTGTTCCCCAGGTTGCCTTTCCTGAGCTTCGATCTTCATGCTCTCGTTTAGTAGGTGTCGGAAAGTAGGCTGCATTAGGCCTACAAATTGGGTATGGGGTGGAGAGAGATGGTGTGTTACACTCCAAGGTGTTCCCCAGGTTTCCTTGCCATTGCTTCGGTCTTCCGACTCTCGTTTAGTAGTTGTAGAAAAGTACACAGCATTAGGCCTACAAAATGGGTATGGGGTGGAGAGAGATGGTGTGTTACACTCCAAGGTGTTCCCCAGGTTGCCTTTCCTGAGCTTCTATCTTCAGGCTCTCATTAAATTGTGGTTAAATGGAACAACTGCATTTGGCGTACTAGTTGGTTTGGGGCCTACTATCGGTGTCTGCCACTCCTTGCTGTTCTCCTGGTTTCCTGTCCTGAAATTCCATTTTCAGCCTCTCGTTAAGTAGTTGTTAATGTTAGACTGCATTTGGCCTACTAGTTGGGTTGGGGCCTACTATCGGTGTCTGCCACTCCTTGCTGTTCTCCTCCACTGAACAAAGCTGTGCCGCCTGTTTACTACGGTTGCCAATTTTGAACTGCATTTCGACTACTTACTGATTTGGCCCTACTCTCTGTGTCAGCCTCTCATTCCAGTTGTCCTCCACTGCAATGCCCCCTGGTTATTCCTGTGTTACCAATTTTGAACTGCATTTAGCCCACTTTCTTCTTTGGGCCTATATCTGTGTTTCCACTTCATCGTGCCCATTGCCCAGCCAGTGATAGATGAGTCTGCTGGTACATTGACCCATAACGCAACATTCCCCGTGCACGCTACACAACAACATTGTGACCCTGCTGAAAGTCAGGTTGCTCTTCCCGCATACCATACCACCTTACACGGGGACAAAGAGGAAGGTGCAGATGAAAGTGCAGGTTCCTTCATCAGGTGGGGGGAGGAATACTAGTTGGCGACGTCACTGGCACAGGGCCTCTCATAGTACGCAAAAGTGTTGCTGCCGGTGGGAGGCGCCCCCGCCGTGCAAACACACCGCTGTACTTTGAGGGGCCCTGTGCCAGTGCCAATGCCAACGAGTGGGCCCCCCCCTGCTTGCTCAGGATCACAGCACTTGCAAAGTTGAAATACTTACCTCTCCCTGCTCCACTGCCGTGACGTGGTCCAGATTTACTGGGCCCACTAATTACTTGAACCAGCCCTACCCCCCACAACTTTAGCCAAATGACCCCCAATTTCAAATGCCTTCCAATTATTTTAAGGTAAATTACGCTTGACAAGCTTCATTAAGAAGAATGGATGGTTTTGACATTAAAATGGGCACTCTAGGTGTTTTCCTGGCCCCCACTCACTGCCGACTATGCTGCCCCATTGACTTGCATTGGGTTTCGTGTTTCGGTCGATCCCGACTTTACGTCATAATCGGCCGATTTCACTCGACCCGACTTTGGACATAGTCGGGTTTCGCAAAACCCGGCTCGACTCTAAAAAGGTCAAGGTCGCTCAACTCTAGTGTTGAGCATTCCGATACCGCAAGTATCGGGTATCGGCCGATACTTGCGGTATCGGAATTCCAATACCGAGATCCGATACTTTTGTGGTATCGGGTATCGGTATCGGATACATAGAGATGTGTAAAATAAAGAATTAAAATAAAAAATATTGATATATTTACCTCTCCGGCGGCCCCTGGACTCAGCGCGGGTAACCGGCAGGCTTCGTTGTTCAAAATCAGCGCTTTTAGGACCTGAGAATCACGTCCCGGCTTCTGATTGGTCGCGGGCCGCCCATGTGACCGCCACGCGACCAATCACAAGCCGCGATGTCACCGCAAGCTATTAACGCGCTCATTTTTAAAAATGAGCGCGTTAATGGCTTTCAAAGACGTAGCGGCTTGTGATTGGTCGCGGCCACGCGACCAATCACAAGCCGCGACGTCACCGCAAGCTATTAACGCGCTCATTTTTAAAAATGAGCGCGTTAATGGCTTTCAAAGACGTAGCGGCTTGTGATTGGTCGCGGCCACGCGACCAATCACAAGCCGCGACGTCACCGCAAGCTATTAACGCGCTCATTTTTAAAAATGAGCGCGTTAATAGCTTGCGGTGACGTCGCGGCTTGTGATTGGTCGCGTGGCGGTCACATGGGCGGCCCGCGACCAATCAGAAGCCGGGACGTGATTCTCAGGTCCTAAAAGCGCTGATTTTGAACAACGAAGCCTGCCGGTTACCCGCGCTGAGTTCAGGGGCCGCCGGAGAGGTAAATATATCAATATTTTTTATTTTAATTCTTTATTTTACACATCCTTATGGATTCCAGGGCCTGAAGGAGAGTTTCCTCTCCTTCAGACCCTGGGAACCATGAGAATACCTTCCGATACTTGATGTCCCATTGACTTGTATTGGTATCGGATATCGGTATCGGCGATATCCGATATTTTTCGGGTATCGGCCGATACTATCCGATACCGATACTTTCGGTATCGCTCAACACTAAGTATGACCAAAAACCAGCTATTCATGAATTTCTTTTGGGGGGGGGGCGTTTATACCGTTCCGCGTTTGGTAAAATGGATAAAGCAGTTTTATTATTCGGGTCAGTATGATTACAGTAATACATCTTTATATAATTTTTTTATGTTTTGGCATTTTTATACGATAAAAACTATTATGTAGAAAAAAGAATTATTTTTGCATCGCTGTATACTGAGGACTTTAACTTTTTTTTTTCGCTAATGATGCTATATGACAGCTCTTTTTTTGCGGGACAAGATGATGTTTTCAGCGGTACCATGGTTATTTATATCTGTGTTTTTGATTGCGTGCTATTCCACTTTCTGTTCGGCGGTATGATAATAAAGCGTTGTTTTTTGCCTCGTTTTTTTCTTACATTTTTTACAGTGTTCACTGAAGGGGTTAATTAGTGGGACAGTTTTATAGGTCGGGTTGTTACGGACTCAGCGATACTAAATATGTGTACTTTTATTGTTTTTTTATTTAGATAAAGGAATGTATTTAAGGGAACAAGGATTTTTTTTCTTTATTTAGGATTTTTTTTTTCTTTTACACATCTAAATATATATTTTTTTACTTTATAAGATTGCCCCAGAGGGGGGCATCATGTTTTAAGGTCAGATCGCTGATCTGACACTTTGCAATGCACTATGTCAGATCAGCGATCTGACGTGTACTGCTGCAGGCCTACCAGCGCTTGCTCTGAGCAGACGCTTGGTAAGCCACCTCCCTGCAGGACCCGGAAGTAGCCCCACGGCCATTTTGGATCTGGAGCCTGCAGGGAGGAGACGCTCGGTACAAGGTGAGCACATCGCCTTGTACCGAGGGTCTCAGGGAACCACACAGGGAGCCCCCTCCCTGCGCGATGCTTCCCTATGCACCTGGAACACTGCAATCATGTTTGATCACAGTGTGCCAGGGGTTAATGTGCCAGGGGCGGTCCATGGCATAGTGCCGGATGTCAGCTGTGATAGTCAGCTGACACCCGGCCGCGATCGGCCGCCTCACCCCGTGAGCGCGGCCGATCGCTATGACGTACTATCCCATCCCTGGGAATTAAGTCCCAGGTCACCTTGACAGGATAGTACGTCATATGGGATTAAGGCGTTAAATTAGCCTGTTAGGGTTATGGCTTATACACTATCATCACTAGAGAGGCCAGGAGATGCAAATTTCCCAGCTTTATAAAGACCCAGTCTCCTCTGAACTGCTTAGCACTCTGAAAATAAAAATGGTGGAGGCCCACAAAGCAGAAGAGGGCTATAAGAAGAAAAATTCACTGCCACCAATGACATACTACATCACCACAAGGAACACAGGACATACCGAGGTCAGTCCTCTTTTTCTTTTCTTTGCCCCCCTTGCTGGATCTATTGCTCTCTTCCTACATATTCATTATATATTCCTCATTCCCCACAGCTCTTAAGGGGATCCTCTTTAGAATTCTATGTTGGACGTATTCACTATCCAGGTTAGTACCTTTAATTTATTGCATTGCCCATATGCTCATACTGCCCACCATATTTTAATATTTACGTACCAGTGATGTATTAAGATTTGACCAATGTCCTATATGATAACATATGACTTTTTATGCTATTTGATCTAGATATGAATTCTTTGTTATTCTGAAATAATATACACATCTCCCAGGGATGTATGCATTTATGTATGTGTATACCATTTTTGTACAAATCTAACTTTAATCTGTGTCATCACTGTGTCTAGTTTATTTATGCACATTAATTTTCGTGTGTATTTGTTTTACAGTGAGGTTTTGACAAAGACCCTGGTAGGGTCGAAACGTTACCTTATCTTCACTAAAAAAAATTTGTTCCTGCTGTGGTATTACTTACACTTACAAATAAAGCATGAATACATTTTGCAAAGTACTGCATTGTTTGAGTGCACACCGATTTATAGATAATGGACTGGGCTCATGGACTGATGAGTCTTTATTGTGTGGGCTTAAGGGCCATTGTTCCAAGGAAACATGGACTCATATGGACATAAGTTCCCTGATCCTATACGAGAGGACTCCCTAACAGTGAGCAGATAGAGACAAGCAGTAACCTATTGTGCAGGAGAGTGATTCTGTGACTTTGGTTCATAGTGGTCTGACCTGACAAAAAACTGTCAAAACTAAAGTAATGCGCAAGAGGAGTTGGTAGATTCCCATGGACTGTTGGGCAGATGTTATGTTGCCCCACGAGCCCAAAGAACTTGAAATCAAAGTAACGGGGTCAATGCCCAATCAGTAATGGACTATATACCTCTGGAGGACGAGTCATTTATTTTAAGTACTAGATTGGTGCCCGATTCTAACACATCGGGTATTCTAGAATATGCATGTCCACGTAGTATATTGCACAGCCCACGTAGTATATTGCACAGCCCACGTAGTATATTGCCAAGCCACATAGTATATTGCCCAACCACGTAGTATATTGGCCAGCCACATAATATATTGCCCAGTTACGTAGTATATTGCCCAGCGACGTAGTATATTGCCCAGCCACATAGTCTATTGCCCAGCCACGTAGTATATTGCCCAGTCACGTAGTATATTGCCCAGCCACATAGTATATTGCCCAGCCATGTAGTATATTGCCCAGCCACGTAGTATATTGCCCAGTCACGTAGTATATTGCCAAGCCACGTAGTATATTGCCCAGTCACGTACTATATTGCCCAGTCACGTACTATATTGCCCAGCTACGTAGTATATTGCCCAGTGATGTAGTATATGGCCCAGTCACGTAGTATATTGCCCAGTCACATAGTTTATTGCCCAGCCACGTAGTATATTGCACAGCGACGTAGTATATTGCACAGCGACGTAGTATATTGCACAGCGACGTAGTATATTGCTCAGCTACGTAGTATATTGCCCAGTCAGTAATATATTGCCCAGCCACGTAGTATATTGCCCAGCCACGTAGTATATTGCCCAGCCACGTAGTATATTGCCCAGCCACGTAGTATATTGCCCAGTCACGTACTATATTGCCCAGCTATGTAGTATATTGCCCAGCTACGTAGTATATTGCCCAGCCACGTAGTATATTGCCCAGCCACGTAGTATATTGCCCAGCCACGTAGTGTATTGCACAGCGACGTAGTATATTGCACAGCGACGTAGTATATTGCACAGCGACATAGTATACAGCACAGGGCCACATAGTATAGAGCACAGAGCCACATAGTATACTGCCCAGTGACGTAGTATATTGGCCAGTCGCGTAGTATATTGCCCAGCCACGTATGTAACAGGTTGAAAAAGACTTAAAATAAAAAATAAACATATACTCACCCTCCGAGGGCCCCTTGTAGTCCTGCGCTTGTGTGCGGTTCACACAGCAGCTTCCGGTCCCAGGGTATGAGCGCAGGACCTGTGATGACGTCGCGGTCACATGACTGTGACATCATGGAAGGTCTATCTCCCATAGCATCCTTAGCACCGGAACCTGCCACTTGCACTGGCGAGGACAACGCGACGTCGGAGGGTGAGAATAAACTTTTTTTATTATTATTATTTGTAACATTAGATTTTTTTGGTCACACAGAGTTAATAGCTGCGTTAATGGAGTGCGTTACACCGCGGCATAACGCGGTCCATTAACGCTGCCATTAACCCTGTGTAAGGGCTGACTGGAGGGGAGTATTCAGCAGGCACTGACTGCGGGGAGCAAGGAGCGGCCATGTTGCCACCAGACTGTGCCTGTCGCTGATTGGTCATGGCAATGGTCATGGGCGTTTTGCCACGACCAATCAGCGACTTGGATTTACATGACAGACAGAGGCCGCGATTAATGAATATCTGTGACAGACAGACAGACAGAAAGACGGAAGTGACCCTTATACAATTATATAGTAGATTTTATGTGTTTTATGTGAATTGGTGCCTTCCAGTTTCCAGAAAGTTTGCAAATGTTCAAAGGGGAGGAATGTAAGAGCGGTGAACTGTACACCAATTGAGCTATACTGTGTATTACAATGTGAATACTATGCAAATTTTCTCTTCATAGAGGAAGAGGACTATAACTCTAGTGCCACCTACTGAAAGTAGCATTCCTATTAGTCAATGTCAACCCTTTAACATGAGGGTGGTAGCCATGGACCCTCGGTCACTGTACATATGGACCCCAGGTCAGGAGCAGAGAAGTCCAAATGGAAACCACATTAACTGCAAAGACATACTGATAGGGAATTTAGATTGTGAGCCCCATCGGGGACAGTGATGATAATATGTGCAAAAATGTAAAGCGCTGCGGAATATGTTAGCGCTATATAAAAATAAAGATTGTGTATTATTAACTGCAGCAATGCTGAGTAGAGTTGAGCGACCTTGACCTTTTTAGAGTCGAGCCGGGTTTTGCGAAACCCGACTATGTCCAAAGTCGGGTCGAGTGAAATCGGCCGATTATGACGTAAAGTCGGGATCGACCGAAACACGAAACCCAATGCAAGTCAATGGGGCAGCATAGTCGGCAGTGAGTGGGGGCCAGGAAAACACCTAGAGTGGCCATTTTAATGTCAAAACCATCCATTCTTCTTAATGAAGCTTGTCAAGCGTAATTTACCTTATAATAATTGGAAGGCATTTGAAATTGGGGGTCATTTGGCTAAAGTTGTGGGGGGTAGGGCTGGTTCAAGTAATTAGTGGGCCCAGGAAATCTGGACCACGTCACGGCAGTGGAGCAGGGAGAGGTAAGTATTTCAACTTTGCAAGTGCTGTGAACCTGAGCAAGCAGGGGGGGCCCACTCGTTGGCATTGGCACTGGCACAGGGCCCCTCAAAGTACAGCGGTGTGTTTGCACGGCGGGGGCGCCTCCCACCGGCAGCAACACTTTTGCGTACTATGAGAGGCCCTGTGCCAGTGACGTCGCCAACTAGTATTCCTCCCCCCACCTGATGAAGGAACCTGCACTTTCATCTGCACCTTCCTCTTTGTCCCCGTGTAAGGTGGTATGGTATGCGGGAAGAGCAACCTGACTTTCAGCAGGGTCACAATGTTGTTGTGTAGC
This sequence comes from Ranitomeya imitator, assembly GCF_032444005.1. NCBI lineage: Eukaryota > Metazoa > Chordata > Amphibia > Anura > Dendrobatidae > Ranitomeya > Ranitomeya imitator. The sequence goes on from NC_091285.1 coordinate 178,794,175, forward strand.
GTGCACGGGGAATGTTGCGTTATGGGTCAATGTACCAGCAGACTCATCTATCACTGGCTGGGCAATGGGCACGATGAAGTGGAAACACAGATATAGGCCCAAAGAAGAAAGTGGGCTAAATGCAGTTCAAAATTGGTAACACAGGAATAACCAGGGGGCATTGCAGTGGAGGACAACTGGAATGAGAGGCTGACACAGAGAGTAGGGCCAAATCAGTAAGTAGTCGAAATGCAGTTCAAAATTGGCAACCGTAGTAAACAGGCGGCACAGCTTTGTTCAGTGGAGGAGAACAGCAAGGAGTGGCAGACACCGATAGTAGGCCCCAAACCAACTAGTACGCCAAATGCAGTTGTTCCATTTAACCACAATTTAATGAGAGCCTGAAGATAGAAGCTCAGGAAAGGCAACCTGGGGAACACCTTGGAGTGTAACACACCATCTCTCTCCACCCCATACCCATTTTGTATGGCCTAATGCAGTGTACTTTTCTACAACTACTAAACGAGAGTCGGAAGACCGAAGCAATGGCAAGGAAACCTGGGGAACACCTTAGAGTGTAACACACCCTCTCTCTACACCCCATACCCAATTTGAAGGCCTAATGCAGTGTAGTTTCCAAGAACTACTAAACGAGAGCCGGAAGATCGAAGCTCAGGAAAGGCAACCTGGGGAACACCTTGGAGTGTAACACACCCTCTCGCTACACCCCATACCCAATTTGAAGGCCTAATGCAGCGTAGTTTCCAACAACTACTAAACGAGAGCCGGAAGATCGAAGCTCAGGAAAGGCAACCTGGGGAACACCTTGGAGTGTAACAAACCCTCTCTCTACACCCCATACCCAATTTGTAGGCCTAATGCAGCGTAGTTTCCGACAACTACTAAACGAGAGCATGAAGATCGAAGCTCAGGAAAGGCAACCTGGGGAACACCTTGGAGTGTAACACACCCTCTCTCTACACCCCATACCCAATTTGTAGGCCTAATGCAGCGTAGTTTCCGACAACTACTAAACGAGAGCCGGAATATCGAAGCTCAGGAAAGGCAACCTGGGGAACACCTTGGAGTGTAACACACCCTCTCTCTACGCCCCATACCCAATTTGTAGGCCTAATGCAGCGTAGTTTCCGACAACTACTAAACGAGAGCCGGAATATCGAAGCTCAGGAAAGGCAACCTGGGGAACACCTTGGAGTGTAACACACCCTCTCTCTACACCCCATACCCAATTTGAAGGCCTAATGCAGTGTAGTTTCCAAGAACTACTAAACGAGAGCCGGAAGATCGAAGCTCAGGAAAGGCAACCTGGGGAACACCTTGGAGTGTAACACACCCTCTCGCTACACCCCATACCCAATTTGAAGGCCTAATGCAGCGTAGTTTCCAACAACTACTAAACGAGAGCCGGAAGATCGAAGCTCAGGAAAGGCAACCTGGGGAACACCTTGGAGTGGAACACACCATCTCTCTACACCCCATACCCAATTTGAAGGCCTAATGCAGAGTAGTTTCCAAGAACTACTAAACGAGAGCCGGAAGATCGAAGCTCAGGAAAGGCAACCTGGGGAACACCTTGGAGTGTAACACAACGTCTCTCTACACGACGGAAGGGCTGATTCTTAGGAAGGAAGGCTGTTGGAAATAAGCATTGCGCGTCCGAGGGTGATTATATTCTTATTAGGTATATACTCACCCTCGGACGCGCCCTGCTTCTTTATTTGGAATGAATGTTTATTTGCAATGTGGTGTTGACTTTCTCTATTATTTTGGTAATTAATGATTTTATTATTTTCATTATTTTGCATCTTCTCGGCAATAATATAAAGAAGACGCGACAGGACAACACTCGGTGGATGCCATATGTGTGTTTTCAATTTAAAAAAACTTTCAGTTAACTACTTGCAGGAGAAAGTAATTGTAGCTGGTGGCCATTTTTAGTACTGTACCAGATTAGAGTTGTGTGTTTGTTTTTAATGTTAAAATGTCTGCATTTGATATCTCACCAGTATTTTCTTTTTTATAAGCAAAATACTTATTTTTATATTTTCTGATGTTGGTTCCAGGGGTACACGGCCAGCAGTGCCCTGGTCAGTGTAGTAGTAGTTGAAAGAATGGACCGCAGACAGGCATCGAAGGCCTAAAATAATAACACATGGCTGTAGGCAATTTTAAATTGGTTCCAGGGGTACACGGACAGCAGTGGTGTGGTCAGTGGAGGCCTAGTGGAAGGAGTGACCGCAGACAGGCATCGAAGGCCTAAAATAATAACACATGGCTGTAGGCAATTTTAAATTGGTTCCAGGGGTACACGGACAGCAGTGGTGTGGTCAGTGGAGGCCTAGTGGAAGGAGTGACCGCAGACAGGCATCGAAGGCCTAAAATAATAACACATGGCTGTAGGCAATTTTAAATTGGTTCCAGGGGTACACGGGCAGCAGTGACCTGGTCAGTGTAGTAGTAGTTGAAAGAATGGACCGCAGACAGGCATCGAAGGCCTAAAATAAAAAAATTGGGCTGGCTGTAGGCAATTTTAAATTGGTTCCAGGGGTACACGGGCAGCAGTGGTGTGGTCAGTGGAGGCCTAGTGGAAGGAGTGACCGCAGACAGGCATCGAAGGCCTAAAATAATAACACATGGCTGTAGGCAATTTTAAATTGGTTCCAGGGGTACACGGGCAGCAGTGACCTGGTCAGTGTAGTAGTAGTTGAAAAAATGGACCGCAGACAGGCATCGAATGCCTAAAATAATAACACATGGCTGTAGGCAATTTTAAATTGGTTACAGGGGTACACGGACAGCAGTGACCTGGTCAGTGTAGTAGTAGTTGAAAGAATGGACCGCAGACAGGCATCGAAGGCCTAAAATAAAAAAATTGGGCTGGCTGTAGGCAATTTTAAATTGGTTCCAGGGGTACACGGACAGCAGTGGTGTGGTCAGTGGAGGCCTAGTGGAAGGAGTGACCGCAGACAGGCATCGAAGGCCTAAAATAATAACACATGGCTGTAGGCAATTTTAAATTGGTTCCAGGGGTACACGGACAGCAGTGACCTGGTCAGTGTAGTAGTAGTTGAAAGAATGGACCGCAGACAGGCATCGAAGGCCTAAAATAAAAAAATTGGGCTGGCTGTAGGCAATTTTAAATTGGTTCCAGGGGTACACGGGCAGCAGTGACCTGGTCAGTGTAGTAGTAGTTGAAAGAATGGACCGCAGACAGGCTTAGAAGGCCTAACATAACAAACTTGGGCTGGCTGTAGGCACTTTTAAATTGGTTCCAGGGGTACACGGGCAGCAGTGGTCTGGTCAGTGGAAGTCTAGTGGAAGGAGTGACCGCAGACAGGCTTCCAAGGCCTAACATAACAAACTTGGGCTGGCTGTAGGCACTTTTAAATTGGTTCCAGGGGTACACGGGCAGCAGTGGTCTGGTCAGTGGAAGTCTAGTGGAGGGAGTGACCGCAGACAGGCTTCCAAGGCCTAACATAACAAACTTGGGCTGGCTGTAGGCACTTTTAAATTGGTTCCAGGGGTACACGGGCAGCAGTGGTCTGGTCAGTGGAAGTCTAGTGGAAGGAGTGACCGCAGACAGGCTTCCAAGGCCTAACATAACAAACTTGGGCTGGCTGTAGGCACTTTTAAATTGGTTCCAGGGGTACACGGGCAGCAGTGGTCTGGTCAGTGGAAGTCTAGTGGAAGGAGTGACCGCAGACAGGCTTCCAAGGCCTAACATAACAAACTTGGGCTGGCTGTAGGCACTTTTAAATTGGTTCCAGGGGTACACGGGCAGCAGTGGTCTGGTCAGTGGAAGTCTAGTGGAAGGAGTGACCGCAGACAGGCTTCGAAGGCCTAACATAACAAAATTGGGCTGGCTGTAGGCACTTTAAATTGGTTCCAGGGGTACATGGGCAGCAGTGTATGGTCAGTGGAAGTCTAGTGGAAGGAGTGACGGCAGACAGTCTTCGAAGGCCTAACATAACAAAATTGGGCTGACTGTAGGCACTTTTAAATTGGTTCCAGGGTAACACGGCCAGCAGTGGCCTGGTCAGTGTAGTAGTTGTAGAAAGAAGGGACCGCAGACAGGCTTCGAAGGCCTAACATAACAAAAATGTCAAAACAATGGTATTGTCAGTGCCAGGCATTGAAGGATGTCAGCGGCTAGACTACACATTGGTGAAGCTGTGAGAGATAATTTTGCTAGTGGTAGAGCACTGTTTGAGCTGGGGGGGGGAACTGTCTTGTGGCCGGCGGTACAGGCACAGGGCCCCTCATATTACAACGGTGTGTCTGACGTTGGGTGCGCACCACCACCGCCAGAGACACTTTATTGTACTATGAGGGACCCAGTGGCAGTGCCGTCGACCAAAAGCGGCCACACCCACCTCTTCAGACAAACAGCACTCTCAAGGGTCCAAGCGCAAAGTGGCGATAGCACGGCCCCGTGTGGGGAGTTTGGCCATTTCGTGAGGTGGAAACATGTCGTATGCTGGACAATCAGGTGAAGAAAATTACGAGATTGGAAAAGTCATTCAGAATAGTCCACAGGCAAGACCTTTTCATAGGAAAGCTAGGTGTCAGCCGGGCAGGGTGGGGCAAAAGATTTTGAAATCCAGTTGTGGTTCATTTTAATGAAGGTTAGATCATCTACATTTTGGGTAGCCAGACGAGTCCTTTTTTCTGTTAGTATTGAACCTGCAGCACTGAATACTCTTTCTGATAGGACACTAGCTGCCGGGCAAGCAAGCTCCTGCAATGCATATTCTGCCAATTCTGGCCAGGTGTCTAATTTGGATGCCCAGTAATCAAATGGGAATGACGGTTGAGGGAGAACGTCGATAAGGGATGAAAAATAGTTTGTAACCATACTGGACAAATGTTGTCTCCTGTCACTTTGAATTGATGCTGCAGTACCTGTCCTGTCTGCGGTCATAGAAAAATCACTCCACAACCTGGTCAGAAAACCCCTCTGTCCAACGCCACTTCTGATTTCTGCCCCTCTAACACCTCTGGTCTGCTGGCCCCTGGAGCTCGTGTGAGAACGATCACGGGCGCTGTGTGCAGGGAATGCCAGAAGCAAACGGTCAACAAGAGTTGATTGTTTTGTTGCTAATATTAGTTCCAAGTTCTCATGTGGCATAATATTTTGCAATTTGCCTTTATAGCGAGGATCAAGGAGGCAGGCCAACCAGTAATCGTCATCGTTCATCATTTTTGTAATGCGTGTGTCCCTTTTGAGGATACGCAAGGCATAATCCGCCATGTGGGCCAAAGTTCCCGTTGTCAAATCTGCGGTTGTGCTTGGTTGAGGGGCAGTTGCAGGCAAATCTACGTCACTTGTGTCCCTCAAAAAACCAGAACCCGGCCTTGCCACGCCACCAATTTCCCGTGCCCCCGGGAAAGCTTCCTCATTAAAAATATACTCATCCCCATCATCCTCCTCATCCTCCACCTCCTCTTCGCCCGGTACCTCGTCATGTACACTGCCCTGACCAGACAATCGCTGACTGTCATCAAGGCTTTCCTCTTCCTCTGGTGCAGACGCCTGATCCTTTATGTGCGTCAAACTTTGCATCAGCAGACGCATTAGGGGGATGCTCATGCTTATTATGGCGTTGTCTGCACTAACCAGCCGTGTGCATTCCTCAAAACACTGAAGGACTTGACACATGTCTTGAATCTTCGACCACTGCACACCTGACAACTCCATGTCTGCCATCCTACTGCCTGCCCGTGTATGTGTATCCTCCCACAAAAACATAACAGCCCGCCTCTGTTCGCACAGTCTCTGAAGCATGTGCAGTGTTGAGTTCCACCTTGTTGCAACGTCTATGATTAGGCGATGCTGGGGAAGGTTCAAAGAACGCTGATAGGTCTGCATACGGCTGGAGTGTACAGGCGAACGGCGGATATGTGCGCAAAGTCCACGCACTTTGAGGAGCAGGTCGGATAACCCCGGATAACTTTTCAGGAAGCACTGCACCACCAGGTTTAAGGTGTGAGCCAGGCAAGGAATGTGTTTCAGTTGGGAAAGGGAGATGGCAGCCATGAAATTCCTTCCGTTATCACTCACTACCTTGCCTGCCTCAAGATCTACAGTGCCCAGCCACGACTGCGTTTCTTGCTGCAAGAACTCGGACAGAACTTCCGCGGTGTGTCTATTGTCGCCCAAACACTTCATAGCCAATACAGCCTGCTGACGTATGCCAGTAGCTGCCCCATAATGGGAGACCTGGTGTGCAACAGTGGCAGGTGCGGATGGAGTGTTTGTGCGACTGCGGTCTGTGGACGAGCTCTTGCTTCTGCAGGAGGACGAGGAGGAGGAGGAGGAGGGGGTGCGAACGGCTACAGACAACTGTTTACTAGACCGTGGGCTAGGCAGAACTGTCCCAAACTTGCTGTCCCCTGTGGACCCTGAATCCACCACATTTACCCAGTGTGCCGTGATGGACACGTAACGTCCCTGGCCATGCCTACTGGTCCATGCATCTGTTGTCAGGTGCACCTTTGTGCTCACAGATTGCCTGAGTGCATGGACGATGCGCTCTTTAACATGCTGGTGGAGGGCTGGGATGGCTTTTCTGGAAAAAAAGTGTCGACTGGGTAGCTCGTAGCGTGGTACAGCGTAGTCCATCAGGTCTTTGAAAGCTTCGCTTTCAACTAACCGGTAGGGCATCATCTCTAACGAGATTAGTCTAGCTATGTGGGCGTTCAAACCCTGTGTACGCGGATGCGAGGCTAAGTATTTCCTTTTTCTAACCATAGTCTCATGTAGGGTGAGCTGGACTGGAGAGCTGGAGATCGTGGAACTAGCGGGGGTGCCGGTGGACATGGCAGACTGAGAGACGGTGGGAGATGGTATTGTTGCCGCCGGTGCCCTAGATGCAGTGTTTCCTACTACGAAACTGGTGATTCCCTGACCCTGACTGCTTTGGCCTGGCAAAGATACCTGCACAGATACAGCAGGTGGTGCGCTAAATGGTGGTCCTACACTGCCGGAAGGGATGTTGCGTTGATGACTAGCTTCATTGGCCGAGGGTGCAACAACCTTAAGGGACGTTTGGTAGTTAGTCCAAGCTTTCAAATGCATGGTGGTTAAATGTCTATGCATGCAACTAGTATTGAGACTTTTCAGATTCTGACCTCTGCTTAAGGAAGTAGAACATTTTTGACAGATGACTTTGCGCTGATCAATTGGATGTTGTTTAAAAAAATGCCAGACTGCACTCTTTCTAGCATCGGATACCTTTTCAGGCATTGCAGACTGAGCTTTAACCGGATGGCCACGCTGTCCTCCACCAGGTTTTGGCTTTGCCACGCGTTTTGGGCAAGATACGGGCCCGGCAGATGGAACCTGTGGCGATGTTGATGCCTGCTGCGGCCCCTCCTCCTCCTCTGCTTCAGAACTGCTGCCGCCTGCACCCTGTTCCCCCAATGGCTGCCAATCGGGGTCAAGAACTGGGTCATCTAATAACTCTTCTTGTACCTCCTGCGCAACTTCGTCTGTGTCACCGTGTCGTTCGGTGGTATAGCGTTCGTGATGGGGCAACATAGTCTCATCAGGGTCTGATTCTTGATCAGCACCCTGCGAGGGCAATGTTGTGGTCTGAGTCAAAGGACCAGCATAGTAGTCTGGCTGTGGCTGTGCGTCAGTGCACTCCATGTCAGATTCAATTTGTAATGGGCATGGACTGTTAACTGCTTCACTTTCTAAGCCAGGGACGGTATGTGTAAAGAGCTCCATGGAGTAACCCGTTGTGTCGCCTGCTGCATTCTTCTCTGTTGTTGTTTTTGCTGAAGAGGACAAGGAAGTGACTTGTCCCTGACCGTGAACATCCACTAACGACGCGCTGCTTTTACTTTTACCAGTTTCACGAGATGAGGCAAAAGAGCTAGAGGCTGAGTCAGCAAGATAAGCCAAAACTTGCTCTTGCTGCTCCGGCTTTAAAAGCGGTTTTCCTAATCCCAGAAAAGGGAGCGTTCGAGGCCTTGTGTAGCCGGACGACGAACCTGGCTCCACAGCTCCAGACTTAGGTGCAATATTTTTTCCCCCACGACCACCTGATGCTCCACCACTACCACTACCCTCATTACCAGCTGACAATGAACGCCCCCGGCCACGACCTCTTCCACTAGACTTCCTCATTGTTTTAAAAACGTAACCAAACTAACGTTATTTGTTGCAGTCACACAACTTACACGGTGAGCTATAACTTCAGTATGATTTAGCTACCCCTTTACAGGTTGGTGAGACCACAGCGAAAATCAGGCCCAATGTTACACACTCTTTTTTTGGTGGCTGCAAATTAGAGAGATGCCCCACACGCAGGACTGTCACTGAAGCACAAATGTTAATATTAATGTCACACTATTATTTTTTTTTTATTTTTATTTTTTTCAGGAACACTTTAGAAACCCCCCAAAAAAAAAAAAATAGATTTTTGCAGGGAGAATTTAGAAAACAAATGTAACAAACTATATGCTTTCTATGGGCCACTGAGTGAGAGATGACGCACACAGGAATCAGGAGTGGCACACAAGCCCAGAGGCCAATATTTTTCTACCAATGATTGATGGAGTTATTTTCTCTGGTAGATTTTGGAACCCAAATCAAGGAAAAAAAATGTAGGCTTTCTATGGACCACAATTGGAGAGAGAGAGAGAGAGAGATGGCACACCCAGGAGTCAAGACTGGCACACAAGCAGAAAGGCCAATATTAATCTCCCACTGTTTTTTTTTTTTTTTTTTTTTTTTTTTTTTTTTTCAGGGAGACTTTAGAAAAAAAAATAATAAAAAAAATATGATTTTATCAGGAAGAATTTAGAAACCAAATAAAATAAAATGATTTTTTCAGGGAGAATTTATAAAACAAATAAAAACAAAAATAGGCGTTCTATGGCCCACTGACTGAGAGATGACGCACACAGGAGTCAGGAGTGGCACACAAACCCAGAGGCCAATATTTTTCTACCAATGATTGATGTAGTTATTTTCTCTGGTAGATTTTAGAACCCAAATCAAGGAAAAAAAATATAGGCTTTCTATGGACCACAATTGGAGAGAGAGAGAGAGAGAGAGAGAGAGAGAGAGAGAGAGAGAGAGAGATGGCACACCCAGGAGTCAAGACTGGCACACAAGCAGAAAGGCCAATATTAATCTCCCACTGTTTTTTTTGGTTGTTTTTTTTTTTTTTTTTTTCAGGGAGACTTTAGAAAAAAAAATAATAAAAAAAATATGATTTTATCAGGAAGAATTTAGAAACCAAATAAAATAAAATGATTTTTTCAGGGAGAATTTATAAAACGAATAAAACCAAAAATAGGCGTTCTATGGCCCACTGACTGAGAGATGACGCACCCAGGAGTCAAGACTGGCACACAAGCAGAAAGGCCAATATTAATCTCCCACTGTTTTTTTTGGTTGTTTTTTTTTTTTTTTTTTCAGGGAGACTTTAGAAAAAAAAATAATAAAAAAAATATGATTTTATCAGGAAGAATTTAGAAACCAAATAAAATAAAATGATTTTTTCAGGGAGAATTTATAAAACAAATAAAACCAAAAATAGGCGTTCTATGGCCCACTGACTGAGAGATGACGCACCCAGGAGTCAAGACTGGCACACAAGCAGAAAGGCCAATATTAATCTCCCACTGTTTTTTTTTTTTTTTTTCAGGGAGACTTTAGAAAAAAAAATAATAAAAAAAATATGATTTTATCAGGAAGAATTTAGAAACCAAATAAAATAAAATGATTTTTTCAGGGAGAATTTAGAAAACAAATAAAACCAAAAATAGGCGTTCTATGGCCCACTGACTGAGAGATGACGCACACAGGAGTCAGGAGTGGCACACAAACCCAGAGGCCAATATTTTTCTACCAATGATTGATGTAGTTATTTTCTCTGGTAGATTTTAGAACCCAAATCAAGGAAAAAAAATATAGGCTTTCTATGGACCACAATTGGAGAGAGAGAGAGAGAGAGAGAGAGAGAGAGAGAGATGGCACACCCAGGAGTCAAGACTGGCACACAAGCAGAAAGGCCAATATTAATCTCCCACTGTTTTTTTGGTTGTTTTTTTTTTTTTTTTTTCAGGGAGACTTTAGAAATAAAAATAATAAAAAAAATATGATTTTATCAGGAAGAATTTAGAAACCAAATAAAATAAAATGATTTTTTCAGGGAGAATTTAGAAAACAAATAAAACCAAAAATATGCGTTCTATGGCCCACTGACTGAGAGAGAGAGAGAGATGGAACGCTTAGTACTGGCACACAAGCCCAAAGGGCAATATTAATCTCCCTTTTTTTTTCCAGGGAGAATTTCTGAAACCCAAAAAAAAAATAAAATAGGCTTTCTATGGCCCACTATTTGTGAGAGAGATGGGACGCTCAGGACTGGCACAGATGGCACGCTCAGGACTGGCACAGAAGCCCAGAGGCCAATATTAATCTCCCTTTTTTTCTGGGAGAATTTATAAAACCAAAAAAATATTTAAATAGGCTTTCTATGGCCCACTATTTGTGAGAGAGATGGCACGCTCAGGACTGGCACAGATGGCACGCTCACAACTGGCACACAAGCCCAGAGGCCAATATTAATCTCCCTTTTTTCAGGGAGAATTTCTAAAACCCAAAAAAAAAATAAAATAGGCTTTCTATGGCCCACTATTTGTGAGAGAGATGGGACGCTCAGGACTGGCACAGATGGCACGCTCAGGACTGGCACAGAAGCCCAGAGGCCAATATTAATCTCCCTTTTTTTCTGGGAGAATTTATAAAACCAAAAAAATATTTAAATAGGCTTTCTATGGCCCACTATTTGTGAGAGAGATGGCACGCTCAGGACTGGCACAGATGGCACGCTCACAACTGGCACACAAGCCCAGAGGCCAATATTAATCTCCCTTTTTTCAGGGAAAATTGATAAAACAAAAAAAAAAATTAAATAGGCTTTCTATGGCCCACTATTTGTGAGAGAGATGGCACGCTCAGGGCTGGCTGGCACAGATGGCACGCTCAGGACTGGCACACAAGCCCAGAGGCCAATATTAATCTCCCTTTTTTTCTGGGAGAATTTATAAAACCAAAAAAATATTTAAATAGGCTTTCTATGGCCCACTATTTGTGAGAGAGATGGCACGCTCAGGACTGGCACAGATGGCACGCTCACAACTGGCACACAAGCCCAGAGGCCAATATTAATCTCCCTTTTTTCAGGGAAAATTGATAAAACAAAAAAAAAAATTAAATAGGCTTTCTATGGCCCACTATTTGTGAGAGAGATGGCACGCTCAGGGCTGGCTGGCACAAATGGCACGCTCAGGACTGGCACACAAGCCCAGAGGCCAATATTAATCTCCCTTTTTTTCTGGGAGAATTTATAAAACCAAAAAAATATTTAAATAGGCTTTCTATGGCCCACTATTTGTGAGAGAGATGGCACGCTCAGGACTGGCACAGATGGCACGCTCACAACTGGCACACAAGCCCAGAGGCCAATATTAATCTCCCTTTTTTCAGGGAAAATTTATAAAACAAAAAAAAAAATTAAATAGGCTTTCTATGGCCCACTATTTGTGAGAGAGATGGCACGCTCAGGGCTGGCACAGATGGCACGCTCAGGACTGGCACACAAGCCCAGAGGCCAATATTAATCTCCCTTTTTTTCAGGGAGAATTTATAAAACCAAAAAAAAAAATAAATAGGCTTTCTATGGCCCACTATTTGTGAGAGAGATGGCACACTCAGGACTGGCACACAAGCCCAAAGGCCAATATTAATCTCCCACTGTATTTTTATCAGGGAGAATTTATACACCCCACAAAAAAAAATACAGAAAAATGAAAAGGCTTTCTATGGCCCACTATGTGAGAGAGATGGCACACACAGGGATGGCACTCTAGCAGAAATGCCAAATTGCCAATCTTAATCTCCCACCAAAAAAAAACAAAAAAAAAAAACAGGGAATGTCCTACAATTACTATCTCCCTGCCTGCAGTAATCTCAGCCAGGTATGGCAGGCAGCTACTATCTCCCTGCCTGCAGTAATCTCAGCCAGGTATGGCAGGCAGCAATAAGGAGTGGACTGATGCACAAATGAAATAAAAAGTGTGGACAAACAAAAAAGATAGCTGTGCAGAAAGGAAGGAACAAGAGGATTTGTGCTTTGAAAAAAGCAGTTGGTTTGCACAGCGGCGTACACACAGCAATGCAGCTATCAGGGAGCCTTCTAGGGCAGCCCAATGAGCTACAGCGCTGAGGGGAAAAAAAAAAAAAAAAAAACTTCCACTGTCCCTGCACACCGAGGGTGGTGTTGGACAGTGCAAATCGCTGCAGCACAAGCGGTTTTGTGGTTAATGGACCCTGCCTAACGCTATCCCTGCTTCTGACAAAGCGGCAGCAACCTCTCCCTAAGCTCAGATCAGCAGCAGTAAGATGGCGGTCGGCGGGAACGCCTCTTTATAGCCCCTGTGACGTCGCAGACAGCAAGCCAATCACTGCAATGCCCTTCTCTAAGATGGTGGGGACCAGGACCTATGTCATCACGCTGCCCACACTCTGCGTTTACCTTCATTGGCTGAGAAATGGCGCTTTTCGCGTCATTGAAACGCGACTTTGGCGCGAAAGTCGCGTACCGCATGGCCGACCCCGCACAGGGGTCGGATCGGGTTTCATGAAACCCCGACTTAGCCAAAAGTCGGCGACTTTTGAAAATGTTCGACCCGTTTCGCTCAACCCTAATGCTGAGGATTACTGCTAGATGCAAAACTGAACAAGCTGGCCTGGAGCAAGGAGATGCCGCACGGTGACCTCAGTGAGTATGGCCTCACTGAGGAGGCATTACCACAGTGACACATTGCATACTGCAGATAAGAGTCATGAATTAATGAAGTAGTCATGACAGGAGGTCTGTGCTAGGGGAACAATAAAAGGGAAAATTAACAACTATGATCACAGAGGACTACATCGTTATGTGTATTTTTCAACTTTGAGCTGTGTGTACTTGAATATTTGTTGGTGTATAGTCAGGGCCGTATTTAGAGTTTGTGCGACAATCATCCGTGTTTCTCGCATGAGAGTATGAACCCTAATGCAGACACTGTCGGCAGTGACTTAGGCTACTTTCACATCAGCAATTTTTGCCATTCGCGGCATACATACATACAGCCCCACACACACACACATACAGCTCTTCACACACACACATACAGCCCCACACATACAGCTCCGAGCACACATACAGCCCCGCACACACACAGCTCCGCAAACACACATACAGCTCCGCACACACATACAGCCCCACACATACAGCTCTGCACACACAGCTCTGCACACACATACACAGCCCCACGCACACACATACAGCTCCGCACACACACATACATATAGCTCCGCGCACACACACAGCTCCAGACACACACACACACATATACAGCTACACACAGCTCCGCAAACACACACACATATACAGCTCCACACACACATATTCTGCTCCGCACACACATACAGCTCCGCACACACACATACAGCTCCGCACACACATACAGCTCCACGCACACACATACACACACACACACACATACAGCTGTGCACACACAGCTCCGCACACACATACAGCCCCACACACACATACAGCTCTGCACACACACAGCTCCATTGCCCGCACACACACATACACATACAGCCCCACACACATACAGCTCCGCACACACACAGCACCCAACAGACACACACAAACATACAGCTCCACGCACACAGCTCCACACATACACACATACAGTGCCGCACAGACACAGCTCCGCACACACATACAGCACCGCACAGACACACAGCCCCAAACACACAGCTCCGCGCACACACACATACAGCTCCGCTGCCCACACACACACACACATACAGCTCTGCACACACACAGCTCCGCACACACATAAAGCTCTGCACGCATGCACACACTTACAGTTCCACTGCCCGCACACACACATACAGCCCCACACACACAACACCCCACAGACACACACACACATACAGCTCCGCTCACACAGTGCTTGCACCGTGCTCCTTGGGATGTTTAAAGTTTTGGAAATCATTTTGTATCCAAATCCAGCTTTAAACTTCTCCACAACAGTATCACAGACCTGCCTGTTGTGTGTTGGTCTTCATGATGCTCTCTGTGCTTCAAACTAAATCCTGAGACTATCACAGAGCAGGTGCATTTATATGGAGACTTGATTACACACAGGTGGATTATATTTATCACAAATAGGCATTTAGGACAACATTGGATCATTCAGAGATCCACAATGAACTGGAGTGAGTTTGCTGCACTGAAAGTAAAGGGGCCGAATAATATTGCACGCCCCACTTTTCAGTTTTTGAATTTCCACAAGAATGTAAAATAATCCATAAATTTCGTTCAACTTCACAATTGTGTTCCACTTGTTGTTGATTCTTCAGCAAAATTCACCAAAAATTTACATTTGGTATCTCTATGTTTGAAGCATAATATGTGGGAAAAGTTCCAGGGGGCCAAATACTTTCACAAGGCACTGTACATATAAACAAAATGGGAATGGTTGGTGATATCAACTTCCTCTTTGTGGCACATTAGTATATGGGATGGGGAAAACTTTTCAAGATGGGTGGTGACTAGGGTTGAGCGAAACGGGTCGAACATTTTCAAAAGTCGCCGACTTTTGGCGAAGTCGAGTTTCATGAAACCCGATCCGACCCCTGTGCGTGGTCGGCCATGCGGTACGCGACTTTCGCGTCAAAGTCGCGTTTCAATGACGCGAAAAGCGCCATTTCTCAGCCAATGAAGGTAAACGCAGAGTGTGGGCAGCGTGATGACATAGGTCCTGGTCCCCACCATCTTAGAGAAGGGCATTGCAGTGATTGGCTTGCTGTCTGCGGCGTCACAGGGGCTATAAAGGGGAGTTCCCGCCGACCGCCATGTTACTGCTGCTGATCTGAGCTTAGGGAGAGGTTGCTGCCGCTTCGTCAGAAGCAGGGATAGCGTTAGGCAGGGTCCATTAACCACAAAACCGCTTGTGCTGTAGCGATTTCCACTGCCCAACACCCCCTTCGGTGTGCAGGGACAGTGGAAGCTCCTTTTTTTTTTTTTTTTCCTCAGCGCTGTAGCTCATTGGGCTGCCCTAGAAGGCTCCCTGATAGCTGCATTGCTGTGTGTACGCCGCTGTGCAAACCAACTGCTTTTTTCAAAGCACAAATCCTCTTGTTCCTTCCTTTCTGCACAGCTATCTTGTTTGTTTGTCCACACTTTTTATTTAATTTGTGCATCAGTCCACTCCTTATTGCTGCCTGCCATACCTGGCTGAGATTACTGCAGGGAGATAGTAATTGAAGGACAGTTCCTTTTTTTTTTTTTTTTTTTTTTGGTGGGAGATTAAGATTGACATTTCTGCTAGAGTGCCAGCTCTGTCTGTGTCATCTCTCACTCAGTGGGCCATAGAAAGCCTATTTATTTTTTTGCTTGATTTGGGTTCCAAAATCTACCAGAAAAAATCACAACATCAATCAGTGGGAGAAAAATATTGGCCTCAGGGCTTGTGTGCCACTCCTTACTTCTGTGTGTGCCATCTCTCACTCAGTGGGCCATAGAAAGCCTATTAATTTTTTTGCTTGATTTGGGTTCTAAATTCTACCTGAAAAAATCAATAAATCAATCAGTGGGAGATTAATATTGGCCTTTGGGCTTGTGTGCCAGTCCTAAGCGTGCCATCTCTCTCTCTCTCAGATAGTGGGCCATAGAAAGCCTATTTTTTTATTATTTTATTGGGTTTATAAATTTTCCCTGGAAAAAAAAAAAAGTGGGAGATTAATATTGGCCTCTGGGCTTGTGTGCCAGTCCTGAGCGTGCCATCTCTCTCACAAATAGTGGGCCATAGAAAGCCTATTTATTTTTTTGGTTGATTTGGGTTCATAATTCTACCTTAAAAAATCAATCAATCAATCAGTGGGAGATTAGTATTGGCCTTTGGGCTTGTGTGCCAGTCCTAAGCGTGCCATCTCTCTCTCTCAGATAGTGGGCCATAGAAAGCCTATTTATTATTATTTTTTTTATTGGGTTTATAAATTTTCCCTGGAAAAAAAAAAAAAGTGGGAGATTAATATTGGCCTCTGGGCTTGTGTGCCAGTCCTGAGCGTGCCATCTCTCTCACAAATAGTGGGCCATAGAAAGCCTATTTATTTTTTTGGTTGATTTGGGTTCATAATTCTACCTTAAAAAATCAATCAATCAATCAGTGGGAGAAAAATATTGGCCTCAGGGCTTGTGTGCCACTCCTTACTCCTGTGTGTGCCATCTCTCACTCAGTGGGCCATAGAAAGCCTATTAATTTTTTTGCTTGATTTGGGTTCTAAATTCTACCTGAAAAAATCATTAAATCAATCAGTGGGAGATTAATATTGGGCTTTGGGCTTGTGTGCCAGTCCTAAGCGTGCCATCTCTCTCTCTCAGATAGTGGGCCATAGAAAGCCTATTTATTATTATTTTTTTTATTGGGTTTATAAATTTTCCCTGGAAAAAAAAAAAATGGGAGATTAATATTGGCCTCTGGGCTTGTGTGCCACTCCTGACTCCTGTGTGCGTCATCTGTCACTCAGTGGGCCCTAGAAAGCCTATTTTTTGTTTTATTTGTTTTCTAAATTCTCCCTGAAACAATCATTTTATTTTCTTTGGTTTCTAAATTATTCCTGAAAAAAATCATTTTTTTTGTATTTTTTTTTCTCTCAAGTCTCCCTGAAAAAAAAAATAAAAATCTGTGGGAGATTCATATTGCCCCTTCTGCTTGTGTGCCAGTCTTGACTCCTGGGTGTGCCATCTCTCTCTCTCTCCCCAATTGTGGGCCATAGAAAGCCTATTAATTTTTTTGCTTGATTTGGGTTCCAAAATCTACCTGAAAAAAATCACTAAATCAATCAGTGGGAGATTAATATTGGCCTCTGGGCTTGTGTGCCACTCCTGACTCCTGTGTGCGTCATCTGTCACTCAGTGGGCCCTAGAAAGCCTATTTTTTGTTTTATTTGTTTTCTAAATTCTCCCTGAAACAATCATTTTATTTTCTTTGGTTTCTAAATTATTCCTGAAAAAAATCATTTTTTTGGTATTTTTTTTTCTCTCAAGTCTCCCTGAAAAAAAAAAATAAAAATCTGTGGAAGATTCATATTGCCCCTTCTGCTTGTGTGCCAGTCTTGACTCCTGGGTGTGCCATCTCTCTCTCTCTCCCCAATTGTGGGCCATAGAAAGCCTATTATTTTTTTTAGCTTGATTTGGGTTCCAAAATCTACCTGAAAAAATCACTACATCAATCAGTGGGAGATAAATATTGGCCTCTGGGCTTGTGTGCCACTCCTGACTCCTGTGTGCGTCCTCTCTCACTCAGTGGGCCCTACAAAGCCTTTTTTTTTTTTTTTTTTTTTCCTAAATTCTCCCTGAAACAATCATTTCATTTTATTTGTTTTATAAATTCTTCTGTAAAAAATAATTTTTTTAATTTTTTTTTTTTTTCTGAAGTCTCCCTTTTAAAAAAAACAAACACAAATCAGTGGGAGATAAATATTTACATTTGCGCTTCAGTGACAGTCCTGCGTGTGTGCCATCTAATTTGTTGCCAACAACAACAGAGTGTGTAACATTGTGGCTGATTTTCGTTGTGGTCTCACCCACCTGTAAAGGGGTAGCTAAATCATACTGAAGTTATAGCTCACCGTGTAAGTTGTGTGACAGCAACAAATACCGTTCGTTTGTTAACGTTTTTAAAACAATGAGGAAGTCTGGTGGAAGAGGTCGTGGCCGGGGGCGTTCATTGTCAGCTGGTAATGAGGGTAGTGGTAGTGGTGGAGCATCAGCTGGTCGTGGGAAAAAAAATATTGCACCTAAGTCTGGAGCTGTGGAGCCAGGTTCGTCGTCTGGCTACACAAGGCCTCGAACGCTCCCTTTTCTGGGAGTAGGAAAACCGCTTTTAAAGCCGGAGCAGCAAGAGCAAGTTTTGGCTTATCTTGCTGACTCAGCCTCTAGCTCTTTTGCCTCCTCTCGTGAAACTGGTAAATGTCAAAGCAGCGCGTCGTTAGTGGATGTTCACGGTCAGGGACAAGTTGCTTCCTTGTCCTCTTCAGCAAAAACAACAACAGAGAAGAATGCAGCAGGCGACACAACGGGTTACTCCATGGAGCTCTTTACACATACCGTCCCTGGCTTAGAAAGTGAAGCAGTTAACAGTCCATGCCCATTACAAGTTGAATCTGACATGGAGTGCACTGATGCACAGCCACAGCCAGACTACTATCCTGGTCCTTTGACTCAGACCACAACATTGCCATCGCAGGGTGCTGATCAAGAATCAGACCCTGATGAGACTATGTTGCCCCATCACGAACGCTATACCACCGACCGCCACGGTGACACAGACGAAGTTACACACGAGCTACAAGAAGAGGTAATAGATGACCCAGTTCTTGACCCCGATTGGCAGCCATTGGGGGAACAGGGTGCAGGCGGCAGCAGTTCTGAAGCGGAGGAGGAGGGGCCGCAGCAGGCATCAACATCGCAACAGGTTCCATCTGCCGGGCCCGTATCTTGCCCAAAACGCGTGGCAAAGCTAAAACCTGTTGGAGGACAGCGTGGCCATCCGGTTAAAGCTCAGTCTGCAATGCCTGAAAAGGTATCCGATGCTAGAAAGAGTGCAGTCTGGCATTTTTTTAAACAACATCCAATTGATCAGCGCAAAGTCATCTGTCAAAAATGTTCAACTACCTTAAGCAGAGGACAGAATCTGAAAAGTCTCAATACAAGTTGCATGCATAGACATTTAACCACCATGCATTTGCAAGCCTGGACTAACTACCAAACGTCCCTTAAGGTTGTAGCACCCTCGGCCAATGAAGCTAGTCAGCAACGCAACATCCCTTCCGGCAGTGTAGGGCCACCATTTTCCGCACCACCTGCAGTATCTGTGCAGGTTTCTTTGCCAGGCCAAAGCCTTCAGGGTCAGGGAATCACCAGTTTCGTAGTAGGAAACACTGCATCTAGGGCACCGGTGGCAACAATACCATCTCCCACCGTCTCTCAGTCTGCCATGTCCACCGGCACCCCCGCTAGTTCCACGATCTGCAGCTCTCCAGTCCAGCTCACCCTACATGAGACTATGGTTAGAAAAATGAAGTACTTAGCCTCGCATCCGCGTACACAGGGTTTGAACGCACACATAGCTAGACTAATCTCGTTAGAGATGATGCCCTACCGGTTAGTTGAAAGCGAAGCTTTCAAAGCCCTGATGGACTACGCTGTACCACGCTACGAGCTACCCAGTCGACACTTTTTTTCCAGAAAAGCCATCCCAGCCCTCCACCAGCATGTTAAAGAGCGCATCGTCCATGCACTCAGGCAATCTGTGAGCACAAAGGTGCACCTGACAACAGATGCATGGACCAGTAGGCATGGCCAGGGACGTTACGTGTCCATCACGGCACACTGGTTAAATGTGGTGGATGCAGGGTCCACAGGGGACAGCAAGTTTGGGACAGTTCTGCCTAGCCCACGGTCTAGGAAACAATTGGCTGTAGCCGTTCGCACCCCCTCCTCCTCCTCTTCGTCCTCCTGCAGAAGCGAGAGCTCGTCCACAGACCGCAGTCGCACAACCACTCCATCCGCAGCTGCCACTGTTGCACACCAGGTCTCCCATTATGGGGCAGCTACTGGCAAACGTCAGCAGGCTGTATTGGCTATGAAGTGTTTGGGCGACAACAGACACACCGCGGACGTTCTGTCCGAGTTCTTGCAGAAAGAAACGCAGTCGTGGCTGGGCACTGTAGATCTTGAGGCAGGCAAGGTAGTGAGTGATAACGGAAGGAATTTCATGGCTGCCATCTCCCTTTCCCAACTGAAACACATTCCTTGCCTGGCTCACACCTTAAACCTGGTGGTGCAGTGCTTCCTGAAAAGTTATCCGGGGTTATCCGACCTGCTCCTCAAAGTGCGTGGACTTTGCTCACATATCCGCCGTTCGCCCGTACACTCCAGCCGTATGCAGACCTATCAGCGTTCTTTGAACCTTCCCCAGCATCGCCTAATCATAGACGTTGCAACAAGGTGGAACTCAACACTGCACATGCTTCAGAGACTGTGTGAACAGAGGCGGGCTGTTATGTTTTTGTGGGAGGATACACATACACGGGCAGGCAGTAGGATGGCAGACATGGAGTTGTCAGGTGTGCAGTGGTCGAAGATTCAAGACATGTGTCAAGTCCTTCAGTGTTTTGAGGAATGCACACGGCTGGTTAGAGCAGACAACGCCATAATAAGCATGAGCATCCCCCTAATGCGTCTGCTGATGCAAAGTTTGACGCACATAAAGGATCAGGCGTCTGCAGCTGAGGAAGAGGAAAGCCTTGATGACAGTCAGCCATTGTCTGGCCAGGGCAGTGTACAGGACGAGGTAGCGGGCGAAGAGGAGGACGAGGAGGATGATGGGGATGATTATATTTTTAATGAGGAAGCTTTTCCGGGGCCACTGGAAATTGGTGGCGCGGCAAGGCCGGGTTCTGGTTTTTTGAGGGACACAAGTGACGTGGATTTGCCTGAAACTGCCCCTCAACCAAGCACAACCGCAGATTTGAGAACTGGAACTTTGGCCCACATGGCGGATTATGCCTTACGTATCCTCAAAAGGGACACACGCATAACTAAAATGATGAATGATGACGATTACTGGTTGGCCTGCCTCCTTGATCCTCGCTATAAAGGCAAATTGCAAAATATAATGCCACATGAGAACTTGGAACTAATATTAGCAACCAAACAATCAACTCTTGTTGACCGTTTGCTTCTGGCATTCCCTGCACACAGCGCCCGTGATCGTTCTCACACGAGCTGCAGGGGCCAGCAGACCAGAGGACTTAGAGGGGCAGAAATCAGAAGTGGCGTTGGCCAGAGGGGTTTTCTGACCAGGTTGTGGAGTGATTTTGCTATGACCGCAGACAGGACAGGTACTGCAGCATCAATTCAAAGTGACAGGAGACAACATTTGTCCAGTATGGTTACAAACTATTTTTCATCCCTTATCGATGTTCTCCCTCAACCGTCATTCCCATTTGATTACTGGGCATCAAAATTAGACACCTGGCCAGAATTGGCAGAATATGCATTGCAGGAGCTTGCTTGCCCGGCAGCTAGTGTCCTATCAGAAAGAGTATTCAGTGCTGCAGGTTCAATACTAACAGAAAAAAGGACTCGTCTGGCTACCCAAAATGTAGATGATCTAACCTTCATTAAAATGAACCACAACTGGATTTCGAAATCTTTTGCCCCACCTTGCCCGGCTGACACCTAGCTTTCCTATGAAAAGGTCTTGCCTGTGGACTATTCTGAATGCCTTTTCCAATCTCGTAATTTTCAGCACCTGATTGTCCAGCATACGACATGTTTACACCTCACTAAATGGCCAAACTCCCCACACGGGGCCGTGGTATCGACACTTGGCGACAGCACCCGTGAGAGTGCAGTTTGTCTGAAGAGGTGGGTGAGCCCGCTTTTGGTCGACGGCACTGCCACTGGGTCCCTCCTAGTACAATAAAGTGTCTCTGGCGGTGGTGGTGCGCACCCAACGTCAGACACATCGTTGTAATATGAGGGGCCCTGGGCCTGTACCGCCGGCCACAAGACAGTTTCCCCCCACCCCAGCTCAAACAGTGCTCTACCACTTGCAAAATTATCTCACAGCTCCACCAATGTTTAGTCTATGCGCTGACATCCTTCAATGCCTGACACTGACAATACCATTGTATTGACATTTTTGTTATGTTAGGCCTTCGATGCCTGTCTGTGGTCACTCCTTCCACTAGGCCTCCACTGACCACACCACTGCTGCCTGTGTACCCCTGGAACCAATTTAAAATTGCCTACAGCCATGTGTTATTATTTTAGGCCTTCGATGCCTGTCTGCGGTGACTCCTTCCACTAGGCCTCCACTGACCACACCACTGCTGCCCGTGTACCCCTGGAACCAATTTAAAATTGCCTACAGCCATGTGTTATTATTTTAGGCCTTCGATGCCTGTCTACGGTGACTCCTTCCACTAGGCCTCCACTGACCACACCACTGCTGCCCGTGTACCCCTGGAACCAATTTAAAATTGCCTACAGCCATGTGTTATTATTTTAGGCCTTCGATACCTGTCTGCGGTGACTCCTTCCACTAGGCCTCCACTGACCACACCACTGCTGCCCGTGTACCCCTGGAACCAATTTAAAATTGCCTACAGCCATGTGTTATTATTTTAGGCCTTCGATGCCTGTCTGCGGTGACTCCTTCCACTAGGCCTCCACTGACCACACCACTGCTGCCCGTGTACCCCTGGAACCAATTTAAAATTGCCTACAGCCATGTGTTATTATTTTAGGCCTTCGATGCCTGTCTGCGGTGACTCCTTCCACTAGGCCTCCACTGACCACACCACTGCTGCCCGTGTACCCCTGGAACCAATTTAAAATTGCCTACAGCCATGTGTTATTATTTTAGGCCTTCGATGCCTGTCTGCGGTGACTCCTTCCACTAGGCCTCCACTGACCACACCACTGCTGCCCGCATACCCCTGGAACCAATTTAAAATTGCCTACAGCCATGTGTTATTATTTTAGGCCTTCGATGCCTGTCTGCGGTGACTCCTTCCACTAGGCCTCCACTGACCACACCACTGCTGCCCGTGTACCCCTGGAACCAATTTAAAATTGCCTACAGCCATGTGTTATTATTTTAGGCCTTCGATGCCTGTCTGCGGTGACTCCTTCCACTAGGCCTCCACTGACCACACCACTGCTGGCCGTGTACCCCTGGAACCAATTTAAAATTGCCTACAGCCATGTGTTATTATTTTAGGCCTTCGATGCCTGTCTGCGGTGACTCCTTCCACTAGGCCTCCACTGACCACACCACTGCTGCCCGTGTACCCCTGGAACCAATTTAAAATTGCCTACAGCCATGTGTTATTATTTTAGGCCTTCGATGCCTGTCTGCGGTGACTCCTTCCACTAGGCCTCCACTGACCACACCACTGCTGCCCGTGTACCCCTGGAACCAATTTAAAATTGCCTACAGCCATGTGTTATTATTTTAGGCCTTCGATGCCTGTCTGCGGTCCATTCTTTCAACTACTACTACACTGACCAGGGCACTGCTGCCCGTGTACCCCTGGAACCAACATCAGAAAATATAAAAATAAGTATTTTGCTTACAAAAAAGAAAATACTGGAGAGATATCAAATGCAGACATTTTAACATTAAAAACAAACACACAACTAAAATCTGGTACAGTACTAAAAATGGCCACCAGCTACAATTACTTTCTCCTACAAGTAGTTAACTGAAAGGTTTTTTCAATTGAAAACACACATATGGCATCCACCGAGTGTTGTCCTGTCGCGTCTTCTTTATATTATTGCCGAGAAGATGCAAAACAATGAAAATAATAAAATCATTAATTACCAAAATAATAGAGAAAGTCAACACCACATTGCAAATAAACATTCATTCCAAATAAAGAAGCAGGGCGCGTCCGAGGGTGAGTATATACCTAATAAGAATATAATCACCCTCGGACGCGCAATGCTTATTTCCAACAGCCTTCCTTCCTAAGAATCAGCCCTTCCGTGGTGTAGAGAGACGTTGTGTTACACTCCAAGGTGTTCCCCAGGTTGCCTTTCCTGAGCTTCGATCTTCCGGCTCTCGTTTAGTAGTTGTTGGAAACTACGCTGCATTAGGCCTTCAAATTGGGTATGGGGTGTAGAGAGATGGTGTGTTCCACTCCAAGGTGTTCCCCAGGTTGCCTTTCCTGAGCTTCGATCTTCCGGCTCTCGTTTAGTAGTTCTTGGAAACTACGCTGCATTAGGCCTTCAAATTGGGTATGGGGTGTAGAGAGATGGTGTGTTCCACTCAGAAGGTGTTCCCCAGGTTGCCTTTCCTGAGCTTCGATCTTCCGGCTCTCGTTTACTAGTTCTTGGAAACTACACTGCATTAGGCCTTCAAATTGGGTATGGGGTGTAGAGAGATGGTGTGTTCCACTCCAAGGTGTTCCCCAGGTTGCCTTTCCTGAGCTTCGATCTTCCGGCTCTCGTTTAGTAGTTGTTGGAAACTACGCTGCATTAGGCCTTCAAATTGGGTATGGGGTGTAGAGAGATGGTGTGTTCCACTCCAAGGTGTTCCCCAGGTTGCCTTTCCTGAGCTTCGATCTTCCGGCTCTCGTTTAGTAGTTGTTGGAAACTACGCTGCATTAGGCCTTCAAATTGGGTATGGGGTGTAGAGAGATGGTGTGTTCCACTCCAAGGTGTTCCCCAGGTTGCCTTTCCTGAGCTTCGATCTTCCGGCTCTCGTTTACTAGTTCTTGGAAACTACACTGCATTAGGCCTTCAAATTGGGTATGGGGTGTAGAGAGAGGGTGTGTTACACTCCAAGGTGTTCCCCAGGTTGCCTTTCCTGAGCTTCGATCTTCCGGCTCTCGTTTAGTAGTTCTTTGAAACTACACTGCATTAGGCCTTCAAATTGGGTATGGGGTGTAGAGAGAGGGTGTGTTACACTCCAAGGTGTTCCCCAGGTTGCCTTTCCTGAGCTTCGATATTCCGGCTCTCGTTTAGTAGTTGTTGGAAACTACACTGCATTAGGCCTACAAATTTGGTATGGGGGAAACATTGGCGCATCTGCGGTCCCTCCATCCTCTAGGCCTCCACTGATCTGTCTACTGCTGCCCGTGTTCCCTGGAACCAATTTTAAATTGCCTACAGGCAGCCCAATTTATTATGTTAGGGCTTCGAAGCCTGTCTGCGGTCCCTCCTTCCACTAGGCCTCCACTGACCTGTCTACTGCTGCCCGTGTACCCCTTGAACCAACATCATAAAATAAAAAAAAAAAGTATTTTGCTTATAAAAAAGAAAATACTGGTGAGATATCAAATGCAGACATTTTAACATTAAAAACAAACACACAACTAAAATCTGGTACAGTACTAAAAATGGCCACCAGCTACAATTACTTTCTCCTGCAAGTAGTTAACTGAAAGGTTTTTTCAATTGAAAACACACATATGGCATCCACCGAGTGTTGTCCTGTCGCGTCTTCTTTATATTATTGCCGAGAAGATGCAAAACAATGAAAATAATAAAATCATTAATTACCAAAATAATAGAGAAAGTCAACACCACATTGCAAATAAACATTCATTCCAAATAAAGAAGCAGGGCGCGTCCGAGGGTGAGTATATACCTAATAAGAATATAATCACCCTCGGACGCGCAATGCTTATTTCCAACAGCCTTCCTTCCTAAGAATCAGCCCTTCCGTGGTGTAGAGAGACGTTGTGTTACACTCCAAGGTGTTCCCCAGGTTGCCTTTCCTGAGCTTCGATCTTCCGGCTCTCGTTTAGTAGTTCTTGGAAACTACACTGCATTAGGCCTTCAAATTGGGTATGGGGTGTAGAGAGAGGGTGTGTTCCACTCCAAGGTGTTCCCCAGGTTGCCTTTCCTGAGCTTCGATCTTCCGGCTCTCGTTTAGTAGTTGTTGGAAACTACGCTGCATTAGGCCTTCAAATTGGGTATGGGGTGGAGAGAGATGGTGTGTTACACTCCAAGGTGTTCCCCAGGTTGCCTTGACTGAGCTTCTATCTTCAGGCTCTCATTAAATTGTGGTTAAATGGAACAACTGCATTTGGCGTACTAGTTGGTTTGGGGCCTACTATCGGTGTCTGCCACTCCTTGCTGTTCTCCTGGTTTCCTGTCCTGAAATTCCATTTTCAGGCTCTCGTTAAGTAGTTGTTAATGTTAGACTGCATTTGGCCTACTAGTTGGGTTGGGGCCTACTATCGGTGTCTGCCACTCCTTGCTGTTCTCCTCCACTGAACAAAGCTGTGCCGCCTGTTTACTACGGTTGCCAATTTTGAACTGCATTTCGACTACTTACTGATTTGGCCCTACTCTCTGTGTCAGCCTCTCATTCCAGTTGTCCTCCACTGCAATGCCCCCTGGTTATTCCTGTGTTACCAATTTTGAACTGCATTTAGCCCACTTTATTCTTTGGGCCTATATCTGTGTTTCCACTTCATCGTGCCCATTGCCCAGCCAGTGATAGATGAGTCTGCTGGTACATTGACCCATAACGCAACATTCCCCGTGCATGCTACACAACAACATTGTGACCCTGCTGAAAGTCAGGTTGCTCTTCCCGCATACCATACCACCTTACACGGGGACAAAGAGGAAGGTGCAGATGAAAGTGCAGGTTCCTTCATCAGGTGGGGGGAGGAATACTAGTTGGCGACGTCACTGGCACAGGGCCTCTCATAGTACGCAAAAGTGTTGCTGCCGGTGGGAGGCGCCCCCGCCGTGCAAACACACCGCTGTACTTTGAGGGGCCCTGTGCCAGTGCCAATGCCAACAAGTGGGCCCCCCCTGCTTGCTCAGGATCACAGCACTTGCAAAGTTGAAATACTTACCTCTCCCTGCTCCACTGCCGTGACGTGGTCCAGATTTCCTGGGCCCACTAATTACTTGAACCAGCCCTACCCCACACAACTTTAGCCAAATGACCCCCAATTTCAAATGCCTTCCAATTATTATAAGGTAAATTACGCTTGACAAGCTTCATTAAGAAGAATGGATGGTTTTTACATTAAAATGGGCACTCTAGGTGTTTTCCTGGCCCCCACTCACTGCCGACTATGCTGCCCCATTGACTTGCATTGGGTTTCGTGTTTCGGTCGATCCCGACTTTACGTCATAATCGGCCGATTTCACTCGACCCGACTTTTCAGATAGTCGGGTTTCGCGAAACCCGGCTCGACTCTAAAAAAGTCAAGGTCGCTCAACTCTAGTGGTGACTATGGTGACTATGGTGGCCATTTTGAAGTCGGCCATTTTGGATCCAACTTTATTTTTCCCAACGGGAAATTATTCTTTCATGAGTTATTTACAAGTTTATGACCACTTATAAAATGTTTTCAAAGTGCTGCCCATTGTGTTGGATTGTCAATGCAACCCTCTTCTCGCACTCTTAACACACTGATAGCAACTCCGCAGAAGAAATGCTACCACAAGCTTCCAGTATCCGTTGTTTCAGATACTGCAAATCTCGTATCTTCACAGCATAGACAATTGCCTTCAGATGACCCCAAAGATAAAAGTCTAAGGGATGGGGTCAGATCGGGAAACCTTAATGGCCAATCAACTGGCCCACGACAACCAATCCACTTTCCAGGAAACTGTTCATGTAGGAGTGCTCGGACCTGACACCCATAATGTGGTGGTGCATTATCTTGCTGGAAAAACTCAGGGAATGTGCCATCTTCAGTGCATGAATTGGGCAACACATCATCATGAGCACTTTGAACACATTTTATAAGTGGTCATAAACTTGTAAATAACTCATGATAGAATAAAGTTACATTAAAACCAAGCACACCGTTGTTTTTCTTGTGAAATTCTCAATAAGTTGATGTGTCACATGACCCTCTTCCCATTGGAAGCAATAAAGTTGGATCGAAAATAGCTGACTTCAAAATGGCCGCCATGGTCCCCACCCATCTTGAAAAGTTTTCCCCCTCCCATATACTAATGTGCCACAAACAGGAAGTTGATATCACCAACCATTTCCATTTTATTTAGGTGTATCAATATAAATAGCCCACCCTGTATAATTATCTTTTTTGATAATATTTCTCATTACATTTTGAGTGTATTGGCTGCATGCGTTTCTTGTGACTGTCTATACAATATATGCTAATATAAGAGTGGGGTATATAGTTTATTCTGTTTGTTATCTACTAGTATTTGTGGAATATGGTGACCTATTCAGGTATATCATTGTATGTAACACTATTTGTAAATAAAATATGTTGATACTGTTTTTGCAAACTTGCATCCCAGTATTTCTCTTTAAACTCAGGAGGCTTTACATTAAGCCGACAGTTGAACCCATCAATATTGGCGGATTTGGCCAACATTAGTCTAATAAGTATGGTTACTTTAAGGGTATGTGACCACGTTACAGATTTGCCTGCAAATTTTTCTGCACTAAATCCGCAGCTCTGGAAAAAACGCAGGTGCGTTTTTATGTGTTTTTTGCACGTTTTTGATGCTTTTTTGCGCGTTTTTGGTGCGTTTTTTGATGCGTTTTTGTATGCGTTTTTGAAAGCTAAATAAAGATGTATTATTGAGCAATACATCTTTACAATCTAGCTCATTCCTACTATCTATCTATCATCTATCTATCTATCTATCTATCTATCTATCTCATTCCTTCTATCTGTCTGTCTATTCTATCTATCTATCTATCTATCTATCCCATATCTATCTATCTATAGATAGATAGAAGGAATTAGATAGATAGATATATAGATAGAGCTACATAGAGTTAGATCTATAGTTATATGAATTGATAGATCTATGTATCTATCTATAGATATATGTACTGTATGGATAGATATATGTTATGAACTGGTGGTTTAGGAGCAACATGGGACGAGCTCTGAAGGAGGTGGTACCTGTACTGACCGCAGTTCCTAAGCTCAACACAACACTAGAAGTAGCCGTGGGATGTTCCTGTCACTCCCTAGACACCTCGTCACAGCCTGAGAACTAACTACCCATAAAGATAGAAACAGGAAAGCTATCTTGCCTCAGAGAAAATCCCCAAAGGACAGATAGCCCCCCACAAATAATGACTGTGAGTGAAGAGGGAAAATACATACGTAGAATGAAACCAGGATGTAGCAAAGGAGGCCAGTCTAGCTAGATAGATAGGACAGGACGGAATACTGTGCGGTCAGTATTAAAAACTAGAAAAATCCACACAGAGTTTACAAAAATCTCCACACCTGACTAAAGGTGTGGAGGGTAAATCTGCTTCCCAGAGCTTCCAGCTTAACTGAATAAATCCATACTGACAAGCTGGACAAAAACATAGAATGTACAGAACAATTAAGTCCACAACATGTGGACAGAAAAGAGCAAAGCAAGGACTTATCTTTGCTGAACTGGTCAGGATATCAGGGAAATCCAAGCAGAGATGTGAATCCAACCAGAAACCATTGACAAGTGGCACAAGCTGAAGGAAAGAGCCAGGCTAAATAGCCGAGCAGAAAAGACAATCAGTGGAAGCAGCTGCTGACTGCTAAATCCACGGAGCAGCCATTCCACTTAAAACCACCGGAGGGAGCCCAAGAGCAGAACTCACAAAAGTGCCACTTACAACCACCGGAGGGAACCCAAGAGCGGAATTCACAACAGATATATGTATGGATAGATATATGTAAGGATAGATATATCTATGGATAGATGTAGATAGATATATGGATAGTTCGGCTACTTTCACACATCAGTTTTTTTCCGTCAGGCAGGATCCGGCAAATTTTTGAAAAAACAGATCTGTTGCAAATAGTGAAAAACTGATGCAACTGATCCATTTTTTTTTAGAGAGAGAAAGAAGGGAAAATGTGCATGATTTGAATGCAAAAATGCATGAAAAACTGATTCTGAGGCCGGATTCATCATTTCACATCTCAGTTTCATACGTTTTTCATCGGATCAGTCGCTGGGCGTTTTTTTGCCGGACACAAAAAACGTTCCTCTGTATGTTTTCTCCGTCCGCCGGAAACAGCTTTTTTGACGGATCCGGCAAAACACGGATGAAATGTGTAGCCATCAGGCACAATCCGGCGCTAATACAACTCTTTGATAAAAAAAAAAGATCCAGAGGAAAAAAAACTTTTCGTTTTTTTTTCAAAACTCTCCGGGATGTGCCTGAAAACCTGATGTGTGAAAGTAGTCAGATAGATATATCTATGTATCTTTAGAGAGCTATCTATCTATAAATATATCTATAGATAGACATATCCATAGTTATATCTATACATAGATCTATCCATAGATATCTATGTATAGATATATAGATTTATGCATAGATATATCCATAGATATCCATCTGTAGATATATAGATTTATCCATAGATATATCCATAGATATATAATAGGAAGGCGATGTTGATTAATGAACATGTTTAATTTAAAAAAAAAAAAAAAATGGAAAAAAATGGTGTGGGCTCCTGCGCAATTTTCTGTGCCAGAGGGGGAAAGCTGACAGCCGGGGACCAATATTTGTAGCCTGGGAAGGGGGTAATACCCATGGCCCCTTCCCAGGCTATGAATATCAGCCTGCAGCTGTCTGCGCAGCCTTTACTGGCTATTAAAATACGGGGACCCCCAAAAAATGATGTGGGGTCTTCCTATATTTTATAGCCAGAAAGGCTATGCAGACAGCTGTTGGCTAATATTCATAGCATAGAGAGGGGCCATGGATATTTGCCTCCCGGCTACAAAGACCAGCCCCCAGCCACCCCAGAAATGGCGCATCTGTAAGATTTGCCAATTCTGGCACTTAGCCCCTCTCTTCCTACTGCCCTGTAGTGATGGGATATGGGGTAATAAGGGGTTAATGTCACCTTGCTAATGTAAGGTGACATTAAGCCCGGTTAGTAATGGAGAGGCGTCAATAAGATGCCGATCCATTACTTATCTTATAGTAGTGAAAGAGTTAAATAGAAAAAAAGAAACAGCCAGAAAAAAATATTTTAATTTTCTTAATTTCACCATACTTACCATGCTCGATCACCTGCA
The DNA here is from genome assembly GCF_032444005.1 of Ranitomeya imitator. Taxonomy (NCBI): domain Eukaryota; kingdom Metazoa; phylum Chordata; class Amphibia; order Anura; family Dendrobatidae; genus Ranitomeya; species Ranitomeya imitator. The sequence goes on from NC_091285.1 coordinate 178,824,834, forward strand.
AAAAATTAAAAATAATAAACCAATCGTATACTCCTTGTCTGACGCAGTCCAATTAATAACTAGTGTCCCATGACAATTTTCCCTATAGAACAGTGACATCAGGTGATGTCACCGCTCTATAGGCCTCCAGTGACACACTGACAGGAGACAATGGCTCCTGCAGTGCATCACTGAAGAGGGTACCTGAGTTCAGGGTCTCACTTTATGGCAAAGCTGCGTGGGAATTTTCCCACACAGCTTTGCCATAAGTGAGAATAGGGACTATTTCTCACAGCGGTGGAGGAATACAGTGCGGAAGGATACCTTCCATCATTGTATTGCTTGAGCCCCTGGAGAGCGGTCGTATCATCTGATGTAGCTGCTCTCCATGGGAGATCATCGCGGGACACTCGAATTAATTGAATTTCTGCGGATCAGGGAGTATATTGTTTGTTTATTATTAATATTTTTTACAGGTGAGCAAGGGCTTCGGGAATCAAGATGATGGTGAGTATGTACTCTATGTTGTATGTACTGTATGTCTATATGTATGTGTTGTATGTTGTATGTACTTTATGTATGTACTGTATGTTGTATGTACTATATGTATGTACTGTGTGTTGTATGTACTGTTGTATGTTGTATGTGCTGTATGTCATATGTTGCATGTTGTGTGTACTGTTGTATGTTGTATGTACTGTTGTATCTTGTGTTTTCTGTTATATGTTGTATGCACAGTATGTCATATGTTGTATGTTGTATGTACTGTTGTATGTACTGTTGTATGTACTGTTGTATGTCATATGCTGTATGTACTGTTGTTTGTTGTATATACTGTATGTCATATGTTGTATGTTGTATGTACTGTTGTATGTATTGTTTTATGTTGTATGTACTGTTGTATGTACAGTTGTATGTTTTATGTACTGTTGTATGTTGTATGTACTGTTGTATGTTGTATGTGTGGTTGTATGTTGTATGTGCTGTAAGTCATATGTTGTATGTACTGTTGTATGTACTGTCGTATGTTGTATATTCTGTATGTACAGTTGTATGTTATATGTTGTTTGTGTTGTGTGTTATGTGTTGTATGTTCTGTTGTATGTTGTATGATCTGTATGTTATATGTAGTATGTTGTGTGTGTGTGTACTGTATGTGTTTTCCTTTTTGTTTTACATTCAACACATTAGCCGGATGATGGAACTACTACTGTCCCATCATTGGCTAATGTGTCAATCACTGTCACTGTAGCAGGCATAACCCGATGGGACTTGTAATCCCATCGGACAATGCCTGCACGCACACATACAGAGCCACGCAGACCCCAACAGCCCGCACAGACCCCCGACAGACCTGCACAGACTCCTGACAGCCCCGCAGAGACCCCCGGCAGCCCCGTACATACCCCTGACAGCCCCGCACAGTTCCCTGATAGCCCCAGCTGACCCCGGACAGCCCCACACAGACCCCTGGCAGCCCCCCAACATCCCTGCACAGACCCCTGACAGGCCCGCACAGACCCCCGGCACCCCCAGTAGACCCTCGACAGCCCCGCACAGACCCCCGGCAGCCCCACACAGACCCCCAACAGCCCCAGCAGCCCTGCACAGACCCCCGGCAGCCCCGCACAGACCCCCAAAATCCCCGCAGATGCACCGGCATTCCCACTGACAGCTCGCAGACTCCGCCCGCACACACATACACGCACACAGTCACCACCCACACAATCCCTCCTCCCTATCTGCAGCGTTTCATCCACAGCTAAGTCGCAGATCTTTTTGACATTTGCGGTTTTGCTGCGGATGTGCCCGACTCAATGCAAGTCAATGGGTGCAGAAATGCTGCAGATCCGCACAAAGAATTGACATGCTGCAGAAAAAACAGCGCTGCGTTTCTACGCATTTTTTTCCGCAGCATGTGCACAGCAGATTAGGTTTTCCGTAGGTTTACATGGTACTGTAAACCACATTGGAAACTGCTGCAGATCCGCTGCGTCAAAAACGATGCGGATCCGCGGTAAAATCCGCAACGTGGGAACATGGCCTTAGGGTGCAAGTAAACAAGTGACACATTGCTGTTAAACGACCACAATCAGCTACATAAAAGACTACTGGCAGTCATTTAATAAACTGTTAGAGTAGCCAGTCAATTATCATTGGAGCACTACTTGACATGCCGCCATATAGAATCTCTGACTTTGTGAAAGTATGCCTAAAAGAATTGATGCAGTTTTGACAGAAAAGAGTGGTTACACCAAATACTGATTTCATTTAGATCTCTTACTTGTTCATTCACTCTGTAATTTAATTGATAAAAATAAACTATCAAAACTTCTACAGTTGAAAGCATGCTTACGTAATTTCATACCTGCCTAAAACCTTTGAGCAGTACCGTATAAATGTATCTGCATATCAAATAAGGTGTTTAACATCTGCAATGTTCATAATTAGCTTAAAGGCTATTTGGAAATCCTTAGAGTTGACTCATTGTTATATAGAAAATGCAATAAATTATTCATTGTTGATTTCAGTATTAATCTGTGTTTATACTCTGGTGTACATGTGGGATTCATCACTGGGTGCAGCTTAGGTCTGATATTATTCCCAACAACCAAATGCAACCAATGGATAAAACAGTTAACTCATATTTCAATATTACTATTTTTTCTCATTTTAGGAATTCTACTCTGTGAAAGTTATTTTCTTATCAGTGAAGCTCACCATCAGTCTACGCTATATACAAACTATTGCTTAACAAAAAGATGAAGAAAATGAAAGAAAAGTAATAGCACAAATGGAAGTAAAGAATTAACAATTAAATTATTATCTTACATTATTCACTGCTATGGGTAGGTGCACATGGTCAGTAAACGCTGTTGGTTGGACGCTGCATACGTGCGCAGCGTCCAGATGTTACAGCATAGTGGATGGGGTTTTTTTTATTTGAGTGATAAAAAAAATTGGAAATTTGTAAAAAAAAAAAAAAAATGTTACGGGAGGCAGTCTGTCTCTGCCCTAACACTCCTTTCCACCTGCAGTAACCTTTTTTCCATCTTATATCTGTTGCTAACATCTAGAAATGATCATAACTTTTAAGAGTCAAATTTGCCAGGTTCTGAAATTGTTTTCCCAAAATTCGATTTGCTGAGAATTAATTTGCCACAAATTGCAAGTAATTTAATTGTGCTGAAATTTTGTATCTAATAGTGTGAACTTTCCAATTGCTGTATTTTGCTTATTTTAATGTTTGTAAACCCTTACCAACCAGGCGATTTTCCATTTTTGTGCTTTCATTTTTTCCTCCCCTTCAACTAAGAGCCGTAACTTTCTATTTTTTCCTTAGACAAAGCAGAGTGAAAACTTGTTTTTAGTGGCTAAAATACTGCAAAGCTGCCTTTTTTTCATTACATTATTTACCTCGGATTAATTAATTTTATATTTTAATTCGTACGTAGCAATACCGCATATTTGTATTTTTAAAAAGGAGGGTGATTGGAAGTTTTCAATTACTTAAAAAAATCATATTTTTTAAAATAATTAAATTTTTTTTTATAGTATATGTTTGTCCTCTTTGGAGAATTGAACCTGCAATTATCTGATATATACAGTAATATCACAGTACTGCTGTTTATAGTAGAAAATCACACTCACTTATGAATGCCAGCTGGCTTTTACAGACATGGAAGGCATGGGTTTGCTCAGCAGACCTCTGGCTGTCCTGGCAAGCGACTATGATCATGTTAAAATATTGCTCACAGTTTGACAGTGGCATTTAGAAGGTCAACATCTGTGGAAGGAGCTCTACTCCATTCAAAGTTGTTAGAGGCAGATGACGGTTGAATAATATAGTCATCATTCTGCTAGAAAAGAGGCGGGCTCAGTTCCTGAGCCAGGAAGTTGACATATGTTGTGACTGTATGTCAGAAATTGAAAAGAGGCTAAGTAGCCTCAGTAAGTTGGAAGTGAGATGTGGAAGATGGGCAAAGTGTAATAGTCATGATGATTCCTATGTCAGTTTACTGCAGTCATGTAAAATGGTAAGCTTTTTATATAATTTAAAATTAGCTGTAAGAGGAATGATATACAGTGTGTCCGTAATGTCATGGTGCACTTTTGACCAGTCACAGGATCTATTTATAGTTTACATTTTGGCGCCCTTTCTCTGGCCCAATCATATCAGACCTGTTCATGAAGAGAGATAACAAGAACCAATCAAACAACACAAACTCATTTGAGCTGTTGTTGAGCTCCCAGTGAGATTAACCCCTGATACACTGGGGGTTCTGTCAAGCCATGGCCACTACTATCCCTGGATCTGACACCCTTTGGCTTTTACTTTTGGGGTTATGAAGCAACTTGTGTACATTGAATGTATCAATGACATTATGCAAATTGCCTCTTCTGAGAAAAAGAGGACTTAAACTCTATAGCTCCACCTGTTGGAAGTAGCGATCCTACAAGTCACAATCAACTCTTTAACGAGTCGTGCAATATGACTTAGGATTAAAGCCAAATCAGTATCTCAATTCGCAGACACGGTGTTTCGGGCTGTTGGCCCTCGTCAGTGCGAAGCATGAGAACTGATTTGGCTAGGTGAGAGGCTCTGGACTGGGGTCTAAGGGGTATCGTTTCTCCTTGTGGAGAGTGACATAATCCTAAGTCATATGTGGAGAGTGACTTAATCCTAAGTCACATTGCACGACTCGTTAAAGAGTTGATTGTGACTTGTAGGATCGCTACTTCCAACAGGTGGCGCTATATAGTTTAAGTCCTCTTTTTCTCAGAAGAGGCAATTTGCATATTTAATTTCCCAGAGGAGCATTGCACGGGGAATAAGCCTCCTTACCTTGACAAGCCAGAGATGGTATGTCACTCTCCACAAGGAGAAACGATACCCCTCAATGACATTAATCACTTAAAACAGGGAATCACATACGTTATTCACTCTGTTACACCAGACATCCTTAACCGTGTGTGGCAAGAACTTCACTATCGTTTGGATGTGTGTAGGGAAACAAATGGAATCCACATTGAACTGCACTGAATAGGTATGAAACTGGTAGAGTTTTTCTTTTATTTGGGGCATATTTCACATTTCAATCATTTTTTTGTTGCTTTCCAGTGACTGGTCAAAAGTGCACCATGACTTTACGGACAAACTGCATTGGGAAAAAAGGAGCAGGACAATAGAAATAAAAAGTGATTATCTGGGAATTAATCTTACCAATTGAGCAATGTTATGAGCGCTTTGAGTTGTGTTACCTAATTCTTAGCAGGTGTTTAATTTGATGATGAGAGAGAATGAGCCATAAATGAGCTCATTTTTTGTGCATTTTTAATTAAGCTTCTAGTGGTATGATTAATATATACATACATATATACACACACACACACACACACACACACACATATATATATATATATTTATATATATATATGTATATATATATAAATATATATATATATATGTGTGTGTGTGTGGGACATGTATATGGATACACCTAAATAAAATGGGAATGGTTGGTGATATCAACTTCCTGTGTGTGGCACATTAGTATATAGGAGGGGCAAACTTTTCAGGATGGGTGGTGACCATGGCAGCCATTTTGAAGTTGGCCATTTTGGATCCAACTTTTTTTTTCCAATAGGAAATGTGCAAGTTCTCTCACTTAAAAAAATGAGAAAGGCCTGTAATTGGCATCACAGGTAGAGCACAACTATGAGAGTCAAAATTGAGAAAACAAATCGAGAAAATCACCTTGTCTGATTTGGCAAGATTTGTTTTGCAAATTACACTGGAAAATAAGTATTTGGTCACTTAAAACATGCAAAATTTCTGGCTCTCACAGACCTGTAACTTCTTCTTTAAGAGGCTACTCTGTCCTCCATTCATTACCTGTAGTAATGGCACCTGTTTTAACTTGTTATCAGTATAAAAGACACCTGTCCACAACCTCAAAAAGTCACGCTCCAAACTAGACTATAATGAAGACCAAAGAGCTGTCGAAGGACACCAGACAAAAAATTGTAGCCCTGCACCAGGTTGGGAAGACTGAATCTGCAATAGGCAAGCACTTTGGTGTGTTGAAATCAACTGAGGGAGCAATAATAAGAAAATGCAAGACATACAAGACCACTGATAATATCCTTGATCTGGGACTCCACGCAAGATCTCACCCTGTGGGGTCAAAATGATCACAAGAACGGTGAGCAAAAATCCCAGAACCACACAGGGGGTCCTAGTGATTGACATTCATAGAGCTGGGACCACCGTATCAATGGCTACCATCAGTAACACACTACACTGCTAGGGACTCGGATCCTTCAGTGCCAGACGTGTCCCCCTGATTAAGCCAGTACATATCCGGGCCCATCTGAAGTTTGTTAGAGAGCATTTGGATTATCCAGAAGAGTATTAGGAGAATGTCATATGGTGTGATGAAACCAAGGTAGAGCTGTTTGGAAGAAACAAAACTTGTTGTATTTGGAGGAGACAGAATGCTGAGTTGCATCCAAAGAACATCATACCTACTGTGCAGCATGGGGGTGGCAAAATCATGCTTTGTGTCTGTTTTTCTGCAAAGTGACCAGGACAACTAATCCGTGTACTTGAAAAAATAAATGGGGCCATGTATCATGAGATTTTGAATGCAAACCTCCATTCATCAGCAAGGGCATGGAAGATGAAACGTGGATGGGTCTTTTAGCATGATAATGATCCCAAGCAGCATATGAAGGTCCTGAAGTGGCCTAATAATAATAATCTTTTATTTTTATATAGCGCTAACATATTCAGCAGCGCTTTACAGTTTTGCACACATTATCATCACTGTCCCGGATGGGGCTCACAATCTAAATTCCCTATCAGTATGTCTTTGGAATGTGGGAGGAAACCGGAGTGCCCAGAGGAAACCCACGCAAGCACGGGGAGAACATACAAACTCCTTGCAGATGGTGTCCAAGGTGGGATTAGAGCCCAGGACCCCAGCACAGAAAACGATTGACCTCTGTCATTGCCAACAAAGGATATATAACAAAATATTGAGATGAACATTCGTTAATGATGAAATACTTATTTTCCACCATAATTTGCTAAAATAAATCTCGCCAAATCAGACAAGGTGATTTTCTGGATTTCTTCTCTCAATTTTGTCTCTCATATTTGTGGTCTACCTATGATGTCAATTGCAAGCCTCTCTCATATTTTTAAGTGGGAGAACTCGCACAATTGGGAGCTGACTAAATACTTTTTTCCCCCAATGTGTGTATATATATATATATATATATATATATATATATATATATATACTGCTGATCCAGTTTTAAATCTTTATTCATTACATGGTAGAATGTGTTGAGAACAATAAAACCTAAAAATTATCAACGGAAATTACAACTAATATCCCACTGAGGTCTGGAGTTGGAATGATGCTCAAAATCAAAGTGGAAAATGAAGTTACAGGCTGATCTATCTTCAGTGGAAATGCCTCAAGACAAGGAAATGATGCTCAGTAGTGTGTGTGGCCTCCATGTGTCTGTATGACCTCCCTACAATGCCTGGGCATGCTCCTGATGAGGCGGCGGATGGTCTCCTGAGGGATCTCCTCCCAGACCTGGACTAAAGCATCCACAAACTCCTGGACAGTCTGTGGTGCAACATGACATTGGTGGATGGTGCGAGACATGATGTCCCAGATGTGTTCAATCGGATTCAGGTCTGGGGAATGGGCGGACCAGTCCATAGCTTCAATGCCTTCATCTCGCAGGAACTGCTGACACACTCCAGCCACATGAGGTCAGGCATTGTCCTGCATTAGGAGGATCCCAAGGCCAACCACACCAGCATATGGTCTCACAAAGGAGTCTGAGGATCTCATCTCGGTACCTAATGGCAGTCAGGCTACCTCTGGCAAGCACATGGAGGGCTGTGCGGCACTCCAAAGAAATTCCATCTCACACCATAACTGCCAAATCGGTCATGCTGAAGGATGTTGCAGCCAGCAGATCGCTCTCCACGGCACTTCCAGACTCTGTCACGTCTGTCACATGTGCTCAGTGTGAACCTGCTTTCATCTGTGAAGAGCATAGGGCACCAGTGGCGAATTTGCCAATCCTGGTATTCTGTGGCAAATGTCAAGCTTCCTGCATGGTATTGGGCTGTGAGCACAACCCCCATCTGTGGACGTCAAGTACTCAGACCATCCTCATGGAGTGTGTTTTTTAACCGATTGTGCACTCACATGGACATTTGTGGCCTGCTGGAGGTCATTTTGCAGGGCTCTGGCAGTGCTCCTCCTGTTCCTCCTTGCACAAAGGCTGAGGTAGCGGTTCTGCTGCTGGGTTGTTGCCCTCCTACAGCCCCCTCCATGAATCTTGGTGTACTGGTCTGTCTACTGGTAGCGCCTCCAGCCTCTGGATACTACACTGACAGACACAGCAAACCTTCTTGCCGCAGCTCGCATTGATGTGCCATCCTGGATGATATGCACTACCTGAGCCACTTGTGTGGGTTGTAGAGTCCGTCTCGTGCTACCAGGAGTGTGAAAGCACAACCAACATTCAAAAGTGACCAAAACATCAGCTAGAAAGCTTTGGTACTGAGATATGGCTTGTGGTCCAGAACCAGTACTTTATTGAGTGTGTCTTGATAATTGCCAATAATTTCCATCTGTTGTCTATACCATGTGCACAACAGCATGTGAAATTGATTGTCAAACAGTGTCGCTTCCTAAGTGGACTGTTTGATATCACAGAAGTTTGATTTACATGGAGCTATATTCTGTTGTTTAAGTGTCCCCTTTATTTTTTTGAGTAGTGTATGTATATATATATATATATATATATATATATATATATATATATATATATTATATACACCAGCCATTTACACTGCTCAAAAAAAATAAAGTGGTCACTAAAATACTACATGCTAGACATCACTAAATTAAATATATTAGGTGTAAATCTTTACTCACTACATAGTGAAATGCGTTGAGAACAATACAGCATAAAAATGATCAATGTAAGTCAAAAAGAGTATCCAGTGGAGATCTGGATTTTTAATGATACTCAAAATCAAAGTGTAAAATCAAATTACAGGCTAATCCAATTGCAGTGGAAATGACTCAAGACAAGGAAACCATGTTCTATAGTTTGTGTTGCCTCCACATGCCTGTATGACCTCCCTGCAATTTCTGGCATGGTCCTGATGAGGTGGCAGATGTTATCCTGAGGGATTTCCTCCCAGACCTGGATTAAAGCATCGGTCAACTTCTGGACAGTCAGTGATGCAATGAGACATTGTTGGATGGAACGAGACATGATGTCCCACATGTGCTTGATTGGATTAAGTTTTGGGGAATGGGTACGCCAGTCCATACCATCAATGCCTTCATCATGCAGGAACTGCTGATACACTTCAACCACATGAAGCCTAGTATTGTCATTGTGCCCAGTATGCCTGCATATGGTCTCAAAATGTCAAAATGGGTCTGATGATCTTATGCCGGCTTCAAATGGTAGTCAGGGTACCTCTGGCTAGCCCATGGTGGGCTGTGCAGCCCTACAAACAAATGTCTTCCCACACCATTACAGCCCCACTGCCAAATTGGTCAAGCTGGAGGATGTTGCAGCAGGCATCTGTCACATGTGCTCAGAGTGAACCTATTGCGACGCCCAAGAGACCGGGGTACCCAGCACCGGACCAATGGGGTCTGTCTCTTGAGGGGGGTGTCACGGGTGGCTTGACCCGGTGCTGTGGCCTCAGGCAATGCACAGTGTAAAGGGTATCGTGAGGGAACAGGCACTTACTTGATCAGCAGCAGGTTCTCCCAGCGGTGATGATCCCAATCCTGGATAGATGGCTATTGTCCAAATGAAAGACTGAGGCACTGAAACGTTTAACCAGTTTACTTTAACAAAAAAGGATTTACAACCAGTCCTGTCACCGGAGTCTGTATGGGAACTCTGAGTTACTTTGACCCTGCTGGGGTCTTCGCCTCTTATTGTACGCAATATCTGTGTGGCCCTGCTGCTGTATGTGAACTGGCTGCAGGCCCAATCTGTCCCCTCCGGGTCCTGGTTCGACGGGCAACCCGAGTCCTTTTATCGGCTTACCCCCTCCAGGAGTACCGCTGAACTCTGTGTCTGTTGCTGCGTCCGACCCTAGTGAAGCTGATATCACCTCACGTTTTTCCAGTTGCTGTATTATATGTAATGAATACAGCCACGGATCCGGTATCCGTCTTTGCGCCTGTTCTGGGTAGTGATTAATGCTACCTGGTTCTCACAATGTCCTTTTTCTCTATCCCTCTTCTCCTCAGGCTGGTGATTTAGGCCTGGTAACAGTCACAGGGCTGTTAGAGATTCAACTGTATGACCTCTCACTTTCAGCTCCTTAGCCCAACTGCCAGTTCTTCTCTCAGACCAGAATGGATCAAGGGGAGTCTCTGGAGCTCCCCCTTCTGGCCGGAGGTGGTAGTGCAGTCTTGCTATTTTAGTATTTGCATTTACTGTCAGTAACTATTTTTGTGGCAAATACCCCTAGGGGTGCCACATTCCCCCTTAGTTAAGAACAGTACTCCGGGACTGTGGGACAATAACATTTTGAAATAACAATTAATATGTACAGAGTCTTAAAAATGAAAAGTTACAAAAACCACTCGAGGAAACAAAAATATAGTTCTGTACAAAGTCACTTCAAATAGCGTCCATTAATACAGTTCTATCCTTGAAGGTACTAGGAAAGGCACTGCACTTTGTGTCCAGGAATTTAGTTCCATTTTTCCAACGGAGTTATCAATATAAAGTCTAAAGAAAGTTCAAAAAGAGCGAGGAGCAAAGTTCAAAAAGCAGTCTTTCCGGAGCTTTGATTTAGTGCCTCCGGGCTGATAAAAAGTTCAAGAATATGCAAGAAGTTCATACAGACAAGTCTCTGTAGGCACTGGGCTTAAACGTTGCAGACTGATAACAATGACTATACTACATTTTCTGTTTAACTATATACGGCATAACATATATACAATTCACATTATGAGCTTTATAGTTGGTAATCTGCATACCTGGCCGGTAATTGACCCTGGGTACTACGCTGTGATCTACGTAATAGCGGTGTCTCTTCATGTGGTGTACTACTGTCTACTGCGGATGTAGTATCTGCCCGCTCTGCTAAAGATAATTCCACGATTATGGAGTTGGCAAGTCCACCGTGAATGGGATTACTCTGACCAGGAATCTGTTCTTCCTGGCCTGGAACCTCCTGTAGTACTGGGTCAGCCTCTTCCTGTCTTGGGACTTCTGGTATTGGGTTTGGTGTTGGGTAAAAGGCCACCATGGGAACCACTACTGCACCATGGTATGTTAGTAGGGTTTTGGGAAAGTCTCCTATACAGGTGTGATACACTTCCTCTTCTTTTTCCTTTACTGGTTGAACCTGTATGGGTTGAATAACTTCTGGTTCTGGCTGGACAACGTCTGGCTCTTTCAATGCTTCCGGACATAATTTAAGATTGTCTCTTGACACTAGTACAGATGTTAAGCCTCCGTTTTTGCTAATGAGACACATTTTAGGATTATCCACTCTTGTTGGTAAAACTGTGTAGGGTACGGCTTCCCACTGATTGTCCAGTTTATTGGTTCGACGATTTCTCTTGAGCACTTGGTCACCTGGTCTTAATGGGGTCGCTAGAGCATTCTGGTTGAAAGTTCGCTCTTGTCTTTCTCTAGTTTGCTGAAGGCTTCTTTCCACACTCTCTTGCACTTGGCGATACTGCTTTTGCCGTATGATATCCCAATTGGAGTCTTGGACTTCTGCGTCTGGTTTCAGAATTCCCATTTCTAGATCGATTGGTAATTGGCCGGGTCTTGCACGCATAAGGTAAGCTGGGGTGCAATTGGTGGAACTCACCGGGACATGATTATACAGATCCACCAAGTCAGGCAATTTCTCTGGCCATTGATTCCTTTCTGCCTCAGGTAAAGTCTTTAGTAGTTCTATTACAATATGGTTCATCTTCTCGCATAAGCCGTTTGTTTGTGGATGATAGGCCGTCGTCCGGATCTTTTTGCAACCATACATATTACAGAATTCTCTGAAGATCTCTGATTCAAAGGCTGTACCTTGGTCGGTGAGAACCTGTTCCGGATATCCATGGGGTCTACAAAAGTACGTTTGGAACGCTTTGGCTGCTGTTTTTGCTGTCAGATCTTTTACGGGTACTACTACCAAGAAGCGTGAATAATGGTCCACGATGGTCAAGGCATAGACATAGCCAGACCGGCTTGGTGTCAACTTCACGTGGTCCATGGCTACAAGTTCAAGTGGTTGTTTGGTGATTATGGGCTGCAGTGGTGCTCTTTGGTTCTTTTGATCGTTTCTTCTGAGGTTGCACGGGCCACAATTTCTGCACCACTGTTCGATTGATTTTCTCATCCCGACCCAATAAAATCTTTCTCTTAGAAGTACTTCTAACTTTTTCCAACCGAAGTGACCAGCACCATTATGGTAAGCTTCGAGGACCATCTTGACATCTTGTTTAGGCACGATAATCTGCCAAACCAATTCATGTGTTTTCGGATTGGTGTACCTTCTACAGAGCTTCCCTTGATACAGGAACATTTTGCCTCTCTCTTTCCAGAGTTGATGCGTCTCTTCTGGGGCATCCTCATCGGGATATGCACTTTGCTCAGTTAACAGTTCCTTCATCAACTTCACAGCCGGAGTGCTGTCTTGGGTGTCAGCCCATCTATGGTGTGCTAACGGATTTAAATTCACCTCTTGTTGTTTCTGATAGGTACTTGACTGATGATGTTTTGCCTTGGGATGATGGAAGGCTGGTAGTTCAATTTCTTCAAGCTCCCCCATTTCTTCTTCTACATCTCTCAAGTGTGGCATCCGGGATAGGGCATCGGCATTTCCATTCTTGCGACCTGCTCGATACTTGATCTTGAAGTTGTAATTAGATAACCGGGCTATCCATCGCTGTTCTAACGCACCTAATTTGGCTGTGTCCAGGTGGGTCAACGGATTGTTGTCAGTATAGACAATAAATTCTGCAGCGGCCAGATAGTGTTTGAAACGTTCAGTCACAGCCCAAACTACTGCCAGTAGTTCCAATTTGAAGGAGCTGTAATTTTCTGAATTTCTTTCAGTAGGCCGGAGCTTTCTACTTGCAAAGGCGATGACTTTCTCCCGACCTTCTTGCTTTTGTGACAGCACCGCTCCTAGTCCCACATTACTGGCATCGGTGTAGAGGATGAAAGGTTGATGGTAATCTGGGTATGCCAGAACCTCTTCTCCGGTTAGTGCCTTCTTTAGTTGTTCAAAGGAGTCTTCCCTTTCGTCGTTCCACTGAAAAGGAGGGTTTCGGTTTGAAGGTTTCTTCGTCTGCCCTACCAAGGTGTCTTGCAAGGGTGCTGCCAACTTGGTAAATCCTTTTATAAATCTGCGATAGTAACCCACCAATCCCAGGAATTGTCTCACTTCTTTTGCGCTGGTAGGTCTTGGCCAATCCCTTATGGCGCTTATTTTCTCGGGATCTGGTGCTACTCCCTCCGAACTCACGATGTGTCCCAGGTACTGTACCTTTGGCTTGAGAAGGTGACATTTGGATGGCTTGACTTTCATGCCATACCTGGATAAGGCTTCGAACAATTCTGCCAGGTCTATTAAGTGTTGTTCGTAAGTCTTTGAGTAGACGATCATATCATCTAGGTACAGGAGGACGGTCTCGAAGTTCTTGTGTCCGAGGCAGCATTCCATCAGCCGCTGGAAGGTACCGGATGCGTTGCAGAGTCCGAACGGCATGCGATTAAATTCACATAGACCCATTGGTGTGGTGAATGCCGTCTTTTCCTTATCTCGCTCAGCCACAGGGACTTGCCAATACCCGCTTGTTAAGTCTAAGGTGGAAAAATAATTAGCAGATTTCAAAGCAGTTAAGGACTCTTCTATCCTAGGCAAGGGGTAGGCGTCTTTATGGGTGATGTTATTAATCTTCCGGTAGTCTACGCACATTCTCATGGTTCCGTCCTTTTTTTTGACGATCACTAGAGGGGCCGTCCAGGGGCTACAGCTGTCTCTTATTACCCCGGCCTGTTTCATCTCCCTCAGCATATCTTTTGCACATTGATAGTGAGCGGGCGGTATGGGTCTATATCTTTCTCTTATTGGGGGATGGTCACTGGTGGGGATTGTGTGTTCTACCCCTTCTATCCGTCCGAAGTCCAATGGGTGTTTACTGAAGACTTGTTCATATTCCGTCACTAGCCTATACACCCCTTGTTTTTGATGGGTAGGTGTTGAATTTATGCCCACGTGTAGCTGTTGGCACCAATCCTCCATTTCTCCATCTGAGCCATTGCCTTCCACCTGACAGGTTGGTTCTAAGGGCTCAATGGTTGTGATGGCATTGTTGTCAACAGTATATAGCTTTGCCATTGTAGCATACCTTGGCAAAGTGACCTCTTCCTCTCCACAGTTCAAAAGTCGTACCGGCACTCGTCCCCGGTGTACCTCGACTATCCCTCGTGCTGTGAGTATAGTGGGCCTGCTGTCGGTGTACACTGGTTCTATTAAGGCTTGATAATCTCGTCCCTTAGTACCAATGGCTGCTCTACACCATACCAGCATTTCTGTTTTTGGTGGGATTACAATAGATGTTGGATCACTTACCCTCACACTGCCGATTTCTCCACCTGCAACTTCTACCTGTTGCCTTAACATCAATACTTTTATTTCCCTCCGGAGAACTCTCTGCTGGCAGGATTGGGCAGTTTCAGCAATTTGCTGTAAGACAGAAATGACTTCGGAAAAGCAGTTCTCTAACACATTCATTCCTATCAATACAGTTGGTTCACAGTTCCGCCGGTCAACATCAACAACAATTATACCCTGTTTCTTCAATTCTACTTTACCAATCTTTATGGTCATCTCCCTGAATCCTAGTTTCGGTACCAACTTACCATTACTGGCCCATATATCTAGTTCAACATCAGAGGGCCCTTTATCAATATCTGCATCAGCCCAGTACCTCTTATAAAGGATATACGGTATAGATGAAATCTGGGAACCTGTGTCCAGCAAAGCGTTGAGGGGCATTCCGTCCAGCACGATAGGGATAATGGGTCGTCCTCCGATGTACCTGTCGTGCCAGGGTGTTGGGCCTTGAAAGTTCATTCCTGCGAAGCGGCCCGCATTCCCAGGGGATTCCCGTTTAAATCACAATCTCGTGCAAAGTGGCCTGGCTGCTGGCAACGGCGGCAAATGGGCTGTCCATCCGGTTGGTAGCGGTCGCGGGGTCATCCTCTCCATGTCGGGTATCTCCGGGGTCTCATCCATGGAACACCTTCTCTACGGTTTGACAACTCCATCTTGGGTCCTCTCATCTCCTGCATGGTTTTAGCCATTGAAGCAACAACATCAGTTAAAGAGTCAAGCTTTTGTTGAAGAGCCTCATTAGTACTGGGCCCCAGGGGCTTAGCAATGGCCCCGGACATAGCTGATGTCACTGGTACTCCATGTTGTTGAGGAGCCTCTGCCATGAGTTGCGCAGGATCCTGATCCCGAGGTGCCTCTGCCAGCTGGAGACGTATAACGCTCTCCTTTAATTGGGCAAATGCCAATTCAGGGTTCTTAAAAACAAGCATGCTCACATGCCCCCGGTGAGAAGGGGTGTAGAGTCCCTCAATAAATTGATCTCTTAGCAGTTTATCCGCTCCGGTGTTAAAAATGGGTTCAGCCAGTGTAAGTGATTTAAGGGCTTCCTGCAGGTTTAAGGCAAAGTCTCTCACGCCCTCATTAACTTTTTGTTTGCAATTAAAGAATTGTACTTTAGCTTTGCTGCTGGCAGTGGTTTCAAATGTAGCTTTTAATCCAGCAAATATGCGTTCAACAGTGCCTTTTAGATCAGCTGCCCATGCTGTGACTTCTCGCTTAGCATGGCCACTTAACTGCATCATCAGGAGACTAACACGCTGAACTTCACCCACAGGGAACATGTCAAAATGGGCCAGCATCTTTTCTCTGAAATCATCAAGGGTATTAGGCTCACCTTCATGCATTGGAAGCCATGGGCCACCCGGGGTATATGGCATCAGCACCGGCATGATGGGCGCCACTCCTTGCACCGCTGCGCTACCGGACTCTCTATCGACACTCTGTCTTTCAGCTGCATTAGCGTCGCCGGGTGCTGCGGCGTCTCCGTGCTGCGACATACTGTGCCCCCTTAGTTAATCCGGACCCTTCCGGTCCTCCGCTTCCGTCGGGATAGTGTAGATTCGTTCCGCTGTGCAGCAGGATCGATTTTCCCCTTGCTCTGATGTCAGAGCGCTCAGCTTGGTGCCGCCCACAATGACACGCCCCCTTCTGCTCCCACCCACCGCGCTCTGTAATGGCGGATTCTGAAGTTTTTCAGTTAGACTGGGGCTCAGGTGATGGCGTAGCTCAATTAACAGTCTCGTGCCTAACGGTTATGAAGTGATTACTTCAGGGGATGGCGGCCATCTTTACTCCATTATAACCAATGGGGAAAAGTCACTTTCAATAGTTTTCAATGGAGAATGGATTTTTCTTTAATAAAGTCAATTTTCAAGATTTTTCATCCAAGTTTTCACAGTTTTGGGCTCCAATCACGGCACACAATACCCGGTATACGGGCTGGCTAGATCCTGTTCGTGACGCCAATTGTGACGCCCAAGAGACCGGGGTACCCAGCACCGGACCAATGGGGTCTGTCTGTTGAGGGGGGTGTCACGGGTGGCTTGACACGGTGCTGTGGCCTCAGGCAATGCACAGTGTAAAGGGTATCGTGAGGGAACAGGCACTTACTTGATCAGCAGCAGGTTCTCCCAGCGGTGATGATCCCAATCCTGGATAGATGGCTATTGTCCAAATGAAAGACTGAGGCACTGAAACGTTTAACCAGTTTACTTTAACAAAAAAGGATTTACAACCAGTCCTGTCACCGGAGTCTGTATGGGAACTCTGAGTTACTTTGACCCTGCCGGGGTCTTCGCCTCTTATTGTACGCAATATCTGTGTGGCCCTGCTGCTGTATGTGAACTGGCTGCCGGCCCAATCTGTCCCCTCCGGGTCCTGGTTCGACGGGCAACCCGAGTCCTTTTATCGGCTTACCCCCTCCAGGAGTACCGCTGAACTCTGTGTCTGTTGCTGCGTCCGACCCTAGTGAAGCTGATATCACCTCACGTTTTTCCGGTTGCTGTATTATATGTAATGAATACAGCCACGGATCCGGTATCCGTCTTTGCGCCTGTTCTGGGTAGTGATTAATGCTACCCGGTTCTCACAATGTCCTTTTTCTCTATCCCTCTTCTCCTCAGGCCGGTGATTTAGGCCTGGTAACAGTCACAGGGCTGTTAGAGATTCAACTGTATGACCTCTCACTTTCAGCTCCTTAGCCCAACTGCCAGTTCTTCTCTCAGACCAGAATGGATCAAGGGGAGTCTCTGGAGCTCCCCCTTCTGGCCGGAGGTGGTAGTGCAGTCTTGCTATTTTAGTATTTGCATTTACTGTCAGTAACTATTTTTGTGGCAAATACCCCTAGGGGTGCCACACTATCATCTGTGAAGAGCACAGGGTGCTAATCTCAAATCTACCAATCTAGGTGTTTTCTTTGGAAAATGCCAATCGTCCTGCATGGTGTTGGGCTATAAGCACAACACCCACTTGTAGATGTCGAGCCATCACACCACCCTCATGGAGTCTGTTTCTGATAGTTTGAGCAGACACACAGATGTTAGTGGCCTGATGGATGTAATTTTGAAGGACTCTGGCACTGCTCCTCCTGTTACTCCTTGAACAAAGGGGAGATAGTGGTCCTGCTGCTGGGTTGTTGCTCTTCCACGACCCCTTCCACCTCTCCTGGTGTACTAGCCTGTCTTATAATATCTGCCCCATACTCTGGACACAGTTGACAGACACAGCTACCCTTCATGCCACAGCTTGCATTGATGTTCCATACTGGATGAACTGCACTACTTGAGAAACTTATTTGGGTTGTAAACACATGCTACTGTACCTCTGCAAGTGGGATCAATGACAAAATGCAAAAGTGACCAAAACAACAGCTGAAAAGGATGAGAACAGAGAAATAGTCTTGGATCCCTCCTGCAGAACCACTACTTTAAAGGAGTTGTCTTGCTAATTACCTATAATTTCTACCTATTGTCTGTTTCATTTGCAAAACTACAGGAGAAATTGATTCACAATTGGTGTTGCTTCACCATAACAGGACAGGTTGATGTCACAATAGTGTGATTGACTTGGAGTTAGATTGTGTTGTTTAAGTGTTCCCTTTATAACAGTATATAACAGTTGTGCCACAATTCCTATTGGAGAGGAAATTGTTCATTCCAATAGTTCCATATGTCATAATATTTGTGTGAACAGTTGTTTATTTTGACTTTAATATACATGTATAAATTGTGTAAGGATTCTTTATATATCATTTCAGAGATTGATGGGATTTTCAAAGTTTACCAATTAGACGCCATTAAATTTTTGATAACTAAGAAAATGTGTATGATTATATGTCTATAGTTTTTGGGAATGAAATATGTGTCTAAAGATAGAAGTGTGAGATTGGGATAATTAACATTTTTTGATTAGTGATTCTATAAATCAATAAGGAGATATATTTTCATATTTTAATTTTTCATTTTCAATGCATTGGAGTAAAAAAACCCAAACAGTTGTCAACGTAATGATAGCTTTAATTAGGAAAAAGAATTCTAATGCGGAAGAGAAAGCATTAGAGAGACATGAATAGTTAATGGCAATGACTGTAGATGCAGAGGATCTGTAGTTACACTGCTGATGCCAATAAAACTGTGAATCACATGTGAAAGGCACTATAGAATCATGTACTGTACTGTATATTATGCAAGGTCTGAATAAGAGTTTTGAATTTTACTATAAATTCCACCACTGTGCTGTGTTTACTGGTGGCTTTAATCTGATAAGAATATATTATGATTCCTATTTCACAATGTGGTGCATGTTGTTGAGTTCTTTAGGGAAACTAATGCTTTACCCTGGTGACGTGAAAAGTTTCACAGCCTCTGAAAATGGCATGAGGGAATCTAAATAACGTCAGACTCACCATCAATGAAAGAAGTAGTATCACAGAGGAAGTTCGTCCATACTCTGGCTCCTCGCCACAAGTCATGAATGCACTTTTGTTAGGTATAAATTAATTCTGTCCCTGTGTAATCAATCAATTATAACTTCATAGCAAATTGCACTAAGCTTATTTCTTCATCTTCGACTAATTACACCTTTATTTTTATTAATAATAGGCATGTTTACTTAAGAGGTGGAAATAACTATCCTTATTTTTCGTGGATTAAATATAAGAAGACATATGCTGCTTAACAGTTTGGTAAAATGGATGTCCCACACTGTTATAGCCCAACATTCTGCATGTTTACTTGTATCGTTGACCTTAACCAAAGTAAAGTTGAAGTTTTGCCAAAGCTTTTCTTCCTTCATCTAGCTGTATGCATAGATGAGTTTTATATCCTGCAAATGTATCTGTTTGGATTAAACAATTCATTATAAGGAGTATTCCTAATCCAGTGCATCCATTTTTAATTCCAACTTTCTAAATTACTTTACAATTTCTCCTATTTTCTTATAACTCTGTGTTAGGGCTAGCGGAACGCACCGAGTAAATATAGATGTTTATTATTATTGGTGCGTTCGCAGCCCGGGGTCCACCGTGCAGGAGGAACCTGCTGCTAGTGAATGGTGGCACTATTTGGTGGTATAGGCTAGCCCTGTTACTTCACAGAGTAGCCATGAAAGAAAAGCACTGCGCCCTGTTAGACTCATAGGAGCACACGCTAACTGCCGAACTGATAGTAGTCAGTGGTAATGCAAACACACAATCTCCTCACCGGAGATGCCGGGATTCTAGGGGCTTATTTCAGCCTGGTCCCTGAATACAATCACACATAACCACACTGGCGCAAAGCACATAAATTGGATTGATACTAGTGCATGGCCGTGCGGTCATGCGAACCTTTTATAGCTACAGCAAGTACAGGACCTTCCCAGAAGAACCAATGGGAGGCTGCCACAGAAGTTGAGCACCTTCAGGACCTTCCTAGAGGACCAATGGGATTAGCTGCAGTATCTAAGCATGTGACCCTTGATCTCCAACGAGAGATCTTACCCTGGGCATGCTCAGAAGTGGAAAAGCAGGACTTAGTCCCAAAAATGTCTGCTCGCCACTGCCCAGTACTGGCTACTATGGCAGAAGCTGGAAGGACAACAGTAACCCTTTGCACAGAGTCAGACTGAGCAAGATGCTGGGACCGACGTCTCCGCTGAGCAGACTCCACTGCAGCAGGAGAAGAATGGGAGACCGCAGCAGAGATGGCCCGAGATTCCCCCTGTGCAGAGGTGTGATCTCGACCCCCAACACTCTGCTAGTTGAGGATGGGAGCATTCATTTTTTACTTCCACCAGTGAAAAATCAGTCCTGGTCATATGCAGATCCACAAGTCATGTATATTTCTCTTTATACATAAATTGAAAGCGTATATTAAAGGATTTTTTGGACTTCAGTAAATTTTTTACAGCCAATCAATGTGAATCCAGATTTCTGAATCACGACAATACGCAATGCTCGCACTATGAGGATTGTGCTTTGTTGCTTGTTGTCGAGCCAACAGTCATATGACTGCAAATATGTGGTTTGCATAGTTGAGATCAAGGACCCCCTCACAACCTTTACCTCAGTGCTCTAGTGATAAAAGTGGATGAGAAGCTCATTAGCATAATTGTGTTCACATGACTTCCTGCTCATCAAGAAACCGAGCAGAATGCTGACAGTGTGCTTATTGCACACTGCCAGGATTAATCAATCTGCTGTGACACTAAATGACTGAAGAAATTTAGCTGAAGCTCAGGAACACCCTTCTAGTGGGAATAGAATAGCAATATAAAATAGAATATTCATAGAAGTACATTGTAAAAGTTAAATATTTATGAGTCCATATTTTATGCAAGATAGGGGGGATTTTTGCAGCTCACCATGCCATGTCATCGGATGTTAGAGGCTGAAATCTGAGTGTCGGGTGCCGGTACTGCTGGTGAAGCTCCGGCAAAGGTTCAAGGAAAATGAAATAAGCGGCACATCCGTCCACGATATGTAAAAATTTAGTTCATTCTTTATTCAAGATTCATTAAAAATGTAGAGTCCAAAAATATATATAAAAACCTGACTCGTTTCTGGTGTCCAAGCGCACCTAGTCATATTATATGCCTAAAGGTGCTTGGACGCCTGAATCGCGTCAGGTTTTTATATATATTTTTTTGATTCTATGTTTTTATTGAATCTTGAATAAAGCATGAACTAAATTTTTACATATTGTGGACGGACGTGCCGCTTATTTCCTTTTGCTTGTATTTATGTAATATAATATTAATAAATGCTCACATCCTTAAAGAGTTGGTCCGAAAGCAAAGCATTTTTCTCCTAACTTCCTTTCAATTTAGTAACATAATTCTAAGCTATATTCTAATGTACTTGCTTTAAAAATTTCCTACCGCTCCTTAACTTCACAATCTGCCTTTGTACTTTTTTCTAATTCCTGTCTAATAACGATTCATTTGCGTATCAACATTGCATGCTGGGATACTCAAACGATGCCTCAAAATAGCAGTACCAAAAATGTTCCCTTCATTAAGGATAAAACACTAATTTAATTAACTATGCATTGAAAAGGAAAACAAACATATAAACACAAGACCACAATGTATTTAAAAAAAATTAGATGCACACACATATATACACAACTTATTGAGGAATATAGGTTTGATGAGAGGAAAAGAGTGTATCACTAAGCAGCCCTATAGTCTAGTACTGCCTTGCCATGTAGGTGGGCACTATACAAACAACGGAAGTTATGGCGCCACTGCTCAACATACACTTTCCCTCATTGTCCCTAAAACCCTTCACAGAATTGACCCATCAGCAGCCAATATAGCATTAAGAATGACGAAGTGACCCAAACAATGGGTCACATAACCAAACCCAGTGGCGATAAAGAGCCATACTCACACCATACAAATTAATGCTCGTATGTCCATATATTTTATCCTTAATTAAAGGATTTTTTTCAATACTAGTGAGCACCATAGAATTTTTTGCCCATATACACTTTTCAAACGTTAAACTATTTGCCTCAAAATAGCATCATAAGAGCATATATAAATATATACGCATTTCAAATAAGTATGGGACAGCTGCACATTATACTTACTGAAGCTTTTACGTTCCATTCTAAATTTAAAGGAATTAATTTAGTGTTGGTCCCCCCTTTCACCTATTCACTGTTATCCACAGCTTCTACTCTTCTGGGATGGTTTTCTACAAGATTATGGAGTGTGTCTGTGGAAACTTTTGCCCATTCATTCATAGGAGCATTTGTGAAATGAGACACTAATGTTAAATGAGAGGACCTGACTCACAATCTACATTCTAGTTCATCTTGAAAGTGTTCTATAGCTTCAGGTCAAGGGTCAACTTTGTATAGGCAATCAAGTTCTTCTACTCCACAGTTATGCTGCTTTTAGACTGACTGATAATTGAGAAACGAGTGTTCCTATGAAAGCTGTAACCAGCAGATTCACATTCTATCAGACCATCTAAACAGGCTGACAATCACTCTACAAATGAGCAAAATACTCGTTTGTCAATGATTTTCTTCCTAGCTTAAAAATCATTGTTCTAAAAAGCACATGGCCCTGTTTTTATAGAACATAAGAACATGACATTCTATGCACACATGACAAGGATAGTAAATGTGTGCATGGAAGTGTGGTTGTTCTGTCTCAACTGGCTGTTAAATGATTGTCAATTAGTTTGCATGAAGACGATCAGTGGTTGTTTAATGGCTGCAGTCAATTTGGGTAAACCCAGCATCACTCGAGTATTATAGAGGCTGACTTTCCACCATGAATACTTTCCATTTACCAATCCTCACCCCTCAGGAAATAAAGACAGACTAGAGTTTTGGACTAAATTGTTCAAATTGGCCTTTATTATATCTAACATAACAATAATCATAACTTTTGGTTGAAGGAGGTTCCTGGAGCTCCAAAAGGGCCTGACGCTACCCCAAATATTTTTTTAAATCTTCTGGCATTACCCTCAGCTGCAACCACCAGCTCGAGGACACCTCTGTCACCGGAAACCTTCACCATGCCACCAATTTCCCAGTGACCCCACCCTGAAGAGTCACAAAAACTCTACCAGGCCATTACCAAATTCCAAAAACAATTGGAGAGTACCATCTAATTCTCCCTCTCTCCCCTACGGTCACAGGAAAAATCCCTGAGTTTCTCTGCGCTATAGTGTGTGACAGATGGGACCCGAACACCATGCGATATTCTGTACTCCTCGATGCTCAATTGCTATGAGTAGAGATTGGTGAACCTGAACTGTACTTGGCAGTCTTTGGCTTTTTCCGGCAGTGTTTGTGCGGTGACCGGCGAACTTTACAAAAAACTCGGGCGAACCCGCCGATTCCGAACGTCGGGGGATTTGCCATCACCACATTTGAGCATTGCCAAGCATGCTAACCCACCACTAATAATTTTCTTTCTAATTTTCTTACATATCTTGCTTGGTCCATGTTCAGCGTGGTACACACCATGATACAGTACAGTGTTTACTTTTCACCCTTTAAGGGTCTGTGCACACGCTGCGGATTTGGCTGTGGATCCGCAGCGGATTCGCAGTTGTTTTCCATGCGTTGTACAGTACCATGTAAACCTATGAAAAACCAAATCCGCAGTGCATATGCTGCGGAAAATTCTGTGTGGGAACGCTGGGGTTTATTTTCCGCAGCATGTCAATTCTTTGTGCGTATTCCGTAGCATTTTACACCTGTTCCATAATTAGAATCCGCAGGTGTAAAAACGCAGGTGAAATCCGCACAAAATCCGCCGTAAATCCAAAATACGCAGGCAATCCGCAGGTAAAATGCAGAGCGTTTTAGCTGTGGATTTTTCAGAATCTGTGTGGAAAAATCCGCACACAAATCCACAACGTGTGCGCAGACCCTAAATAGGCAGAATTAATGCTTGCAAGTTAGCAGATATCTGACATGCTAATTACAGTACACACCTTAGTTTCATATGTTCCTAAGATCAAATTATTTTCAATCTTTCCTAGAGGTTCCAGACTATTTTCATTAGTTAGTTTTTTTTGTTGAATCAGAATTCAAAATCAATCTGACTTTTATTAGTTGATATTCAATAAATGTAAATTGAAAATGACTCTTATTAGTTTCAAGTTATTTCAGTGACCATTTTGTGTGCCAACAATTTTGTCCACATCTGTAGGTAAGGTTATGAAAGACAAAAATTGCATAAATGTTAATATGTAAAGTGAGGCAAAGTATCTGCAAATTTACTAAGTTATTTAGAGCATTTTGACTTTTTATAGTAACTTTTTTCCTAATGTCAGCATTTTGGTGGCTGAGGTAATGCTCATTTAATGTCAATTAAGTATGATAACTTTAAAACATTTAGGCATACTGCTCAAGATAAATTTTGACATTTAAATAATGAAAGTGCCTTTATTGTTTGTTTTAAAACTGAGTAGCATAATCTCATTACTTGCATTTTTTTCTCGAGCAAACCACATTTATAAGACAATTGGATTTTCATCAAAGAACATGATGAACTTGTAATGAACAGAAGTAATTGCTATGGGATTCAGACATTGCTTGCTTTGATACAATGTAAAGTACATTGCTTGTCCAACCAGGGATGTTAATATGTGAATGTTAATGAGCCTCATTTTAAATGAGCTTATAATGAATGAAAGCATATCCCTTTAGTTGTTTAGCAGTCTTTAAAGAGAACCTGTCACACAATTCATTCTGCCCTCTCCAGAATCTGACACCTGCATCAAAAACACAGTTGAAAGCTCGGCCAGAAGTATGGTTTTGCTGCCTTCTTCCTTCTTGCTACTCTATAAACTGACAAGTCACTCCATATAAATACAGTACAGACGAAAAGTTTGGACACCTTCTCATTTAAAGATTTTTCTGTATTTTCATGACTATGAAAATTGTAAATTCACACTGAAGGCATCAAAACTATGAATTAACACATGTGGAATTATATACGTAACAAAAAAGTGTAAATCAACTGAAAATATGTCTACAGAAATACAGAAAAATCTTTAAATGAGAAGGTGTGTCCAAACTTTTGGTCTGTACTGTATACATATACACACGTGGTCAAAATTGTTGGTACCCCTTGTTTAATGACAGAAAAACCCACAATGGTCACAGAAATAACTTGAATCTGACAAAAGTAACAATAAATAAAAAATCTATGAAAATGAACAAATGAAAGTCAGACATTGCGTCTCAACCATGCTTCCACATAATTAAAAGAAAAAATAACTCATGAAATAGGCCTGGACAGAAGTGATGCTACCCTTAACTTAATATTTTGTTGCACAACTAGGGTTGAGCAAAACGGGTCGGCCATTTTCAGAAGTCGCCAACCTTTGGCAAAGTCGGGTTTCATGAAACCCGACCCGATCCCTGTGTGGGGTCGTCCATGAGGTCGGCGATCCTCGCGCAAAAGTCGCGTTTCATTCCGATACCGCAAGTATCGGATATCGGCCAATATTTGCGGTATCGGAATCCATAAAGAATAAAAATGAAAAATAGGGATATACTCACCCTCGGACGCGCCCTGGTACTAACCGCTGTAACCGGCAGCTTCCATTCCTAAGAATGAGCGCGTATAGGACCTTCGATGACGTCGCGGCTTGTGATTGGTCACGTGAGTGGTCACATGAGCGGTCACGCGACCAATCACAAGCCGCGACGTCATCGAAGGTCCTTCACGCGCTCATTCTTAGGAAGGAAGGCTGCCGGTTAGTACCAGGGCGTGTCTGAGGGTGAGTATATCCCTATTTTTTATTTTTTTCCTTATTTTACACATAAATATGGATCCCAGGGCCTGAAGGAGAGTTTCCTCTCCTTCAGACCCTGGGAACCATTAGTATCCCATTGCACTGCATTGAGTTTCGTGTTTCGGCCGACCCCGACCCCGACTTTTTAATAGGATCGGACGATTTCACTCAACCCGACTTTTGAGAAAGTCGGGTTTCGTGAAACCTGACCCGACCCTAAAAAAACAAAAGTCGCTCAACCCTATGCACAACCTTTTAAGGCAATCACTGCAATAAAACGGTTCCTGTAACTGTCAATGAGACTTCTGCACCTCTAAACAGGTATTTTGGTCCACTCCTCAAGAGCAAACTGCTCCAGTTGTCTCGTGTTTGACTTTTCCAGATGGCAAGTGTCTGCTCTTTCCAAAGATGATCAATAGGATTTAGGTCAGGGCTCATAGAAGACCACTTCAGAATAGTCCAATGCTATCCTCTTAGCCATTCTTGGGTGTTTTTAGCTGTGTGCTCTGTTGCAAGACCCATGACCTGTGACTGACATCAAGCTTTCTGACACTGGGCAGCACATTTCTCTCTAGAATCCTTTGATAGTCTTGTGATTTCATTGTACCCTGCACAGATTCTAGACACCCTGTGCCAGATGCAGCAAAGCAGCCCCAGAACATAACAGAGCCTCCTCCATGCTTCACAGTAGGGACAGTGTTGTTTTCTTGATATGATTAATTTTTCCATCTGTGGACATAGAGCTGATGTGCCATGCCAAAAAGTTCCATTTTTGTCTCATCTGTCCATAGGACATTCTCCTAGAAGTTTGTGGTTTGTCAGCATGTAATTTGACAAATTGCAGTCTGGCTTTTTTATGATTTTTTTCAACAATGGTGCCCTCCTTGGTCGTCTCCCATGAAGTTCACTTAGGCTCATACAACAACATAGGGTGAGATCTTACACTGATTTTCCTTGAGCTTGAAGTTCACCTTTAATCTGTTTAGAAGTTTTTCTGGGCTCTTTAATTACCATTCGTAATATCCATTTCTTTAATTTGTCATCAATTTTTTATTACATTTTTTATTTAAATAAATAACTTAAAAAAGCAGCATGAGGTCTCCCCCATTTTTTTTAACCAGCAAAGCTAAAGCAGACAGCTGGGGCAGGTATTCTTAGGCTGGTAATGGACCATGGATGTTGGCCCCCAGCCTAAAAATAGCAGCCTACAGCTGTCAAGAAAAGGCGCATCTTATATATGCACCAATTCTGGTGCTTTGCCCGGCTTTTCCCACTTGCCCTGTGGCACTGGCACGTGGGGTTCATAATTGTGAGGTTAATGTCATCTTTATATTGTCCTGTGACATCAAGCACATGGTTCGTAATGGAGAGGCATCTTTTCAGAAATTCACAAAACTGTGGCCAACGGCACTTTTATGCAATCCTAAAAAGAAGAACACCTCGGATTATAG